>NC_041226.1:80014877-80171432 GCF_002837175.3 Physeter macrocephalus
GGGAAGGGTAAGCTGGGACGAAGTGAGAGAGTGGCACGGACATATACACACTACCAAATGTAAAACAGATAGCTAGTGGGAAGCAGCCGCAGAGCACAGGGAGATCAGCTCGGTGCTTTGTGACCACCTAGAGGGGTGGGATGGGGAGGGTGGGAGGGAGACGCAAGAGGGAGGAGATATGGGGATATATGTATACATACAGCTGATTTCATTTTGTTATACAGCAGAAACTAGCACAACATTGTAAAGCAATTATACTCCACTAAAGATGTTAAAAAAAAGAACCTTGTTAGGGAAACAGGGCTGAGTAACCTGTGCCGTTCGAGTGCATCTGGGGACTCTGGCTTGTCGGTGACTTGTGAACTGGGTCAGCAGGACTGTTGTGTGCCTGTCTACACAGCCCCAGACATGGTGACCACTGCAGCGACGAGCTCACCCCGTCCTGCCTGCCACGGTCTCAGCAGGGGGTGAGGGTGTCCTTCATGTCGCCCACGACCTGGAGGCAGCCACTCCCCACTCTCCCAGGTGTTCCTCTGGTATTTGCTCCGTATTTCTAAACAGAGTGCTTACATCGCTAGTCCTTGGTTTTTCAGTTTTAGATATGACTCGCTGACCCACTAAGGATAAGGAAGATGCAACTTCCTTGCACCTGCCCAGAAACACACTTTCTCTCGCCCATCCTTGCCATGAAGGGATCTTTTAACTTTTGGCTGTATGGATATCCAGTATCCATATTAACCTGCCAGTCCACCACCACTCATGCTGAGTCTTGTAGTGTACAGATACTGAGCTTTTTGCTTATACTTTCTGTTGTTTCTGCAGTTGTTTTGTTCCATGTGCATAATTTCCTACGTACTTCCCATGAATCCGTCCCCTACGATTTAAATACCAGACATTAGGCTGACTTTGTCCCATCGGGACTGCCTGCCGTCCAACCTGCCATCTCGCTGGTTTTCTGGACTCTTCTGCCCTGGACATGCTGGGGTGGCTTGACCACTCCACTGGCTGGATCCCATATCGAGCACTCATGGTTGGCCTTCCTTCTGGGGGTCACATCGTCCGCTGAGTTTCTAGAGGGAGTGTGTGTGGAAGATACAAATTGAGATCACGGTCTTACACGCTGCAGCCATCCTTAGCTGCTGTTTTGTCTGGGGAGAGACGTCTACGTTGGGTATGGTCGTCCCTTAGGCTTTACCGTCGTTTTTACCGTCGTTGCCGCGCTGCCCTCCAGCTGCTGCCCAGAGCCCCGGGGCTGTTCTGATGCGCCACCCTTCGCAAGGGGCTCCTTTTTATCCCCGTCGCTAGCAGCGTTTGCAAAGGATCTCCTTTTGACCTAGGTATACTGGGCTCCCAGAGTATGGTCCTTTAATTTACATTGTTTGTATGTGGGTGTTTGTCCGTGCCTTCTGTGAGGGGCCATCCCAGCGCAAATACTCACGTTCTTCAGTCCTGGAAATCTTCTTTAATTCTGTTATAATTTCTTCCCCTACATTTTCTTTATTTGCTCTTTCTGGAATTGTACTAGTCACATAGTCTATCTCCTGTACAGATCATTTAATTTTTCTTATTTTGGCTCTATTTTCCATCTTGTTGATTTTTCGAATTTCTGAATCATTTCACACTTCTCTGTTAAATTTTTAATTTTAATCATGTTTTAATTCCTAAGAATTCTTAGTTTTTCTTGAGTGTGGCTCAGATCTCCTTGTTATGAGGATGCCATATCTTCTCTTTCCTCTGTGATATTATTATTTTTTTTTAAAGATTTTTATTTTATTTACTTTTTGGCCGCGTTGGGTCTTTGTTGCTACGCGCGGGCCTTCTCTAGTTGAGGTGTGTGGGCTTCCCATTGCGGTGGCTTCTCTTGTTGTGGAGCACGGGCTCTAGGTGCGCGGGCTCAATAGTTGTGGCTCACGGGCCCTAGAGCGCGGCCTCAGTTGTTGTGGCTCTCGGGCTCTAGAGCGCAGGCTCAGTAGTTGTGGCACACGGGCTTAGTTGCTCCGTGGCATGTGGGATCTTCCCAGACCAGGGCTTGAACCCGTGTCCCCTGCATTGGCAGGCGGATTCTTAACCACTGTGCTGCCAGGGAGGCCCCCTCTGTGATATTATTAGTGATTAGCTGTTTTATTTTTAAATTTTCTCTGATCCCTGCCAAATTCCTCTTCACTGTTTGTTCATCTGTTTGTTTCGGCCTCTGTCTTTCTCACATGTCTGGTGACTCGTGGTTCCTGGCATGTTTAAGGAGAGGCAGTAACTAACAGCAGTGCAGAGCTGGCCCAGAATGGCTCAGGAGAACCAGCTGTTAACTTTCAGGAATTTTGTGAGCCCATTGGTGTACACAGCCATTATTAAAAATTAAATTATATAAACTCACAATTACAAGTTATGTGAAAAGAGAAGTAATAAATACTCCAAACATTGCTCTAATTCCATTTAGTGTATTTTACTACTGTCCGTACTCTTGTGGTTACCATGTCTGTTTTATGGTGGACGTACCGTACGGTGGCGTGTACTGCACTCCCGTTCCCAACTCTGCATTCAGTAACATCACAACGGCAGCCCGAAACCAGCCGAGGTGGTGGTGTTCATACCATGGAAATGGGCCAACCCTGTAGAGTAGGGCTGTCCTGACCCTCCACCCCTGGAGAGCCTGTTGTTACTCACCTACCCGCACACCACCTCAGGAACCTTGGTGTGTGTAGTAGAGCTGGGGCTAGCCTACCCAGAAGATATCCATTTGGCTTCCCGATGTGGGCTTGGATTTCCACTGATGGGTGCCACGACCCCAGCCTCAGCCCAGGGCTCCAGGACTCACAAACTTCCCTCCCCAGCAGGCAGAAATTCTTTTTCTCCTCAGTCAATAATACTCAATTTCCTCCAGTGTTAGGTCTGAACAAAGACCAACGTTTGGCTAATAGTCTTTCTAAATTTCACAAAACCATTTTATAAAAATGTTCACATTGCAGTTTTGAAATGACTGCTTTCCAAAGAACAAGGCTGTTCCAATGCAGCTTTTACTTCTCAGTAGGACTGTGGATTTCAGTTCCTTTGTATGTTTAAGAAACTGTAGTTTTTGTGGACTATGCATATTTAATTCTTTTATTTGAAAATATTTATAATAGTAATTAACACTATGTTCTGCAAAAAAGTGTTTAATGTTTGCTATAAATGGAGCTATAGCTGTAAATGCACATTGCATTGTGATATTTTAAAGCATGGAAAATGGAGAGTCCTATAGTTAAGACACAAGACATCTTTGGATTACAGTTTGATTTTCTTAAAAGTTAAAGTAAACATTAAATCATATACATATATCATTTATAACAAAACTAATATTATCTAAGCTCAATATTTTAGTCTGAAAATTATGACATTGTGAATAGGAAAATATGTAAACAGCTAGAAGACAATCATGAAGAAATGAGATAATAGTCTTCAGATGAAACAATTAAATATGAATTATGACATAATTACAGACCCCCCGATGGGTAAAGAAGAAAGCTACTGATGATATAATAGTGTTTTCTGTAATGTCTACTGCTATTTAGGCTAAAAAGATATTTATTCCATTGCAAATTCTTCTATTTTGTTGTCTTAAACTTTCTCAAATGTTCCTTTAGACTGGGGGTTTACGTGCTTCAATTGAATCAAAAGTAATAATATTGAAAAAGTTTAGTCCAAGTCCTAGTGGATTTGTACATAATAGAATGCTGTTCCCTAACTGCTCTACGGACAGACATGGAAACACGTAATCCTACCATAGTAATTAATTTGGCCATCATTTCAAAATATCAATAGTATAAACTTCAAGGAACTCATTTTCTAAGCACTTAGGTATAAAATTTACTTAAGGGACTTCCCTGGTGGCGCAGTCGTTAAGAATCCGCCTGCCAATGCAGGGGACACAGGTTTGAGCCCTGGTCCGGGAAGATCCCACATGCCGCGGAGCAACTTAAGCCCGTGAGCCACAACTACTGAGCCTGCGCTCTAGAGCCCGCGAGCCACAACTACTGAGCCCACGTGCCACAGCTACTGAAGCCCACGTGCCTAGAGCCCGTGCTCCGCAACAAGAGAAGCCACTGCAGTGAGAAGCCCGCACACTGCAAGAAGAGTAGCCCCCACTCACCACAACTAGAGAAAGCCCGCGTACAGCAACGAAGACCCAACGCAGCCAAAAATAAATAAATAAATAAATGTATTAAAAAAAAATTTACTTAAAAGTTGAAATAATTAAATAGACTATATCAACTTCTACAGGACTAATATAATTATCCTGGTCTTAAGGTTAAAAATTTTTTTTGTCTTATACTCATTCCTTCAATATAGACATTTCATTCAGATGACTGTCACCATCCAATCAAAGTCCTCACTTTAAAGGGAAAGCTTGGTTTCTGGAATTATGTAGCTGGAAGCTGAGGGGTGAATTCGTTATGTGTACATACAAACATAAACATATACACATATGCACATTCACATTCATATATGTTAACACACGTGTATAAACATACACACGTTCATACACATATGCATATTTGCATAACTATTCAAGAAACATTGGTGTATATATACCTAATCATAAACATAAACACATATAGTCTGTTCATATATGTATTCATGTGCATGCACATATACATAATAAACACACATCATTTACATATACACACATATTCATATACCTACCACGTATGCAAATACGTGTATAAATATTCATATAAACAGCCATATGCATACAGACCTATCCATCAACATGTACATATTCATAAACATATGCACATTCATGGACATATTCATGAAAATAGATAATGGTTGTATGGATGAGTTGGTGTGTTTTATGACGTGCTATTAGACTCAGGTTATAGTGTGTTTGGAGAAATCAAATTCCACTGTAGCAGCTATTCAGATTTGTATTTCTTTTACTTTTAAGTTAGTGTTAGATTATAGTTATGACTTGTTGACACACCCTGCACACCCTGGCACCTGTACCCAATTTGATTTGTCAATGGCCTGTTAGTAAATTGATCTATGACTGTGTTCTGCTTTCCATTGACTTGAAAAGATCACGGCTAAAAATGATCCATGATGGCTCATTCTGGAGCTTCCGTTTGTAAAATTATATCATCCCTTTTAAAGTAAAACTTACTTTCTTATATCTAATGTAATTCATGTTTATTATAAAACATGTGGAAAATGCGGCGGAGTCTGGATCAGCATGGGGTATTCAGCTGCAACCGTGGTTACTGCAGCTGTAGCGTTCATCCGGAATCACGGTGTGCTTCTCTTTCCGTGAATGCTGTTTTACGGTGCTCAGGGTCTCATGTAATATGGTCTTCTATTCTGGCTTTCTTCTAGCTGCATTATAGCATAAGCATTTTCCCATGTCATTAAAATTCTTTGCTGATACTTTTCAACAATTGTAAAACTTTCTAGATTTAGCTGGCATCTAACTCACTCTTCCCTGGCTCTACTCTCTGGCGTTTAGTCACTTTCCCTGTTTTGTGGTGTTGGGATTATCTCACAGTGAACATCTTTGAATTAAGGATTATTTTCTCAGAACAGACCTTCAGAAGTGAAGTTACTGTGATAAGAGATATGAGCCCACCTCAGGCTCCTGATATGTTGCCAAATTGCTTTCCCCCAAAAGGTCTTAATCTGCACGTCCGCTGTTGATGTGTGAGCCCGTGTCTCACGCCCGCTTCTGCTGAACTTGTTCACTTCGGGGATTTTGTTCATCATTCAGCCTTTGTTCTGATCCATATTGACCCCAGTGTGAAACCCAAGCCCTCTGTTGGCTTGCTAAAAACAGGCACACAAGAACCCAGTCCCTTCTTGGGGAGAGGAGACTGGCTGGAAGATCTGGAGTGGCTCCGGGTCACAGGGGGCTGCCCTGAAGCCTGGCAAATGCCAGTTGGATACGGACACAGCTCAGGGCAGACCACTGGGCCCAGCCCGGCCCTCTTCTCTGGTCCTGCTGCCCTTTCCCCTCCTCCCCCTCCTCTGGGACCCTCGACCTCCAAGTCGCTCTCACTCTTATGCACCCCCTCCTCTCACCCACTCCCCAAACGGTCTCCAGGTCAGGCCTTTCTGTCCAAGGTCAAGGTGCTCTACAGGACAAAGGCCCTTCTCCTGCACAAGCTCTACCCTCTTGAGAAGGGAGTTGAGAGTGCAGCAATAGTATGCCCCCTGGTTACGGTAACGTTTGATGAACAGGACAGTGCCCCTTCTAGCCCGAGGGAAATGGTTTTCAGATAATTATAGACAGAGGGCAGTGTTGGGCACTGGCCACTAAATGTTTGTTTTTCCTTCCGTCCCTCTCCGTGTAGAATTTAAATCTCTCAAGGTAGCGCCTGCTTCATGGGGCTGTAAAATGTTCTGCTTTTGACTTCGTTGTTTCATAAGTAAATACAAAGTCTAAATAAAAGTTCTGCACGTGGAGATGGGGACGGAGGACTGAAGCTGCTGAAGGGACACATCCGCTGGCTTTCCTCCCCTCAGTTTGCGGTGAGGGTCACTGCTGAAGACCAGAGTCTTGGAAAAGGTGGAGGGAAGACGCTGCAAAATCATGGGGGATAAAACGAGAGCAGTGAGGAGACCCCACCCTCATGAGACACGAAGCAGATCGTCCTAGGAGCTGTTTCCACTTTTGTCGGCTGCGGGTTAAAACGGAGGTTCTCACGGGGAACTTGTCAGAAATGCGCTGTGTCAGGCCCCAGGGGCAGGCCCAGGAATCTGAATTTTAACCAAGGTTCCCGGCGCTGCTGCTGACCCCTCATCAGCACCACGGGGCTAACGGACAGCAGCCCTACCCCTCCTGAAAGATGGAGCTTCCGGCTTTGCCTGGAGTCTGTGTTGGATCCTGGCTACAACGTGTGGATCGAGTGGGTTCCCCTGTCTTGCTGCCTTCCTGTGGTTTCCATGACGTTAGTTAAGATGTTCAGCGGGGTTAGGATGCTGGGGACAGTGCAGTCCAAGGGCGCGTCACTCATAATGGTTTATGATAACAGAGCTGGCACCTTTTAATGTAATTACGGTCCGTACTTATTATTTTCTCCTTAGCTAGATCTATACTCCAAGTCAGTGTAGGACCTAATTTGGGAATACTGTGTTCGTATAATGCATATGTGTGTATTCACCCACATTCAATACCTATGCAGACAATACTTTATAATAATGTGGTGTACCAGATTTTTAATCAAAGCATCCCTTTGTCAGGGTGCAAAACTAATTGCGTTGTTGTGTGTTGGGGGTCAAAGTTGTTGTAATAAAACATCCATCTTGGAGCTTTTTAGAGGAACCTGTTTAAAAAAGGTTAAAGTGGATAATTATCACACCCTAATTTACAGCTACTTGGCAATAAGAATTGCTTTTCAATGAACCATTTATTCATGATCCACTGCTCCACACTGCAGGATTCTTCTTGACTAGGTTAGGAAATGTAATTAATAAATGATAGGATTATTTATGGTTCATGGTGCCAGATTGGGAAATACAATGATATACAGAATGAGCTAAAAACGATCTTGCAAGCAGCCAGCACACTTTAATCCATGGATTGAATTGTCATATCACTTGATATAATGAAGTGTATTCTGGATGGAATTCATGGGACGTTTCTGCGTGCTGACCTTCCTCTTCTGGCGGCTGAGGGAAAGCAGCCATGGTCCTTCCAAAACGGAGTTGAAGTACAACTTGTCCATCTTGGTCTGGGTATGTCTAGATGGGTTTTTGGGGGGTGGGGTGGTAAGGGACGTTCATATGATTGCCTGTAACAGGAGTTCTACGTGGTGGCTTCCAAACATACAGTAGGACTCAGAATCATCACAAGAAAATCTGACGCCCTCAACAAATGTGACTTCATGTGATCCAATCAAAACACGTTCAGCCCGTGCTACTAGGTTTTTACAAAGGTGACTTGTTTTTGCATAAAGACAAACGTTTGTAATGTTCGTTTTCCAAGCCTGTCATGACGCTGGACAGAGGACGCATTTAGTAAGCTGCACGTGCCTTTGAACGCGGAGCCCAGGGTGCCCGCCCGTCTCCTGCGGGCTCTGGAAGCGGGGGGTCTGCACACCCTCCGGTGGCCAGGGCCGATGCAGGGCCCGCCCGGGGGGGACCGTGACCGCGGCTGTGACCTGACTTTAGGGGCTCTTGTCGGGCCCCCACGGTGCCCTGTGCTCGAGGATGTGCAGTCCGTGCTCCCCACGACGGGGTCATGGCTGCCCTTCCAGTCCCGGACGAGGACTTCCGGCCCCCCGTTAACGCGGAGTGTCCGGTGCGGTACAGTTTGTGTGGGTCAGACGCCGTCCTGGGACCCAGCTGGGGACACAGCACAACGTGCCTCATCCGTGAGCCGCTTGTAGCGCTAAGCGCTTCCTGCACTTCTGCTCTGCCACCCGCATGCTACCCCAGGAGAGAGGCCTGTGTTGTTTATGCTTATATTTTGTCAGCAGTCGTAAGGTGGGGGGAAGGGCCGGGACTGCGAAGGAGAAGCAGCCGCAGCGCAAGTGGTGCCCCCGCAGACGCCGCCCAGGCGGGGCTCACGGGAGGGCGCCTTTGCCTGTGGAGGGGCTGATGGGAAGGCGCCCGAGTGCCGGTGGGAGGTCGCCGCGGGGGCCGATGGGAAGGCAGTGCGGGCCTCGGAGGGGCTGATGGGAAGGTGCCGCTGGGGCTGATGGGAGGGCGCCTCAGGGACAGATGGGAAGACATCGCACCTGCCTTGGAAAGGGCTTCGTGCAGGTGGGTGGTTCTCAGCCTTTTTGGAGCAGCACTTCCCCTTTCCTTACAAAGGGCTTGGATGTTCCTCTTCCACCTGCATTGGGTGGAATAGTGCCTTCCCCCCACTCATGTTCATCAGGACCGTGTGTGACTTGGCTTGGAAACTGAGGCTTTGCAGGTGCGGTGAGTTGAGTTGAAGTCATGCTGGTGACCCTGACCCGATGACAGGCGTCCTTATCAGCAGAGGGACGTTTTCCTGACCGTCCCGCCGAGTGTTGGAAAGTCACTCAAGGATGGGGCGGCCCTGCCTCAGGCGGGGCTCTGAGGACGCCCAGGACAGTCCGCATCCCTGTCTCTATCGCAGAGGCCACGGCAGGCTCACCGTGGTGGTCAGACCGGCGCACTCGCCTCCCAGCGCTCCCGAGCTTCACCGGCTTTCCTGAGAACCCCCGGCCTAGGTACCGTCGACGGCTCCTGGATGCACTCAGGCCCCGTCTGCTCTGGCAGGATGCGCGGGAGGGTGGCAGGCACGCCATGGCTTCCTTTTCTTTCGGGCGCAGCTTCAGATTCCTTTGTCAGGTGCAGGTGGTGGTAGGCGACTGTGCAGCCTAAACGTGGGAGCTTTTTCCTGGCTCCAAAAAGGCCTGCTCAGCCCGGGCAAGGGGCTGCCCAGAGCGCCAGGCACGGCCTCTCCGTGGACAGGGCTCCTGAGATGCATTCGTGGAACTCGGGGTGTTGGCCTGTGTAGGGTTAGGTTGCTGCCTGAGCTTTAAATTGATTCTTGCAAAATCCTGTTCTGAGAGGAGGGTCTAGACACACATACATTTTTCTCCAGTTGGTCTGGGTACGGTCTGGGTAGGAGGCCGAAGAGCAGCCGCATTGAACGGGGGAGTCCGCTTCTCAGCAGCATCACCTGCCACGTGCTGAGTCTTCCCAGTGGGACACACGGTGCCTTTATGGGTGTTCTGATCTTTACAGTAAGCTAGAGTATGACTGTCATCTCCTTTTTCCAGTTGAAGCTGAGACACAGAAGTTAAATATTTACCAATTCAAGGCTAAACATTTCTAAGTATTTAAGACAGTACCTGTGCTTGGCTACCATGCCGTTTCCACGGTGCTGCAGAATTTTCTGGCTCCTTTCTTGTGCTTCACAAACAAAACTGTTCTGCTCTGACAGAGCTAAGAAGCACAAGTGCTTTTATGTCAGAAAAAGTTACACTTAATTTCAAATTATGCAGGTGTAAATTGTACAGTTTGTGAATCAGACATAGATTTCCATTCCTTCCTGACTCGTCGGTGTTTTCCCCAGTTTATTCATTAGCAACTTTACCCAAAGAGGAACAGCAGCTGAAGAAATAAAATTAGAGTAGTTAATGACATTATTTTTTGAAGTTCTGGTGAAATAGTTGATGGGTGATGAAGCATACATTTGATAAAAATGGATGATTGGGATTTGATTTAGCCATGCCCTTCCTGTGCTTAGAGAATTGATGGTTTAGAGGCCCTAAGTACTATTTTATGTAATGAAATAACTTGCAGCTTTTTTGTGAGAGCAAGATTTCTTTACCCCAAAGTCTATCATGGCGGCTTTTGAGCTTCACTTAATGTTTTGAAGAATGAAATAGAAGGATCTTTGTTTGGCAGCTTGAGAGTGGAACATCACAGAAAGATGAAAGTGCTGGAGTTAATCAGGCTGAATAGCGCTGACATTTGCAAGGAGAGATTGCCAGTGAATTAGGATAGGAAAGATGTTCATAAAGTTGAACAGATTCTTCTGTGAATTTAAAGGGAGAAAAAAACTTAAAAGCACAATTAAGTTTTTCTGGAAGTATTTTCCTCCATGGAATAGAATTTCTGCATCTGATTCCAAAATTAGTATATTACAACACCGCTGTGCACAAAGCGTCTTAGATGGCAGTGAGCAGCAGGGAATAGTTTGGAAGTCTTTCGATACAGATTTGTTTTTACTGAATTCTTTTTCTTAGGTGTAGAAGGGTTATTTGAGTTTCATTTCTGACCTGTCCAACATCCAGTTGTTACTTACGTTTAAAAAAATCTCACAGAGAGGCATCTGTCTGGTCACCCCTCCCCCCCGCCCCCCCAGAGAGCTTCAGTGCTGGGGCGGGAGACTCCATTTCCTCCGACGTTGGCCAGTGCTTTGGTGGAGCCTCTGTCTTGATTTGAATGCTTGTTTTCAGGTAGGAGATTCAAATCTGCCAATTAAGGTAGAACACCTGCTTTTTCTCTGATTTTTCAGTAGATTTACATTTTGAAAAGCGAAGCAGGTGCTTGAATTTTGTGGCATTATAATGAAATGGAAAATTGTCAATGTCACCAAAGTGATTGAAAAATTTCCAAAACGAAGTTGAATTCATGAAGTGTTATGAGGCTATGAGACCAAAATTCCAAGATGGCTTTAAAGTTGAGATTCAGCCAGGGATCTAGGGGGAAGAATCTGGAGAGGCTGAGTCTTCATGCATTATCACCATAGGACTTCATGGATTCCCAGAAAGAGTTTGGAAAAAAAAAAAAAGGTGTGTCGGGATGCAATTTTATGTAGTATGTTTAATACAGCATTTTAAACATACTGTGAATAGCAAATTGTCAGGAACTCTTAGGAGCGCTATTATATCTGTGATTCTGGAGCCAGGAAGAGAGATACATGGGAAATTGCAGCAATTACAGTCCCATCTCATTGATTAACGCCGATTGCAAAATAGTCACGAAAATATTGGCATTGCAGCTTCAGTCTGTTTTACCTAATAACGTTCATGCCAATCAAACCACATTTTTCAAAGGAAAGCATTAAAACAACAGAGGCAGCACCATTTACCATCTCAGTGTATGCAACTTAATGTATATATAAGGCAAACACTGGCAAATCTCTCCTGAACTAATCTTTTCCCAGTTCTGATATTGAATTTGCAATCACTGTTTCTTAGCTTAATCACAGGACACAAAGATAGTTAACTCTAAAATGCTGCATGTTTTGATATGTAAAAAGGCTGTCAAATTGGATAGTCCTATTACGTGTCACATGGCAAATCACTGGAAAGACAAAACCAGAAACCAGATAATTTCTTCCTCAGAAAAAATTAGTTCAGGAATTATGTTTCTATTTATACGTCTTTTCACCAAAAGTGAGAGGTTGTACTTTCGATGAAGTTCCTGAGCGTATGAAAGTTGTTTACATTTCCCAGTTTCATGTTTCATTTTTCTAAGTCATTTCTTTCACAAGAGATCATCTCGTTCTGTGTGTTATGTCGGAACACTGGCTTCATCTCATTATGTTCTTCACCTCGTCCTATATCTTGTTCCTTATTTGTTCTGTAACTTGTCCGTGTCTTTAAGCAGGGACACCTTTCGTCAAAACAAAAACTGTGTAGATGTCAAATTCAAAGCATTTTGTAAAGGCTTCCTCATTTTTCTTGTTTTTCTGCCCCAGCCCTTGGCCTTGTATTAATGTAAATACAGATTTATGTTGAACGAAGGGTGATGTCTTTGGGAAGATACGAGACCCCTTTCTTCTGGACCTTTACATGGTAATTGTAGGACACCGTTAGCTCTCTGGAAAGACTCCTCCTGAAGTTGCAAATCTCCTAGGTGTGTTTGGTTGGGATGCAGGGAGAATGAAAGTTCTTGAAAACATGGTGGTATCCAGACCGAGAGAAAGCTCATGAGAACCCTCTTACTTATTTTGTTGTTGACTGGAAGCTAAGAAAAGAGTAATTGTGAACAAGAATTAAGCCAGTCATGTAACTGTGAATTCATAAATTGCCAGTGCCCCCCGAAGAGGACTGGATGTAAATGAAATCAGCCGCCTTCATTTCTTTCTCAGCAGTGACAGCGCAAGGAATCCATCCACCAAGCTTTGCCACCAGGGAGGCTAGCAGAAACGCAGAAACTAAACGACTGGGCTCCCTCCACCCTTTAGCCTACCCCCGGCCCCTTTCCAGCCTGGACAGGTGTTCCCTGCAGCACCGCACCGTTCAAGTTCACAGGTGCCAGGAGCTGGTTCAGGTTCTTTGCACAGGCTAATCTGATGTTCGCAGCAGCCCTGGGAGGGAGATGCTCGGATGCTTCTATTACGGATGAGCACCCTGAGACTAAGAGAGGGTTAATAACTCTTTCAGGTCGCACAGCAAGTAAGAGGCAGACCTGGGATTCAGAGCAAGGCAGTGTGGATCCAGCATCCATAATACACAAGTGAACTGTTGACTACCGTATGTAATGTGTTCTAGGCTGTACATGTCATCGTCAGCAGTGCTGGAGATACACAGTCTATTAGGATTCAGGGCAAAGTGCTTTCATCAGAGATTAAGTCAAGCAAGTTGAGCTGATCTGAAAGATTTTGCTGGGTTATAATAAGGCTCGTTTTCAGAATGAGTCTGGTCCAGAGAATGAAGTAATATATGTCAGCTGTTCTCAGATGTTTTGGTGTCAGGATCCTGTTCACTCCTAAAAATTATTGGGGACTGCAAAAAGCTTTTGTTTCTGTGGGTTCTATGCACTGATATTGACCATATGATAAGTTAAAACAAATGTTTAAAATATTTATTAAGTTATTTAAAAATTATAACGATAAACCCATTTCATCAAACAAGAAACATCAGTGAGTAGGGTGGCATTGTTTTACATTTTTGCAGATTTCTTTATGTCTGGCTTAAGGAAGACAGCTGTATTTTCGTACTTCTGCCTCCGATCTGTTACAGTATGTTGCTTTGGTTGAAATAGAGGAAAAAAATCCAGCCTCACACAGCTAGGCAGTTGGAAAAAGGAGTATTTTAATAGCCTTTTCAGATGTTCTTCTTTGATACAACACCAAAACTCAACAAGCTGAAGTGTTGTAAAGGTTAGTTGCATTGTGGAATCTGAAACCATATCCATGAACTTTCCGTGCTCTGTTATGCTGACATCCGTTACTCTTTGAGTGGATCTGCTTTACCCAAACATGATTGTATAACATCATGCATTGGTCATTTGAAAAAAAATGATTCCCTCAGTTATGTAGATCTTCCATATGTTCACACATGTCATCATCATCCAACATGAAAAGGTCACATTCGTTAAAAGTATCATCAGCCGTGTCTTCTGAGACATCGCTAAGTACCGCCAAGGTGGCAGACTCACCAAGGCCAAAACGAATTTTACGAAGTTTGACGTTTCCTTTGAAAGCTCAGATTTTATCCTTGGCAGCAGATACCCTCATTGCTTTCCTTGAAGTAACAGGGTTTCTTCTTTGTGCGTTTTCGAGACAACATCTGCTGAATACCCAAGTCTGAAGAGACTCCCTTGGTCTGGGAGTCGTTCCTTCCAGGAAAAACAGCGGCCGGTGAGCTTACAGTTCCAGCTCTTCCTCAGACACTCCTCACACCTGCGGTGAGGCTGGGAGTGCCAGAAGGACCCGGGCTTCGGGGCTGAGCTTTCATTAGAGTCACACGCTTCACTGCTTTGTCAGGGACGCTCTTGAGTGATGCGTGCTTTCTCTCCATTTTTAACTCTCCGACTCTAATCACCTCACCTGTCACGTCGTGCTCAGTACCGTGTGGCTTGCACATGTCCCACCCAAATTCCTACGTTGAAGCCCTAACCCCCAGAACCTCAGAACGTGACGTTCTTTAGAAATAGGATGATTGCAGGTGGAATCAGTTGAGGTCATACGGGGGGAGGGAGGCCCTAATCCAGTGACTGGTGTCCTTATAAAAGGGGGGTTTGGACACAGACCCCAGGAGATGCTGTGGGAAGACTGGGCTTGTGCTCCCACAAGCCAGGAGCCACCAGAGGCCTCGGGGAGGGACAGACCCTCCCCACCCCTGCAGAGGGGGCGGCCCTGCCCACACCGCCGTCCGGGACTTTGGCCCCCAGGGTGTGAGAGGATGAAGGTCTGTGTTTAAGCGCCCGGCCTGTGGGTCTTCGCTATGGCAGCCCCCGGACGTTACTGCACGTAATGTATTTATTCATATGGTGGTACGTAATGTTAGACAATCCTGCAGATAGAGTCAACAGATGAAATTTTTGGTTTTGCTTGTATGCATTTTCACTTCCTTCACAAACTTTTCTTAATGGAATGTGCTTACTGGCATAAAATAACAAGTGCTTACTGAATTCACTAGTGATTCTCAGGTTTTCCACCTTTGCTCTCTTTAAGAAGTTTTGTTAACACTTTTTAAAAAGTAAACTTTATCAAACTTTTGTATCTTGTCCTGGAGAGAATAAACCCGTCTCTGATTCCTGAGGTGACTGCCTTCAAGACATGGATTCTTTGAAGTTTAAGGCAGTTTATGGTCACCATTGCTGTTACGGTCTTCGGTGCTTCCCAGCTTCTGTTTGTGTACAGTTGTGTGGCTGCGTTAGTTCAGGAACAGAGAGAAAGGGGTTGGACGCAGAGCAGGTCTGGGCCTGTGCTCTTGGCACTTCCGCCAGCCCGTGCGAGGAGGGAGGAAAGGCGGGAGGAGAGGGCTCGGGCTTCCAGACTGGTTCCTTTGAAAGCTGCACCTGTCCCAAATACAGAAACAGAATCATACTCAGTCTGCAAACATCCTGCTAAGCTTTCTAATGACGTCCCACCGCAAACCCAGGAAAGCCAGAAGGGCCAGCGTAGCTTCGTCTTGGCATGTTGTTCAGGGTTTTTGAAATTTTTTTTTCTGACTTTGCTTTGCTGCCTGATATCATAGACAGTCTCTTAGAAGGATGAATCCTGAAACCCGCTGGCTCGCCTGCCAGCATCCGGGTGCAGTTGCAGTTTTGATTCTTCTTCCCTTTTGAGTTGGTGTGGCTGCATTGGCCAACATTTGGTAGGAGTATTTAGAGGGATTATTAAAGTGATTTGATGCTACTTTACCTTCTGGAGCTACTCCGGGAAACTCTCTGTACAGGAGCTGGAGTGGTTAATTAAAATGTTAGTAGGATTTATAGGAGGATTAAAGAGGAAATGCATGCAGGAATTTGGAGCGAAGGGAGGGTAAGAGACTGGGAACTGCCAGGAGTCCTTGAAGAGGCCGCCCTGAGGAGGGGGCTCGGCCCCTCCCTCCACCCAGGCCTGTGGCTCAGTTTGGCTCACGGAGAAGCGGCTGTAGAAATACCCCTGCGGCCTTCCCACCAGCCCCATGCATCAGCGGTGCTCCTGTCGGGTCCAGCTGCTGAGCTGCCTGCACGTTCTGCCTCCCTTTCCACCTGAGTTTGAAATTTAAAACGCTCGCCCTCCACGCCCTGACGTTCATACGTTGTGCGATGCGCTTTCCCGAGAAGCAAACGTGACGCTCAGCAAACCTGCAGATGCCCACTCTTGGCTGCGGCTCAAGATGCCTCAGAAGTTACGGAAGCTTCTTTTTCTTGTGGGAAACGTTTGGTGCTGCTTTGACTTCTGGCATACCTGAGACAGCATCTTGATGTGCCTCAACTGCAGGGCCATGTTAGGTCGCACAGGTGAAAACGTCCCTTGGGCCTGACGAAACCATTGATTTAAAACGGTGCTCATCAGAAAGCAGGTCCAGAGATGATGTGACCCCTAAATGGAAGTGAGTCTGTCCCTGCCCTCTGTCTGAGGCTGAGACCGGCCCCCACAGGGCTCCCCCGCCTCCGCAGGCCCTTGAATGGCTGACCATCAGGGTACCAACCTGTAGGAACTTGTCCCTCTTCATCAGGGAGCATGGCTCTGACTGTTGAGAATCCAGGATAAGGTGCATCAGAACGTGCTCGTCTGGGAGTTTGAAACGGCTCTTGGTGTTACGTTTGTTGGTGCAAGGAGTCGCCATCCCCCAAAGGCTGTGGCGCTCACCCCTGGGCCAGCTCTGAAGGCAGCAGGGAGAGGCGTTAAGTCAGGATCGCCAGGACGCTCGCCTCTGAGCGACAGAAGAAGTGCAGCGCAGCGTCGGAGCTGGCGTCTGTCCGGTGCGGACACGTCGTAGCCGCGGGCTCCGGGAAGTCTTCTATCCCAGCCCCCTCATTTTGAATACGGGGGTAACGACACACCTTCCGCCCCCGCCCCCTTCACAGGGTCGTCGTACGGAACAGTGAAGGATGCATAGAAAGAGGCTGTGTGTTGTGTAGTCGGGTGGGTTTGGGGAGGTCTGCCCTTGGCCTTTACCCGCAGTGGGTGTTCACCGATACAGTGATCGGATCCCTGCCCCGCCCACCCGCCTCTGCGTGTGACTCCGTCTCTCTGCCTGGGCCACCTGACAGCGGTGACGGGAGGCCACCGTCTGCTCAAGTCCCGCACGGCTGTGGCACTTCCGTAGATGTTCTCTCTCTGTCCCGACCCACGTGTGCGGTTGTCCCCAGCCCGGAATCCCTTTGCTGGTCGGAGAGTCGGGTGAAGTTTTTAACGCTGAGAGCACTCTGTCTTCGTGCTGCTCAAGAGATGCATTAGCTCAGTCAGCGTGCACCTCCGCGGGTGCGTTACCTGCTCGTACCCTCTTCCCAAGGGACCCTCGGAGGGAGCCTCGTCCCCGCCCCGTCCCCGCCCTCCCTTTTGGCTGCTCTGAAGTCTTCAGACCGGCCTCGGTCTGGAGCCTCCCGTCTGCACCACGCCTCGGCCCCGTGAAGCCCACAGCTCACACGAGTCCCTGCAAGAAGTGCCGCTGACCCAGAAGTTCGCTCTGGGAGCTGTGAAACTGACTCCAGAGAGCCGAGAGAAGCCATGAAGAAGACTGTTTTTAATAGCAAAAGTCCTGGAAAACCAAGCACAGCGAGCATCTCCGTCTCAGAGAGGGAGCACCGTGGGGTGAAGTGAGTAACAGAGAGTGATGCAGCTTCTCTTCACAAAGGCGTTCAGTGTGCAGGCCTTCCTAGTAGTATTTAAAAGCAGCCTTCGTGTTAAATGCTGCCATTTTTCAGAACAGTGGTCACTGCCCGTGCACGGACGCACGGTGAGTGCACTGCCCGCTCTACACGCAGGAGGGAATACATGCCGTCTGGTATTTTCCAGTGTGGGACTAAGCTGGCCCCACGGGACGAGGGCCGTCTCGTCAACCCTTTGCCTGGAGCAAGAATCCGAAGGGGGCAGGAAGGAACACAGGCCCGCCCAGCTGTGCCACTTCGTTGTTGTGACCTGGGCTGGCAGCCTGCCTTCTAGCTACCTCATTTGCACCCCAGCCCGGCAGGCCCTAGTGAGACGGGCAGAGACAGCAAGTCCTCAGCACGAGTCCCATCTCCCTCCCAGCCCCCTCCAGGCGCCGCCCACCCACTCTTTCCCAGGCATTTCCGGTGGTGGAAGTGTCTCCAGATCCTGGTAAAGCCCTTTCCCTTCTTCACAGTTGCCATTGGAGCTGAGGCGGCTCTAGTACTTTTAGATGTAAGGTTATTACGTTCAAATCCCATCATCCCTGGAAAACTGACGCTTTAGGGAAGGCCACAATTCCTGAAATTATGGGCACTTTTGATATGTAGATGTATTTCTGGGGAGAAAATCCAAAACTATCAACAGATTCTCCAAAATGTTCAGAACATGCTTCCACGGTGCAGGTTCTGGAAGAAGTGTGCAGCAGGTTCACATGGGAGGAGCTCTGTGAATCCGTGTGGCTCCAAACCTAGGATCCCAGGTGTGGGGTCAAAGTTTTCTGGATCTAGGGGAGAATGGTAGGCAGGAAGGAAGAGATGCTGGGTGCGGTCTGTGATGGTTGATTTTATGTGTCAACTTGGCCAGGCCATGGTTCCCGGAAATTTGGACAAACACCAGTATAGATGTTGCTGTGGAAGGTTTTTTTTGGACATGATTAACATTTAAATCTATGGACTTTGAGGAAAGCAGACTGCCCTCCCTAATGTAGGAGGGCCTCTTCTAATCAGTGGAAGATTTTAGGAGAAAAAGACTGAGGTGTCCCCTTTGGAAGGGTTCTGCCCCCAGGTCTTCCTGAGGCCTCCAGCCTGTGGGCTGCCCTGCTTGCTTTAGACTTGCCAGTCTTGATCCTCAGATGAGCCAAGTCCTTCAACCAAACCCCTCTCCCTTTCTCTCTCTCTCTCTCTCTCTCTCTCCCCACCTCCTTCCCCTTCTCTCCACAGGCGCGCACACACACACACACCCGTTGTTGGTTCTGTTTCTCTGAAGAATCCTAATAAATAGTCCCACTTTTCCAATGAATGTGTATTGGTAGTTACGAAGTGCTAAGTAATTCATATACACTATTTAATTCTCAAAATAACCTTATGAGGTGGTAATGGCCCAGTTCTGGTGCCAGGAAGAGCGTTGTTGTCAGTCTGCCCCCGCCTTCTTTCCTGTAGTTCCTGGGGCGGTAGGGATGGGCCGCATGCCTCGTTTCTGGGCGGTACTGTCCCCTTCCTTAGGGCAGAACGTGTATTGTCTGAAGCTCTGGAAGGCCAGCGTGTGCCCAGTGCCTGTTTGTATCAGCCCGCGTTCCCTTCTTGGGCATATTCCTTAGCGCCATCTCGAGGCTGCTTTTCTTTTTTTCTTTTTTTTTTTTTCTTTAATTAATTAATTTATTTTTGGCTGCGTTGGGTCTTCGTTGCTGCGTGCGGGCTTTCTCTAGTTGTGGCGAGCTGGGGCCACTCTTTGTTGCGGCGCGTGGGCTTCTCATTGCGGTGGCTTCTCTTGTTGCGGAGCATAGGCTCTGGGCGCGCGGCCTTCAGTAGTTGTGGCGTGTGGGCTCAGTAGTTGCGGTGCATGGGGCATCTTCCCGGACCAGGGCTGGAACACGTATCCCCTGCATTGGCAGGCGGGTTCTTAACCTCTGAGCCACCAGGGAAGTCCCGAGGCTGCTTTTCTGCTTCACCCTCAAAAGTGAGGAAACGTGAGCTTGGCTGGACTGGTGGGGAGCCCATCTCCTCTGCAGCTCTGCCTCCACGGTGCTCCCTTCCTCTCGCATCTCCGTCCTGGCAGGACACAGCGCTTCCCAGGACATGGAGCTCGGCTCTCCCGGCTTGTGAGAGAGACAGATGGACTTGGCGTGAGCTCCGCTAAGCGGATCGCTCCCACTGGGACACGCTCCCACTGGGACACGCGAGTTCTCTTTCGTGGCCGACGGACTTGGCAGGGCCTGGCCCCCACGGGGAGGTGAGCGGGCCTCTCCAGCACCGTTCTCCTCGTTGCCCGCACTCCCCTCATCATCCAGTTCCCCCCGGAATGAGGAGGGGAGGATCATAGCCGCTCACAGACAGGAGGGACCGGGCCCCCCCGGGCCCTCGCAGCCCCTCCGCTGCCGCTGCCGGGCAGCTTCCTGGCCAGCTGCCAGCCCTCCCAGCCCCGCAAAGCGGCCCCTCTCCTGTCTCCTCCTGGGCTGTCTCCTTTCAGAAACCCCGGGCCTGCGAGCAGGCTTTGGCGGCCTCTTGGCTCGAGGCGTGTTCTAAAGGCTGGATTTGGCTGCCCGGCGGCCCGCGCTCCATGCGGTCAGAGGAGGGACAGGCGTGCGACACCGGCTCTGGGCGTGAGCTTTCAAGGATGCGCAGGGGCTGCAGGAGTTGTCGCTAACAGCCCAGACCCACCGGAAGTGGCTGCTTGGCTCCTTCAGGAGAGAGGCTGGCAGAGGAAGGGGAGGGGCCGGCCAGCGGGGGAGAGTGCTTCCCGCGCGCCGGCTCCTTGGTGCCGCCTCTCACTCCATGTGGACAGCCACCTTCTGGCACACCTTGTGCCTTTATGTTTCTTTGGCCCCAAAGGAAAGGTCGCACAGAAGGTGAGACTCTGTCCCCTGCCACCAGCAGCTGCCTTTCTCACACTCCTGTCTCCTTGCCTTCCCGACGGGGCCTTTGCCGCAGACGGTGGGTCTGCTCCACGGATGGGGTTTGGGGGTTCCCACCTCGCCCCTTCCGGTCCACCAGCCCTGCACCTGTGCCAGCCTGCACCTCCAGGTCCGGGTCACGTCTCCGGTCCTCCCCCAGCCTTCTCTGGCCAGATTGGGCCGGACTGTCTCTTCTGAGTCCTTCCTCCGTGGCATCTGATGCTGCGGGGCCCACCGTCTCCACCGGACCCCCCCTCCTGCTGCACGCTCTTGGAGGCCCGTGACTATGGCGTGGGTTTCTTTGCAGGGCCCGGCACTAGCGGGGTGCTCAGTAAACCGTGAGTACTGACTGACACAGCAGTAGCATGGCAACAGAGGAATCAGAAAGTGACAGCCCCGGAGAGCAGGGCCGCGCCAGCACAGCCAGCCAGCGTGGTGGCACAAGGCCCGCTGGGCCCTGGGCCTTCCCCTCGGGTCAGCAGCACCCACGTCACACTTTACACGTGGCTCCCTACATGCAGTTGACATCAGAAGGTGGTTGTCTGTCTCACGAGAAACACGTGGTTTCAGAAAGGAGCCAGTCAGACACTCCGACAACGTATGAGTTAGTGACCAAAAGTAAACTTCCATCCCAGCGAGTCAGGATGCGGTTTGCCCCTGTGATGGGATTCGCAGCAGAGGGAAGTGGTGGCTCAGGGCCAGCGCGGCGGGTCTGCGGGTGGTCAACATTGTTAGGCCCCTCACTCTGAACGTGGAGGTGCCGAGGAAGTCTCAATCCCGGCCCCAGGTCCAGAGGCGAAGTTACACACAAACGGCTTCTCGAGGCAAACTCGGCCTAGGAGACGCTGGTGGACTCAAGTGTAGAAAGACCGCGCGGCAGCCTGTGTGGGCCCTGCCCTGGCCCTGTTCCATCCCACCAGGTTCCTCCTGAGACAGTTCCTCCATCACAGTCTCTGCTAGCCAGGGCTCTTGTATTGCAAGTAACAAAACCCAAATCCGGCCAGCTTAAGCAGAAAAGGATTTTTATCTTGGACTGACTCAAAGGGAAGAGTCAGGAACCGGCTTCTGGTAGGGACAGAAGCCGTAGCCGCTCTGGGAGCGTGAGAGGGCAGGAGCGCACGCTTCCGCGGCTGCCGCTGGAAGGATCGGCGGCCCCTCCTGGTTGCTGCCTGCTTCCGGTCGCCACAGCCTACCCAGAGCCCGAGTCCTGGGGGAGAGGCCTGGGTGACCCGGCCTTGATCGGTGTCCCCCCCCCCCGGCCAGTGGAGAGGCGCCGCCTTGATTTTCGGTGACGTGGAGACTTTCTTAGCCCGTGGCAGGGGAGGACCTGGGGGAGTCTGAGGGCTCGGTCTTAGATTGCTCCGGGCGTGGAGGTGGAGGATGGAGAGAGAGCGGCCGGTTTAGCGGAGGGCGCGGCGCGGGGGTACGGTAAGAAAGGGCTGAGCTGGGTGGGACATCCAGGTGGGGAAGACCAGGGAGCAGTTAGCCTAGGGGCCACGAGAGGTTCTGGGCATTTGGGCATCATGTTCGAGGGTGGCCGACCTTGAGAAGATGGACAGGATTGTACAGGGAAGGGAAACAGGGTGAGGGTAGAACTCCGGGAGAGCTCTGACACTGCCCTGGGCAGAGGAGAAACAGAGTGGATGAAGGTCGGAGAGAGTTACTAGGAGGGATGAGTGGTGGCAGCCGACTGACCCGTGCCGCCGGGAAGTCACGCGTGCCGTCCTGCATTGGCCCTTCATCGCCCCTACCCTTCCTCTCCCGCTATCCCATCAGGGCTGCCATACTGAAAACGGTCACGGGCATTTCTCAGGTCTTCGGCTAGAACCAGTTTCGGAGTAATTTAGTAGCAGATGTCTCTGATGGAAGCTCCTGGAAATAGCTACCGTTTTTGTAAAAATTAAATACTGAGTTTGGAGGAAAGCAAAATTCTCCCCCCTCCCCTAGTGATTTTAGCACAGGTGTTTAGAACTGCTCCTTGCCACCTTTGCTGTGGCAGAGCACACACATCACATTGATTAACAAGCCGCCTTGCCTAAAGAAATTGTACAGTCTGTTCCACAGAGCGGAAGGGCTGACAAGGAGACTGATCATGACATATTCAAGGTTATTCTTGCCAGCGCCCCAGGTGCCACAGCCGTGGAAGTATAAAAAACTTGTCACTGATGTGGCTTCCCATCTCTGAAGAAATACGTAACTAACATGGTGAATCGTCTGCACTATCTTTTATCCCTTTCTTTTTCTGTGCGTGATAAAAGGATAACGATCGTGGCCACTGCACCCCTCGGTGGCTCTGTACCTCCTCATTGGCTGTTCAGCCAGGATTCTTCAGTTCTGCCCGTTTTACTTGGACCGGGGACTTCTGTGCCTAGTGAGTGAGCATAAAAGCCCTACGGTGCATTCGGCCATCTTGGCATTGTCGTTTGAGATTTTTTTTTTTTAATTAAAAGTCTGCCTCGGAGTATGTCAAGTACTCCTGTATTTTTGCCATTCTTCTTATCTCTATGGCAACGGAAATATCTCAACATTTACATGGACATCATATTCTTTGCTAATGTACTATCTGAACTGTGTGTATGCCGGGAAGGGGGCTGGCAGAGGCTGCTTCTGCTGGCTGGGATGCTGGAGTTGCCAAGACAACCAGGGGGCCCAAAGATGTCCTCACTGGGAGCATTAAATGGAAGCTTTAAATTAATTCACCCTCGTGTGTTTTTTGTAGCTTACGTTGTTAATTGAAATAATAGGAATGACCTTCCGTGTACATTCAAAGCACCTGTCCTATGAAAATTATCTGTGCTATTTACTTAAGTACACTCATCTCTCAGGTAAATCTAGCGTGAAATAGGGGAATGGAAGACACTTAGCCGCGCACTGCTGCGTATTGACTTGCAGGGGCGGGGGAAGTGGCTTTTCTTATGTCAGGCTTGAAATACCGGCGATAATGTTTTTATTTTAAAACTTCATTGGTTTCTGCCGTCTCCTCTGCCGGCTCCGAATCTGAGTGCTGCAGGCTGTCCCATCCGGGCGCTTGGTTAAGGAGAGCCGCGTTTGCTGTCCCACTGGCGCGTTTGGGCAAACGAAGGCACGGGCGTGCCCGCTCTGTCTGCCCCGCTCTGGAAGCCGGGGCTGCCCCGTTTGCTGGAGGCTTGATGACCTGTGTGGCCCGGCGTCGCTGCTGCCTCGCCGGCTCACCTCTTCTCAGGACTCTTCTAGTGGAGCAGAGTGTAACTTTGGGGCCCTCGTTGATTTTCCCTCTGAAATGAAAGCCGTGGGTCTCGGCGCCGAGCACTCGAGGACGGAGAGTTTTCTCATCCGCGTAAACCAGGAAACCGGGGCCCGGGGTTGCTTGACATACTTTGCCTCAGAAGACTATTTTATTTGCAAGTATGGATTAGATTTAGAAGCTGAGTATACAAAGTGTGGAGTCGAGAGGGAGGAATAAAAGCGCGCGTTCGCATGCTCCACGTTTTAAGATCGCCACCAGCTGTGGAAACGGTTAATTGGCACGCGTGTCGCCGGAAAGCGAGCTGACACTGAGGGTCACTGGCAAGACCTCGGCCACCTTCTGTGAAATTCCCTTTTCGTACAATTCTCGTCGTTCAGGAATGGTGAATCCATTTGCCATCATTGCCTAGTAATGGCTTTCAAGTGTCTGATCGCCAGAATAGGAAGCCAGTCAAGGGAGGAGGCCCGGGGCAGGCGATGGAGTGCCGGGGAGACGGGCCAGGCGAGCCCCCGGGGCGCCTGCAGGCTCGCTGAGGCCTCAGGCTTTGAGAGGAGCGGGGAGGGGAGATGAGAAATTAGCAAGAGGTGAACTTCAAACGTTTCTGCTTCCTACCTTTGTATGAGACGGGTTTGCACATACGTGAGCGAACTTACATCTTTTCCTTTCTTTAATCCCTCGCTTCTAGTATGATCGGATTTGGGAAGGTCATCCAGTTATCAACATCTATAAGTATAGAACAAAACAAAACGAGAGACGAAACAACTCATGGCGAGTGAGCAAGTGTGCAGAGCTCTACTTTATTTGGGGTGAAATTCCGCTTTTCCTGGATGTATTGGTAACACTATTTTAGAATGTGAAATATGTCAGGTAGGAGTCATACCCGGGGAGAGTGTCTCAGTCATCATTGTTAATTGTGATTACAGCGTAAGAGCCAGCCGGGCAGGAGGGAGGACGTAGCGCTGGGGGCTTCAAGGTCGGCAGCCTGCAGACCCTCCCGCCGCCCTGCGCCCCTGAGCTTGCCCCCCACTCTAAGTCAGCCTGGGCGGCGGGCTCCCTGTGAGATTCCACTGGCAAAGCTGAGCTCCCCCCCTGCGTCTGCCGGCTGCCGCTCAGCCCCAGCCATGGAGCCCCTGGCTGCTGGTGGCAGAGGGCGGCAGGAGGGCGGCAGGAGGGCGGCCGGGCTGCTGCAGAGGGTCTGCCCCGAAGTGAGTAAGCTCCAGGTTTCTGGGGGTCGGTAATCACTCTAATGGTTGTCTGACTGCTGATTTTAAAGGCGTTACCAGGAGGGCTTTTAAAATGATGACTTTTACTTTATAGCTGCAATACCCACTGTCTTGTCATGCTTTAGACTAGACAGGGGGCTGACCTAAGCATGGTTCAAGCAAACTCACCAGTGAAAAGTCATGAATGCTGCTTTTTTAAATGGGGGCACATTTTATTTTACTGGGGGTGTGACTTTCACTACTGGGGTCTAGCTTTTCTTCATAGGGCAGAACAGAATTGTAAAATATTACTTTGTTTGAGGAGATAAGGTATTTTTCTCCCCAATTTAAAACTTTTCTCCTTCCTTTGGAAAGAATCAATAAGTCATTGTGGCCATACTTAAAGTAATTAATTGACTTAATTTAATTGACTTCAATGAAATGGCAATTTTAGGCAGATTTGCGGCCAGAAATAATTAAATAATAAAAGAAAACCCCACCTTATATTACGGGTAACATACATGAGCGAATCACTCACACTCATTGCATCATTATCTCTGCTGAAGGACGGCACTCTTCAGTTCTCCTCCAAAAAATTTAAGAGTTTGAATGTCAACATGTGGCTGGTTTTAAAACAAGAATGCATTGCTAAGCATACCTTTGACTGCATCCACACCTGACAGTTCCTTGTTATACTGGTTTGTGCATTTTCAAAAAGAAAAAGTCCAGGAGATCAGGTGGAACTTCTCAGGAGGGTGATTCTTACTGTTTAAGAAAATATAATCATCGGCCTGTAGGCTGCATGAATGATTCAAATCGGAAACGGGATTGTGAATTGAAAACTAATTTGGGGCGATATTTTAAAGTAAATAGTTGGGAACTGGGAATAAGCAGAGAGGATGCATCCCATAGAGGCACAAAATTCCTTCTCCAGAAGCTCAGCTCTGCTCCGAGAGTTCACCCACATTTACACGGCTCCCTCTGCGTCCAGCATGTGACCAGCCAGGGTCTGTGCGCGTGTGGATGCGAGGAGGGCCCTCCAGCCACATTTCTGTGACAAGTGATGAATCATGAGAAACCGAAAGGGAGGTAAGTGTAGGCTTCACGCAAGTCATCTTTCATTTTCTTTCTTGAATGTGCTAAGTTCATTATTGCCTCACAGTGATTTTTCCCATACGCTTGTATATTTAATTTCCTCTTTAATAGACAAACTGTCATGGGAGGTTACGCAAGCATTATTATTCAAAGGAATGTTTATACTCCTCAGATAAATATCATAGAGAATTATGGATAGGGAGTATATTTATTACATATACAGCTGAGAAAAATGCCTGTGTGTTATCAACTAAATACATGCCATGTTTAAATAATACGATAGCAATCACCAATCACCAAGTTTTTCCTTGGTGTTCTGGAATTAGAATCTGTGGAAAGGCAAATTAATATTTAAACCCTGTGTATAACTTTGAGAATCCATAATATGCATAACAAAGAGAGATGACTTTGGGCCATGCTTGGGGGTAAGATGATATCATAAATGGATTTACCTGGGGAGGCACCCCGGGGGGCCGAGGGGGGCAGGTGGTGATGCCTCCACACTGAAGATAATTCCGTTATTATTAAGACTTTGACCTCCCGTGGCTCCTGGTGGGCACCATATATAGTACTTGAAACAAAACAACTTATGATCTTTGCGAGCTCAGAAATCAAGGCTGCAGATAGGGTACAGGAGCTGAGACTAACTGGCTAATTATCAAGCATGCATAAGCATGTACGTTGTTTCTTCTCCGGCCAAAGGTGGTAGCTGAGAAATGGAACGAGCCGAGCGGGGCTCCTGCAGGGCAGCGTGCAGTCCTGTCTCAGTGACGTGCAAGGGTTAGAAGTGGCCTCAGGCGGGATGGTCCTGTCAGGACAAGGTCCCAGCATCTGCACCGCTGGGCTCCTCTTCACTCGGGTTTCCGCCCTTGGTCTCATCCAGCACAACTCCTGTCTACCCTGGAGGAGTTCAGGGTGAGGCTCTAAGTTCAGATCCAGCCTTTAAATCCTGTGAGCTGTAGTGAACTCAGTCCCGGACGCCCCACTGTGAAAAACGCAGCGATGCAGCATTCAATGAGATGCCCTTCAGCTGCCCAAAGAATGTGCTTGTCCTCATCGCTTCCTTTTCCTCAGCAGGAAGACGAGAATCTAGAAGCAGTTGGCCACCAGCATGTGCGTCACAAGAGACCAAGTAGTAGGACCGCCTCAGTGCGCCTGCCTGTAGGAAAAGGACAGTTAGGGCTGCTGAACGCAGGCGGGACCCCTCGCTGCGTGCTCTGTGCATCTTTAAGAGCGGAGACGCCAAGTCCGTCGTGGTGGTTTTTACCCTGGGTTGCGTCCTCCTAGCAGCCAAGGTCGTTCTTCAGGCCACCCACAATCCCAGTTCAGCCATTTTGCAATGGTGGGACTGGCCAGAACTTTAGAAACGACCAAGTGCATCCCTCTATTTCCTAAGTACCTGGAGTCCTAGAAAGCTGACATTCCCTGCCCGGGATTCCCTGGGAGCTCACGGCGGGACAGGGCGCCTCTAATTTGGTCTCTACGTGGGCAGACCTCCTGGAAGCCACTTAACATCGCTAAACCAGTCCCATCTGGGTTAGCAGCCCTGCGTCCTTGAAAATTTCCCATGATATCATCTCCTCCTTCTAAGTTTTAATCAGTAACAGTTTGAACATTATGTGTGACATGTAAATATGTGATATATGCTACAACGCAATATATGATATATAAAGATGTAGTATCTAGTCTCTAATAACTACCTGTAGGTTCCAGAAACTATGTGAGATTCTTTAAGACAGTATCTTATATAATCCTCAGAAAAATTCTCCCAGGTAAATAGGATTATTTATATTTTAAAATGTGAGGAAAGGGGGCCTCACAAAGGTTAAACATTTGACGTTGACAGGGATAAGAAGTCGTAACAGAAATGTGCCCCGTGCTCTGGTCTGTCAGTGTCTGATTCCAGGCTGCTGTGTATCCTAGTGACGTCGACCTTTCCTACTCCTGCTTCTCTAAACTTGGATTGAAACTTAGGTGCCATCCTAAGGCTTTGAGTGAGGAGAGGTCCCGGGGAACAGCATCTCTCCTGCCTCGCCCATGTTCACCGTTTAAGCCCTGCCGTGGGAGCCCGTGTCTGCTCCTCTCCCGACCCTGATCCCCTACTGATCTCACGGAACGCTTCCAAATCCATGCTCCGCGAGACTAAGGAGCACGCGCGGAGGGTCAGGGTTGCGCTGTAATCAAATGAAACTTACCCACCACACATGAATGCCCCGCGCAGCAGTCATTTTGCATACGGGAATTAGCGTAAACGGTACGCTAAAGGTAAATGTCAGCTAAAGGTAAATGACAGTGATGAGTTTACTGCTACAGAGCCAGAGCGCTTCTCCCAGTTTCCTTTCCTTTCCTTTATTCGCGTCCATAAGCAGCACCGACGTGACGGTTTCCCCTAAGTTCCCCACAACGTACACCTCGCCGTCTGGGTGCCCCCCGCCTCCCCATCCCCTCCCTCCCTCCGTCTCCGTCGCCCACACCACACCCTGGAAGACAGGCTTCGGGATCCCTCTGTGTCCAACCCCCGCCCCACAGCACTGAGACTTGCCCTTCTCTCAGCCCCTCACTTGGGGGGGGTCCTTCCAGCGGTCCCTTCACCCCGTCCAGGTCCTGATGTCCTGCGGCAGAAGGAAGGAGAGAACACGGGCCAGCAGAGGGGCCGGGTCCTGGGTCTGTGCCTGACCCCTCCCCGGGGAGCCCTGGTCAGCCTGGGGGGGACCGTGGAGGGCAGGGCGACCCGGGACCCACGAGTCTAAAGGGGGCAGTCGCATCAGCTCACCTCGTAAATCGTGAGACGCCGCTGAGCCCCTTGGAGGAAATAACCATCTTCCGGCTGTATTTACTCACTCAACCACAGTTTACTGAGTACTGATGACTACACTGTTCTGTATTTCTGGGAAGAAAAGTCTTTAGTGGCTCTTCAAAGAGCTAAAAGAGGGCTAGATCGTTTGTTTGGCCTCAGCATATCCTTTGCTGTGGCTTAGCCCCGACAGGAGATGGAAACTGAGAGAAAAAGGCCCCCATGTGGTCAGGAGCCACAAAGCAAGAGAGTCCTCGTTTGGCGTGTGAGTGTAGGGTTTGCGGTTTGCGCCGAGCTGAGGCTCAGGGAATGACAGTGACGAGGGCCAGGCCAGGATGCTCACCTCCATACAGTCCGGTCCCGCGGGGTGCTGAGGGTCTTGTGTATCCTGTGCGCGTCCTTAGCGCGATCTTGCTGCCTCATGGTCTCTGGAGGGCAGGTCCGCTGTCAGCCTCGACTGCGTTGCAGGCGGGAACAGAAACACACACGAGGATGTGCTGACCGAGGTGCCCCCGAAAGCTTCCCTGGAAGTACCCCCAGCAACTGCTCTGCAGTCCACTGGCCAGAGCCCTACTGCGTGACAGCCCCAGGGAGGCTGCAGGTGGAGCTTTTACGGAGTACGTGGCCGCCAGCTAAGCCGGTTTGGTTAGTGAGGGAGAGGGGAGAATGTGTTCTTCCACAGGTGACTCTGCACTGGGTGAGGAAGGGTCTTTGGAAGTTGACTCCGGAGAGAGAAAGACGGCAGGAGACAGTGGGCTGACCCATCCGCGTTGTAGACGTCGACATTGTAGACGACGGGTGGCCCGTGTGGGCTGGGGTGCAGGGCGTGGGCTTAGCCTGAGGCCGGGCTCGTTTACCAGGTGCCTGTTATGTTCTAGAAGCTGCATTTTCTACCCAATAACTATATCCATTTAATCACTGTAACTGGGAGGCAGTGTAGTATAGTGGTTATGGGTGTGGGTGCTTGACTTAGAAAGACCTGGATTAAAATTCTCCTCTGAGTTCCTCAGTGTTGGAATGGGAGGTTACAGACAAGCAGGCGAGGTGCTAGAATGGTCCATGTGATGAGGGACTAGAGTTGGAGATGTCAGTGTAAACTCATCTTGAACTTACACAGATAATGGGTGGTTACCTACAGAAATCTTGTAGCTGTGGTGCATACACAGGTTAGTTTCTCTGTCAGCCAAGAGGGCCTGGAAGCAGTGCCATCAAGCACACTAGCGCCTAGATCGTGGCTTCTAATTCCAGTCTCCAGTTACAGGAACCAGTTCTCCTAAGAGAAAGGGCTGATACCAAGACTGGGAACTTGCCTAAGAAACACACAAGCTGAGCCAGCAGGTAAGGACCGCCCACAAACCCCACACGAGGACGACGGCGTGTCACAGGGACACAGGGTCACTGAAGAGCTTCCAGGGGTCAAAGCTGGAACGGTCGGAGCCACAGATTAGGTAGAGTCGCGTTGGATTGCAGCTCAAAGCACAGAACAAATCTTCTCCAGTCCATATGGATAGAGAGAAGTGACCGATTGCATCAGCACACAAGTGCGGAGGAGAGGCAGATCTCCCACGCGGAATCCCAGGTAATGTTTGTGGGTGCTTCCCCCTCAAGGAGGTGGAGCATAGCGCCCATTTCTGAAGTGTGGGCTGCACGGGGTGCGGTATGGGATTGTGGAGGGGGGGTGAGTCACCGTGCCGTGCGAGACCTGACAGACACACCTCCCCCAGGTGATGGAGGCCAAGATCCAGAGTCACGGTGGAGAGTGGGCACCCCAGTCTAACCGTGACATCCTGGGGCGTCCTGCAAATACCTGACCAGTCCCTCTCAAAGCCGTCCAGGTCATTAAAACAGGGTGGGTGTGAGAGGCCGTCACAGCCGAGAGGACCCTGAGGAGACCTGGTGACTACGTGTCATGTGGTGTCAGGATGGGACCCTCTAACAGAACAAGGACATTAGGTAAAAACTAAGGCAATCTGAGAAAAGTGTGGACTGTAGTTAATGATGTATTGATATTGGTTTACTCATTGTAATAGGTGTCCCGTACAATATAAGATGTTAAGGGTAGGAGAGCCTCGGTGCAGGGCGTGTGTGAATTCTGTGCTATTTTCACATTTTTTTCTGTAAATCTAAGACCTGGTGCTGCCTCTTCCCTTGCGGTCTCGGGACGTGGCTTCCTTTGCTGCACGGCACTTTCTTGTGCGTAGACGGCCTCGTCGCCTCATCACCTCCTCACCGGCGGGTTCCAGCCGGCAGAGTTGGAATGCCTACCCCATTTCTACAGCTGGTGTGCCGGGGGTGTGTCCAGTTCAACCCGTGGGGGGACCATGTGACACGGGGAACAGAGGGGTCCCCCAAACAGGTGTGACCTCGAAGGGGGCCCTTCACCTCCTCTTCGTTGTGGTTTGAAGGCGTTGAGCAGTCTGATGTCGGAAGACGAAGGAAATGCAGAGGGCGCTGGAGGAATCTGTCACCTCCCCTTTCCTCACGTGAGCTGCCCGTCCACACAGGCTCCTCGGAAACCGACCCCCCGACCCCCTCCCCTCTGCTCGCTTTACACGTCCAGGCGCGAGGCTGCACCTCACTCCTTGCCACGTAAACGCACGCAGTCCCCTGTCGTGTTAGGATCATCCCAGAATCTCGGCATTCGTGTGGCCCCAGCATCCATTCCGCCGCCCCTCACGAAGAGGGAACTGGGGCCCCGGAGGTTGGGTCATTGGCTCAGATTCATACAGACGCCTGGTGACAGCTGCTCCTAACTTGCTGCTCTTGTTCTCAGAATATTATGCCACCGTCTTGTGCTGCTGTCTTCTTTCCTAAGAAGCTTACCAGTTCTCTGCAGTTAGAGGAAGGGAAGTGTAAACCAGGGACAATCTCAAGAAGCTTTTGTGGAGCTGATGTTTGTAGAGATCGGGTTTGCGAGGGTATCTGGGAGGTTGCAGGAAACCCTACCGAAGAGAACCTTCTGGACTGAAGGGTTAGAATCGTGTGTGCGGCGCTGACCTCTGCGAGCAGGCTTGGGGAAGTGGCTGGGAAGGGTGGGAGGGGCAGGGCGCAGTGTGTGGTCTCCGTGGTCTGTGGAGGGTGAGGCCTGCCGTTGCCTACAGAGCGCTGCAGAGACACTGCCGGGGGACAAAGCAATTGCTCTCCTCTGCGGCGCGGTGCGTCTGCTCGTGACTTCGCAGCAGGACTTCTTCCAACGTGGGGGGTGAACGGGCAGGGACACCTTGAATAATATCCTCGGGTGCAGGACAGACCCAGTGACTGCGGGCACTCCTGCTACAGACTGCTGTCCCCCAGGCGTCACTGTCATGCCATTGCGTCAGGTCTCTTGGCAACGCAAGCTCCTTGGGTCTGGCTGCGGACAGCCTTAGAGGGCCCCGGTCCTGAGGACATGAGGTGTCCTGGTGGCAGCGCCTGGCCTCTCAGCTCATCCTCCACACGACAGCGTGTGGCTCTTCCTCTCTTTGTTCTGTCCTCCAGATCTGTGACCCCTCCTTTAGGGATGCAGGGCCACTACAGATGGGAGAAAGGGCTCCTGAAGGATCAAATGAGGCGAAACTTTGGACACTATGTAATTACTTTTAGACGGATGGATGGGTAGGCGGATGGACAGATGGCTAGGTGATGGATGGATAGATATGCATGTGAACTGTTCCTACCTCAGCCGTCTGATAGAAATCCGTGTGGTTCTGGGGCCAGGTCCCCTGCTGCCCTGCTGTGCCTTCATCTCAGAATGTCGGCTCTGGACGGGAGGGTCGTGGTCACTCTGACTGGCCTCTGCGCCAGAGTTCCCGTTCCCAGCAGGAGGCCACAGGGTTCTACGGGAGCCTGCAGCCTGGAGCCGGAGGGACGGACTGACTCGCACAAACACGCACTTGCTCGCGTTCCAGCTCAGACTGGCACGCGCCTCTTACGCTCAACGCCCCCGCGTTACAACCCGGGAGAGGCCTGGAAGGGCAGGGGAGGCGTGTGCTCTCGGGACTCAGGCTGAGGAAGCTGAGGCCCGAGTTACCTTCGTTGAAGGAGTCGAGTCATGAGAAACTGCTCTTCGGGCTGAGCTGAGAAAACTCCGTGCTTTGTAAATCCTCCCCGATCCCAGGGAGCCTTGAGGTCCCTCCCGCGTGGGCGAGGACTCTGCTGCGGGCTGGAGAGTCATCGACGTCAGCGAGCGGCGGCTCAGGAAGGTGCAGGGTCAGGCGGGTGGGGGGGGTCTTTGCTGAGCCTCCACCGCGCGGGGACGGCCTGGGCTGCGCGACCACGGGTGGGGTCTGGATGCCTGTGGGACGGGTGTTCATTCGAAGAGCTAACGTCAGGGCCGGCGGCGCCTCCTCGTTGACTTGGCTTAAGACACCGGCGTCCAGTGGGGGTTGCGGGCCCCTTTGCTGCCGTGCTTTTTTGTGCATTAGTGTCCATTTTAAGGTAATGGGTGTCTGTCAGTGTCAGCACGTCCGCAACCAGTTAATTCAGCTCTCACTGCTTCTCCCCAGTAATCGCGAATCGCTGGGCCGCCCAGTGCCACATGATATTAAGTGCCCTTTTGACCGCCACGGGCAGCTTCACCTGAGGACGTGAGGGAAGGTGACGTGTAGTGTCTCATAGCCGCAAACTGACAGGCAGTATCGCTTACGAGAGAGAAAGATTTTTATAGGAGGGCTTTTTAAAAGGAGGACTTATATTTAGTATTATATATATCTTAGGATTTATATTAAGTATTAATGTATTGTAGGTTATGTGTTAAGGATTATATATTAAGTATTAGACATAGAATGTATTTTGTAAAAGATCTCATAAAAATAAAGGATGACTGTGCGGTAAAATTTTAGTTGTTTCTTTAAAGTTTTACAAGTAGTCAGAAGAAATCGTATATGTGAAGTGATTGGTTGCATTTGGAAGAACATACATCAGCCAACAGGACGGAGAGATGCAGTCAAGATAAAGAGGCTGTAAGCTTCCCCAGAGGATGGGAGGGCAGCACATCTGAGCTGAGGCGGCCCAGATGAAGACGAAGCCACGGGCACTGCACGAGTCACCCCTGCCTTCACGATCCTTTGTAGAGAGGAAACCTCCTGCACCGGGACTTCAGGAGCTCATGGAGCCCTGGAGCCTCTGGACTTGCAGGTCCTGCCCCGCTGTCTCCGCACCTGTACGGACTGCGCTTGCTGCCTAGTCCCACAGGCCATGTGGCTCGGTGCCTCCATAGATGCTCTGGGTGCAGGGACCGCTGGCTGCTCAGAAACCCATGAGGATGTTCATAAATCTATGAAGAATTCTGAAAAAAAAAAAAGCAGTGAGTGACTCTAAAATAGGAAAAGAAAACTACGAAACTGAAATTTAAACTTTTTAATGAAATGTTTTAAAAACATGTCAAGTTCTTTAATGGTTAAATTTAGTTTTCATTACCACTGTATTACCTTTGGAAATAATCTAGAAGCTAGCTTTTCTTACACAAGAGTCCCTGGGTGCACACAGTAACTGCCCAGACAGCAGCGCCAGTTGCTGGTCAAGCGAGTAACTTGTTGCCCAGTGAAACAGCAGTGGCACAAAGGAGCGTTCGCGTCGGGCTCATTTCGTGCGAGGCACGTTTCTACCTCCAAAGGCATTTTAGTTAATTTACTCGTCATGATAACCGGTGATAAGAGCACTATTGTTATTTCTGTTTTATAAATGAGACAGAGACATGTTCAGTAACTTCTTCCAGGTCACACAGAACTGGGGTTTTAGCATAGCCCTTAACCACCGTTCCATGCCTTCTCTTAGAGGAACAATTATAAAATACTTCTAAGACTTTATAACAAAACGTTAGGTTAGATGTGGGATGTTCGGGCATGTGTGTCTTTGAGATTGCTTGGGGTGAGGTCTTTAAAAGTGAGGGTGTCCGGGGCCTGCAGACGTGTCCCCTGGCTTTAATGACGGTCAGGTAGGAAAGCGCCTTGGTTCCACGGGCCCGAGGCTTTGCTGGCCGGAAGGAGTCCCGGCCTGGGAGCGGTGGGCACGTTCCACCGGTGGAGCGGCACACGAGGGGTCCCCTTGGTCAGGGTGACCTTCCTTATTAGCTCTTCATGGAGTTAGAATTGCATCTTCTCTGAATATGCAACCCGTGAATGAATTGGGGCTGTTCCTATTTGTCATTTTATTAGCAACTCATTATAGCCATTCCTTTGGGATTAAAAAGAGAAGAAAGAAGGAAGGTAAGAAAAGGAGCAAGCTCATGGTTTACCCTGAATGCTGCAGCAACTTACGGGGGCCTGAATGAAATGACAGAATTTGCCATAATGTTAGATTTAACACATTTTATTTTAGCAATGTGATTATCTGATCATATCTCTCCAAGTGCAGCCAGCATTACAAAAGTAATTTTTATAATTGTGGAGTCATTCACTCTCAGATGGTTCGGAATGACTTTTGAGATCATATTACCAAATTTTCAGCTTTACAACAACTTTATCTGTCATGAACATAACTACAGCAATATGAACAAAGCTGGGATTTCTCATGTGCACGGCGAGACAGAGAATTGAAGTCCTTTGTGCTTTGAGAGCGTGACTTGTCAAGTTGCCTTTTCCTGTTAAATGTGTTTGCCAATGTTTGTTTTTTTCCCTCCTGCCTCGAGCACCGAGGGTTTCCCCATGTCACTCTGTCCTTCTGCCCCCCCATTTCCGCCAGAATTTAGACAGGGCGGGGGGAGGCGAGCATAACATACCCTCTGGGAAGCAAGGGGTCACGTCTGCAGAATGCGGGGTGGTGTGGTCGGCCCCTGGGATGGGCCTCCCGCTGGGTCTTGGGCGTCAGCCTTAGGTGAGCACCCGTTTTCGTGAGCAGAGATCAGATAGGTCCGCAGCCCCTGATACACCAGTTGCTGTACCCAGTCACTCGCGGTAACTCCTAGTTAGTAGTGCTCGTTTCGGACACAGCCAGGGCACTTCCTTGCACCGCGAGTCCCTAAGCTGAGAAGGAGTATCGGTGCGGGAAGGGGGGACCCAGGTGTGACTCCTGCTGCCTGCCGCTCTGCTTCACACGTTGTGCACGAGTCCGTTCTCTGTGTCCGTGAGTCTGTTTCTGTTTTGTAGACAGGTTCATTTGTGTCCTCTTTTAGATTCCACATGTAAGTGACGTCACGTGGTGTCTGTCTTTCCCTTTCTGACTGACTTCCCCTAGTACGATCATCTCTAGTTGCATCCCCGTTGCTGCAAATGGCGTTAGTACAGCGGAGACTGGCACAACGTTGTAAATCAACTATATTTCAATTAAAAAAAGAAAAGAAAATTTCAAAAGTTGTGCACGGCCTGATACAACTATTGGTCCTGGCTTTCAGGGCAGCTTCTTGAGAAAATAGTGCAAAATTCTGGAGATTAAAAGAAGTTAGAAGACAGCGACAGGTTGCCAGTGTGCGTCACCTCGCCGCTTCTCCGGCGTTCCCTGTCCTGCCGCCCGCCCAGGGGAGAAGCTGTGTCCTCTTCCTGACTCTTACCAGCCACGTGTGCCCTCCAGGCCTCCGTGGTGTCAACGGCCCAGGGGTGTGACAACCTCCTCCCACAGGGGCTGTCACAGAACTGTAGTCGGCAGTTGGCAGGGTGCCCGGGGTGACGACAATGTAATAAACGTCGGGCGTCCTGCTCTAGGTATTCTGGCACAGCTTGGTGATGGCAGGTGGCCTAAGGGGAAGAGTGAACCGTCTGTTTCGGACTTTGCTCTAGAAGATTCTGTTACTGGACAACCCTCTAGGTCCCCCACCAGACCCCTTGGTTCCGCCAGGCCAGCCCATTCCTGACCTGGGGTTGAGACGCCAGAGGACAGACTCGGCGACGGGGGACCGTGGACCTCCACTTGGGACTTGGGAAGCTGTTGTCGCCAACGCGGCCTGTGGGCCCGACCCATCCCACAGTGGAGAAGGCACGCGGACGCGGACACAGCTCACGGCCTCGTCCCCTCGGACCGTGACCTGTTAGTTTTTTACTGCGGTCGTTTCTTGAGTGTCCGTTTATTGAGCTCTCAGCACAGACGGAGTGCCCAGCCGAGGGCCCAGACGCCGTCACACAAAGCCATGGTCTCTGCTCTCATTTCAGTTGGCTGCTTCTTTTCAACTAAAAGAAAAACGTTTAAACCAAGTAACGATTTGTTTTCTAATCCAGATGTACTCTTCTGGGCTGGGTCTGTGCTTGCCGTTCCTGCCTCTGGTTTTCCAAGTCTGTAAAGCTGGGGCGTATTCAGCATGACAGTGAGGGATGTTGGCTAAGAGCGGGGAAACAATACACCTGCCGTGCTGGTCTCGGCGCTCGGGTGGGCGCCGGTGAGCACAGGGTGACCGGAGACAGAGCGTGCTGGATGTGACCACGTGAAAAGCCACGGACTTTTTACCATCTCTTCCCTTTAGAGGAACATCATGATTGCCAATTCTTTTTTTTTTTTTTAAATTTTATTGAGGTATAGTTGATTTACGATGTTATGTTCATTTCTGCTGTATAGTAAAGTGATTCAGTTATACACATACATATATATTCTTTTTCATATTCTTTCCCATGATGGTTGATCACAAGATTTTGAATAGAGTTCCCTGTGCTATACAGTAGGTAGGACCTTGTTGTTTATCCCTTCTTTATATAATAGTTTGCATCAGCTAACCCCAAACTCCCAGTCCATCCCTCCCCCACCTCCTCCCACTTTTTATTGCCATGTCTTGAGGCTATATTTTTAGTGAGCTCCTTATGATTTCAACATGTAGAAATGCTTCCATAATTTCCTAAATCAAATTTAGTGATACCTTTTAACCAGCCCCCCAGGTGCCACAGTGGTCTCCGTAAGATGACAAATAGCATAAAAGAATAAAATAATCAGCTGGAGAAAACTTGCAGTGCATCAGGTAAAAAAATTTTGTGGTCAACCCTATTTTATTGTATTTCTGAACACACTAGAGAGTTGTTTTGCTTCGTTGCCGATTTATCTTTGGCCTTAGAGATGAAGACACCCAGGTTTTATTCCTCATCTGAAGTTCGTGTTACAGATGTCGTAGTGATGTTAGTGATACTAAGAGCAGCTGTCATCTGTGAGTCTCTCCTGTAGACGGAGACCTTCTGATACGGGATTTTATAAGCAGTCACTTTGCGCCCCATCAACAGACAAAGGAGACGAGGTGCTGAGAGCTCAAGTAAGAACTGGTGCCAGGACCCCAGCTCATGGCAGAGGAGCTGGACCCCGTGGACCTGGGGAAAGCGCCTCCACCTCCAGAGGCCTCCATGCTCTCTGTTCTAGAACCCAAGTGTACGCCAGAGAGTTTCCAGTCTCTAAGTGCTGGATCTGTGTAGGCAGGACAATCTGCATAACAATACCCCAGAGCCAAAAAGAGGTCTGTGATAAAACGACTTGACAAAAACTCACAGATTAAAGTCAACACAGCAAAGTAATAAAACTATGACTTTGGTTGTTATATTGTTTTATTATTATAAGATGCTTGATTATAACAATTCAAAAGCAGATGCTCATGCTATATTAAAAATATTAAAATGTATGAGAGTAAAAACTATGGTGTAAAGTAAATCTTGTGTAATTCTCCTAAATGGAACGTGGTGCCAAGGATCAGGTTTCGTTAGTGGTTTTTTTTTTTTTAAAATAAATTTATTTATTTATTTTTGGCTTCTTTGGGTCTTTGTTGCTGTGCGCGGCTTTCTCTAGTCGCGGCGAGCGGGGGCTGCTCTTCGTTGTGGTGCGAGGGCTTCTCCTGTTGCAGAGCACGGGCTCTAGGCGTGCAGGCTTCAATAGTTGTGGCACGCGGGCTCAGTAGTTGTGGTGCACGGGCTCAGTAGTTGTGGCTCGTGGGCTCTAGAGCGCAGGCTCGGTAGTTGTGGCTCACGGGCTGTAGAGCACAGGGCTCAGTAGTTGTGGCTCGCGGGCTCTAGAGCGCAGCCTCGGTAGTCGTGGCGCACGGGCTTAGTTGCTCCGCGGCATGTGGGATCTTCCCGGACCAGGGCTCGAACCCGTGTCCCCTGCATTGGCAGGTGGATTCTTAACCACTGCGCCACCAGGGAAGCCCTTCGTTAGTGTTTTTATTGTTCTTTTTTTTTTATTATTAATTGAAATAACTAAATGAAAAAATGGCTTCCTTCAGATTTATAAAAGAAATTGAATTCAAGCCTGATAGCAAAGTCATTGTTCCTTGGTAATCTTTAGTGTCAATATACTGAAAGGCAAAGGGACATGAATTGGTTAAATGGGCATCCCCCGCATACCCCCAGCCCCTGCATATGGCGCCCGTGTGACATTTTTGCACACCCTGAAACGCGGAGGTGGAGGCATCATTTCATTCCTCTCTCTGGGTGTCCAGCAGTGACTGATATAAATATTTCATTAGGCAAACCTGCAGGTTTCTGAAGATTATATGTCTTATCAAGTTAACCCTTATAATTACGTTGTCTTCTGCAGCCATGGGATCTCTTCTCATTTTGCAGTTCTTTGGTAAATATCGAACCATAAGAAAGATGTACAGCCGTAAGCCGAGACTGAGGCCGAGACGTGCAAACCACTCCTGGCATGACGTGGGGGTGAAGGGGCCCTCGCTCCAGGGCTCTGCACAAGCCACGTCTCCGAGGAGAGCCCAATTAGGCCAGAAAGTAATCTCCATCCTTCCTGACCCCCTGACCAGTCTTCTGTCTCTCTGCTCGGGTTTGGACCTGCCTCCCTCCTCCGTTTTGCAAGGGAACTTTCCTGCTGAAGTCACACCCCCCAGGAGGGGCCAGGGCGTTGGGGCAGGGAAGCGCGGGCTTGGCCGGGCTCCCCTCCTGCGTGCCCCTCCCCCGCCGGGGCACTGGTTTCTTCCTGTCATCGTTCTGTGTTCTGCTCCGTGGCCCCATGGGCACAGCCATCAAAGCACCGGATGCCTGACCCTTTGGTGCAAACGCTCGGCTGTCCTGCATGGGGCAGGGGGGAGCCCCTTATGGCCCCCGAGTGTGCACGGGGAGGGGTGGTCAGAGGTCAGCCCGCGTCCTTGATGTGCCCCCCCGTCCGCCCCGGCCCGTCTCTCCTCTCCACCCGTGCCCGCGGAGCCCAGCCCCGCACACGGCGCCTTTGAAGCTGACGGAAGCTAGTGGAAGCTAATGGAGGCTGCTCCTTGGATGTGCCCGGCGGGGACCCTTCCTTCTCCACCGTGGTCACTTCTGTGTGTCTCTCTCTCTCCCTTCCTGCCTGTCTCATCCTGCTCTCTCGCGCTCAAGGGTAATTACCTCTCTCACACCCCCTGTACACATGGCCCCGAACGGGCCTCTGGAGAAATGTTTACGAGCCGAACAACACGGCGGGCAGTGAGCTCGAAAGCCACCATCCGTGTTGAATTCTGAGCGGTAGGAGATGTAAAACAGGACATGTCCGTGGAATTTTGCAGCAGTGGCAGGGGCGCGCTCTCCTGCCTGACTTCCACGAGGGTGCTTTCCGCCAGCTCTGTCTGGCGCCATGTCCTGTGAATGGCGACGATGGGACTTGGGTCCCGGGTCCCCTGGGCAAGCCGGCCGTGTTCGGCCTTGCAGTATAGGACCCCCTGGACCTGAGGGGGACTGGTGCTCAGTCCAGCTGGAGCCGGTCGGCCCTGCGCACTCACCAGCATCCCGACCAAGGACCCACGGCGAGGGAGGTACGATCAGGGTCTGCAGAGGGTCGAGGACAAGGCCTCCGACAGAGGTGGGAACTTCTGAGCAGGTGTGGTGGCCATCAGATGGACTGCATCGCAGCCCGTACCCTTGAAAGCAATCTCTTCGGAAAGGAGGCGGTGGAGAAACGCGAATGAGCTGCGGACACAGGAAGCACCGTGTGTACTCCAGAGAGAGTGCTGGTCCAGGGGGTCAGAGGGCTCCTCTCCCCTGTGGGGTTACCCTCAGGACAGGGGCAGGGCGGAGTGTGGGCTGGGCCAGTGCACGTCGTGATGAAGGAGCAGGGACATGCCGGCAGGCTGGGGTGGCAGCACCCTGTGTTCCCTTGGGCCACGTCTGCAGCACCCTTGTGGCACTGGCCCCCAGATGGACCCCAGCCTCAGTGGCTTCATGGGGTCTTGGGTCCATCTGGTAGTTTTGGTGTTGGCAGCAACAGGTGAAGTGGCTGCTAAAGAAGATAAAAATGGCAAATGTCGGGGGCAGGTGAGGAAAAAGCCACAAGGACACCTGGGACAGACCCCCTCCCTAGAGATCCCCCCACCCAGACTCTCTTTGTCTCTGACTCTCTCTCTCTCTCTCTCTCTCTCTCTCTCTCTCTCTCTCTGGTACTAGAATTTAGGACTTTTACCTTGTCCCAAATTTGTCTCTGACTCTCTCTCTCTCTCTCTCTCTCTCTCTCTCTCTCTCTCTCTCTCTGGTACTAGAATTTAGGACTTTTACCTTGTCCCAAAGTGCCTGAAGCAAAGAACATGATAAAACATCTTGCTTTCTTTTATAGCCGCCCCCCGCCCCCGGCAAGCAGAAACAAAAACTATGTGTTGGAAAAAAATTAGTTTTGCACATGGGATTTTGTACAATATAAATTCAAAGCCTACACATGAGGGTTAGCTCTGTCGCACGTTCTGGGACATTTCCCTTCCCATATGCATCTTAGAATAAGCATATATATGTCCACAAAAAAACTTTCCTGTGACTTACGTAGCAATCACATTAAATCTATAAGTTTGTTTGGGGAGAACTGACATCTTTACTATGCTAAGTATTCTAATCCGTGAACACAGTGTGTCTCTTCAATTACTTTGGTCTTTTTTTATTCCTTTCATCAAAACCATCATTTTGTAATTCTCAGCATACAAGTACATGTTTGTTTCTTTGGAGCAGTCGTAAATGGTATTACATTTCTGATTTTGATTTTTTCTTGTGTATCATTTGTTTATAGAAATAAAGTTGATTCTTGTATGTTTATCTTATATCTTGTGATCTTGCTGAACTCATTTATTAATTCTAGAAGTTTCTGCAGATTACTTAGGATTTCTACATGGACAATCATTATCTGTGAATATAGGCTATATTTTCTTTTCTTTTCTTTTTTTTTTTTTTTCCGAATCTCTATTCCTTTTTATTTCTCTTTCTTGCCGTGTTGCACTGGCTGGAACTTCTAGCACTAGGCTTAATTAGAGTGGTGAGAGCAGACATACTTGCCTTTTCCCCAGACTTAAGGAGAAAATGTTCAGTCTTTCACCATTAAGTGTGATGTTAGCCGTAGGTGTTTTTGGTAGCTGATCTTTATTAGGTTTAGGAAGTTCCCCTTTATTCCTAGTTTGCTAAGAATCATAATTATTCATGGGTATTAGATTTTTTTCATGGGCTTTTTCAATACGAATTAATATAAGCATATGATTTTTCTTCCTTAGTCTGTTGATGTATGGATTACATTGATTTATCTTTGAATATCGAGTCATCTTTGCATACTTGGAATAAGTCCCACTTGGTCATGGTGTATTATGCTTTTTGTACATTACTAGATTCAGTTTGCTAAATCTTTTGAGTATTTTACATTTAAGTTCATGGAAAATATTGGTCTGTAGTTTTCTTTTGTCTTTGGCTGGTTTGGGTGCCAGAATAATACTGGCTTCATAAAATGAGTTGGGAAGTACTGTGTCCTCTGCTGTTTTCCAGAGGAGATTTTGTAAATGTCATGTTAATTCTCTAAATGTTTGTAAATTCTCCAGTGAAATCATCTGGGCATGGAGATTTCTTTTTCTGGAGCTTTTAAATTACAAATTCAACTTTTTATGGGTTGTGTGAGGCTACGTATTTTTTCATGTTTGAAAAGCAGGAGGCAGGTACTCTGACAGCTTCTCGGGTAAGAAGTACAGGGCTGGAGGGGAGGGAAAGGAATAAGTGGAGATAATTCAGGTCACTATCATCATGATCGTGAGATTTCCCGCTTATAAAATGGTCCATTTGTTGGCTACGGCGCGTAACGCAAGAGTTCATCTTTATTTTTATACCTAATATTCCTGAGACGTTTCTGGCATGATTTTGATAAACTTTACCATTTCCTATTTCTCTTTCTCTTTTTTAAAATTTAGGACCTTTACAATATAGAAATACTTCTGGTCTTAACCTAGTTTTCACTCTCTTTTTCTCTCTATTATATTTGGAATGTGTTTCCAAAGTCAGTTTATTTTCTTGAGTTTGTTACAAAAGAAGCAAGCATCTGCCCAGATAACTAGTGGAAGCTGAAAATCTGTTCCCGGGATAGCCCTCCCTTTGCAAAGTACAGTTTTTAAAAGATTTCTTGCTCCGCGGTATCCTCTGTCAGTGTCAGTGGAGAAAGTGTCACCGGGCTGAGAATGTAACTTATGTTGCTGTTTCAAACACACCTGTGGAAAATACAAGCACATACGGATACCTTCTGCATCTGTATCTGCGACGCAGTGTGGCCTTTGGCAAACTCCTTTCCCTTTGGGACCTAGAAGAATACTTGCTACCAGGTGATGTTTATAAAGGGCTGGCAAATGCATTATTTAAAAAATACAGTTTTTTTTTCCATTAAGTTGGGAAGGAGATGTAAATTATGTCAGCAAGGCCTTTGAAACAATAATTTGTCTTTATGAAATATGTCTTGCACATGTTCCAAATGTAGCTTTTAAAATGAAGAACAAATGCCCAAAAGACCACTTGTCTGATGGCCCATGATGATGAAATGGGAGAGTGATTTCTGCTTGGAGCGTGTGATGCACACGCAGAAGATTGTAGAGCCAGGGGCCCTGTTGGCTTGGTTTTTGTCCATAGGAACAGGAAGGTAACCTACTTCCTAACTGGTAACCCACCCACCCAGCACAGCCAAGGCTGGACCTGCTGGTCCCCCCATCTGGAATCATCCCACAAAAACCCTCCTGTTGTTTAGAAGTGCCTTATTGTCAGTAAATAAACGCTGTCATCTCGGGGTTTAGGATGTTAAGCGAGAGGGATATTGCATTAATCACTTGCATCCCAAAGCAGGTCTTGTTTCCCGGAAAGCAGGATAAATAGCAAATTTGCTATTGCTGTATAAACAGCAGATTCATATTGTATTGATGATGTAGCTTCGGACTGCTATTTATTTTACCTTCAAAACGTGTGAATCACTCCTGATCTTTTTATTTCTTCGGGGATGAACAATTAGAGCATCAAGAGACGTTTAAATAATGCTTAATTTTTAATGCAAGAGAATGAGACAGATGGAAGTGTTCTGCCCAGACTTCAGATCAGGTTTCTGGTTTTTAAGCTTAATGTGCAATGTCAGCCTATTAAGTGGCATTCTTTTATTTGCTATGTTCTCCATCCCCATTAGACGTCATTTCCATTGATGTTTTGTATTGTTTGCATGTTAGCACATCTCCTATTAAAATACGGGGGCTGAAAGGGAAAATAATTAGATTTATGGCTTTGTACTCTGAGTTTCCAATTTAAAGGTCTGTTAAAAACTAACTCACGCTGTGGTACGTACATGGCCATTATCTGTTTAAATTAGCTTATCAGCACAAAGTTTCTCCTTTCTCGATTTTCCTGGAGAGGAGGAAAGCCGACGACTGACCTCTCCGCTCAGTTCAGACACAGCTTGGGATATTAATCGTCGCAGCAAAACCCACTTGACCCAGTGGTCATCACTAGCCAATTCCTGATGATAATTTCTACGTAACTTTCTAATCCTCACACGTCTTTAGGCCGGCTGGGCGGCAGTGGCATCCTGAGCCTTCAGGCAAGCAGCAGGACTGTTTGAGTGACGGGTCCCGAGGCTCTGGTGGGCCTGCTCGTACAGCCATCCACCTGGAGGGTCCACAGGACTAATGCTCAGAGCAGCCTGTGGGGAGACCAGACCCAGGGGCTCAAACACCGGGTCAGTCCTGAAGATGGTGGGAAAAGGAGGCCAGTATTTTGGGGTGTCACAGCCCTAAATACACATTCTATCTACTGGCTGAGTCTGGGCTCATGAGATGAAAGATAAATAGTTTAAAACGCCTGACTTGCAGATATACCAATGTGAGATTCAGACCTGGTTCTCCTGCTTTAGAAGTCTTACTTGGGATGATTTCCTGTCACTTTTTGAGTCCATTTCCTCAGTTTTAAAATGTGGGAACTACTAGTTTTGTTTAAATAATTTCACACCTTTTCTGTCTGGGTAACCTTTTTTCCCATAAGTGGAACAGACTAAGTCTGAGGTAACCCAAGATGCCTTCCTTTTGCTCTAAATTCTCTCTGACCCTTCCACTCGTATAGTAATATCTTGTTGTTTAAGCAGGATGTAGAAAGGAAGCCATGAACAAAATGTGGACAGGCACGTCATGATTAGAGGGAGTATGTGTAACCCCGGTTTGCTGGTTTGTTGGTGGCGCTAATGACATAATGGCGTCACGTCCCCTGTAACATAGTGGATTCAGACAGCAACCTTCTGGACGTGTCTGGAGCCAGGTGGATTTAGAGTCCTGAGTCCGTCATCTTGGCCTGGTCCTTGTGCCTCAGAGTTTTTGTTCGTCAAACAGGGATAAAAATACCTACCCTGAGAGTTTTGTTAAGAATTCTAGGTGTTTTCTGTAACAAGCCGGCCAGCGTTAGGAGCCTGACTCCCGCCTGGGATATTGAGGAATTTGCTACGTGATGCTGTCTTCATAGCACCCCTAGGAGGTACAATTGTTGTTACTGGCTTTCCCTGGACACCCAGGAAGAGGGGGCTCCCCCGCCCCTGCCATGTAAATGGCTCTTGTTGAGTTCGTGGTCCTTCTGGACCCAGCCAGTGTTTTCCCTCAGGAACTTCCTTTAAAGCCGGGTCCCCATCCCTGGCCTTGTGTCCGAAGCGTTCAGTAGTCACTGATGGCGAGATGGGATTCAGTCAGGACCCAGGTATCAGCAGTGACCCAAACCCTTCCTAATTAATTGCAGCTTCCTTACAGTTGATCTAGCGTAGTGTAGGAAGTGACTGGTTTCAAAATAACTGAAAACCTCTTGCAAACCAAAAATAATTGTAAAAAAATTTTAAAAATCAGTGTCTTCAAGGAAGGCCATCACTTGAAACATGCATCTCTCAGAAAGTTTATCTGATGATACAGTTTAAGCTCTAGGAAGCAGTATTCAGTATGTGTTCGGAGGAGAATGATACGTGCACAAATGCCTTCACTTTTCTTCAGAGACGTTAATATCTTCAGAAGCCACGCGCCCAGCCTGAGGAACAGCATGAAAGGAGTCGCGGGGAGACAGCCCGACTCTCACTTTTTTCTGGCTGTGTAACCCAGGACAGCGCAACCTGTGATGTGGTCTTTCAAAGCTTAAGGCTCCATATCTGTAAAATGGGAGAGTGCCGCCTACACCTCGGATTTCGAGAATTAAATGAAACAACGTATATAAATACACATAAAGCACGTGGCTCCAACTCTGACACAGCGTGGGTGTTTAAGAGCTGCTCCCTTCTGGTCCTGTGATTATGGGGAAAAAGCGTTCAGTTTGTTAAATGTTCTGTTAACGTATTTCTGACTTTGGGTTTTGCGATCCTGTACGCATACCCTCCAAGGCATCTTTCATCTCCAGAATCCCCACGCGCTACAAACCTAGCACAGGAAGATAACCCACCGTGATTCACAGGGACCGCTAATCCACTCCTGGAGCACGACCACCCCTGGGTGAAAAGATCAACAAATATTTATCAGCTACATAACACCTCGACTGAATTCAGTGGAGTCCTTTTATAGTATTTCCCAAAGGACGGAGATAAGAAAGCCGTGGAGGATGGCGCTGTTACACCTGTGTGTGTTTATCCAGGTCTTTAAAAGATCAATACTGTAATCAGGGAGTCACATATTAGGCAATTATAAGACTTCAGAGACTAGATGATGAATTCAGTCCCTTTTTCTCCAGTTGGGTGATGCATTTAAATCAGAAACAATCATCTTGCCCCCAAAGGGAGTGGTACTCCCTTGTGGGCCGTGAAAGCACAGGCTGAGGATCCTCTGCCTTCTGCTTGTTCGTGTATTTTTCAAAATAAGCGATGCATCTTCTCCAGTAAACCCTGGGTGTTAATCAAAAGACAGGAACGGCTCATCAGCTCCGTGCTTGCACTCGGCGAATTGCATTAAGCTTCCTGCGTGCGCGGCGGACGGCACAGCCGCCTGGAGCGTGCACTCAGTGCCGGCTCCTCTCCCTCTCATGTCCTGCTGTCTGTTTGCCTGAGGTTCTGAGCCGTGTTCAACTCTGACAGATCTGCAGACCTCGGAGCACGCACAGTCCTGTCCTAGCGTCATCGAGTTCCAGAAAATCCACTTTGCTAGATGTTTGTGACCTTCACTTTGTCCTCATTGAGTTGCCTAGTTTGGCAGAGCCTTGATTTCTCAATACTTGAATGGAATAGGATTGGCAACTACCTACCTCTACGCCTGGAGGTTGCCGGTGAGGCACACCTGAGCGTAGCAGCCGGGAGCCGGTCGACTGCCAAGAGAGGCGGCTGGCTCCTTCAGAGACCGGCCCCCAGGGTCTGCACACGGAAGAGCCACGGCAGAGTCGCTGCCGTTTCCTATTTGGGGTTCTCTGGAGCCACCATTTCCAAGAGGGGAGGCTTTTAAAGGGAAGGCTGATAAGAAGGAGAGCAGACCTTCAGAGAAGAAGGGACTGAATCCCCGGCAGCAAGGCTCTGCGAAGCACGCAGTAGGTCCTCACAGTGAATGGGCTGGACAGTGAAAGAGAAGGGGCGGGGGGAGCAGGCAGGTGACGGCAGGGGGAAGGGAAGAACCCCCGCAGACCGGGCTGTGAGGAGCAGGAGGTGTGTACTTAGGAAGTTATGCTTAGGAGAGACAGGGAGCATCAGTCAGACAGATACGGGGTGTGACTGAAAGTGTGTGCTTGATCTTCGCCGAGGACGCGTTGCGTATCAGGAGCTATGCTGAGGAATTGGTGTGCGGGTCTCAGGACCTTCCCGAGAAGCCTGTGCACGGATTGCCCAGACGCCACAGGTGACGGGGGCAGAAGTCACAGCCAGGTAGGTCGGCGCTGCCCTGTGCTCCTTCACGGCTCTGGGTTTGTCGACATCAGGCTTGGCAAGCTTTTCCTGTGAAGAGCTAGGCAGTAAATATTTTAACTCTGTGGGTCCTACAGTCTCTGTCACAGCTACCCTCCTCGCAGCTCAAAAGCATCCGCAGACAAGATGTAAATGAACGGCCAGGGCGAGGTACCGGTAAACTTTATTTACAAAACAGACAGCGGGCCAGGCTTGGCTTAGGAGCCCAGTTTGCTGAGGCCCCGTTTACATAAAAGTGGGCAGCTTCACGGGGGAGAAGGGCCAGTAAGTGCTGAGAGGGGGGTAGACAGAGGGGGTGTAGGAGATGTCAGAGCATATTTGGGAGGGACAGGAGAAGGGATTGACGCTGGTCGCTGCAGCTGGTCATGCTGGAGGTGGGTCTTACCGTGGTTTTTGCTTCTCAAAAACGTTCACATGCTTTAAAAATATAAATTAAATAAGTCGTGTCCTCGACTGGAATCTGTTCTTTCCCAAGTGCCACTGCCCCGTACCTTCTTGTCGGTGACCTCCCTTCCTGCGGACAGGCTCAGGTGAGTTCCAAGAGGCGCTGGACCCTGCACGAGAGGCAGTCTGAGGAGCTGAGTTTATAAAGCATGTATCTCTCATCTCAGTCCTTTCATTAGCGCCAATCGGTTTTGGAGGGGAGTTGACGTCTTTTTATGTTTCCTGCAAAAAATACCAAATGCAAGCATGGATGATTTCTCAGCTAGTGAAAGTCACCTTGATTTAATCATTTGTACCTGTATTTTCTGTTTGTTACAAGTGCTCTGCTACAAGTAGATCATTTTATTATAATTCATTTTTGTTGACATTAAAACACCTTGGAACTAAAACACGGAGGTGGCGTATTAGAACAGACTTGAACTTTCAGTTGCAAAGCACTGATCTGCGTTAACGGTTCAAAGAAAAACACAGAAACCGCTGCCCCTTGTCCGACGGGAAAACAATCCAAGGACACAGCTGTTGACGTGCCCGAGAGTGAGACGGGCTTGTCGTGCTTTGTGCCCAGCGAGGGGGGCGCTCCAGAAGCATTACCTTCGCTTGCTTTGTCTCCCTCCTCTGCTGCACGGCAGCTCGCCTCACCTCTGCGCATCAGCCATGCAAGCAACATGTCTTCCTGTCCCGATTCAAGCGTCTCCTTGACAGAGCCTCCTGCTTCCTAATCGTTTCACCTCTGCCCACATGACACACCGGGAGAAATCCTTCCTGTTCATCGTTTAAGTGTCCCTCTGGAATCTTAGGATGTTAGCACCATCAGGACCTGTGGGGCTGGCCGTCTGGCTCATCTCTAAGCCATGTTACACCCGCAAGAGAGCTTTAGTGAGGTCTGGGGGCATCCTCAGAAACGGGTGTGCTTAACCCCCAAATGCCTGGGTACGCTCTTGGAATGCAAATACAAAAGCAGAATATTGTAATTACCAGAGAGACACCAGGGTGTTTATCCCAGAAACAAGATCTTCCCCAAAGTTTAGCAACCTGTTTATTCTCATTTCTGCTTTCACTGTTTGCCTGAGTTGCATGAAATCGGTGGGGGTCCCTTCAAGTACTAGAAAACATTATTTAAAAATGGTCAACCAGGAAGCCAGACACCGTGGGACACGCGAGTCCCATTGGGTTAAGTCAGTCTTTGGGGAGAAGAAAACCCACATCAGTTTTTTCGAAGCGTAGGGCACCAGGTTGAGGTCATCAGACCTAGCATCCTTGTGTTGTAACAGTGAAGCCACAGCGTGTGTTAAGGCCCTTCTCCGTTGTGGAGCAGGGGTTGGCCAACGACAGCCTGGGGCCAGATCTGGCTCACGCCCCTTTTTTTTTTTTTTTTTTTCGTTATGCGGGCCTCTCACTGCCGTGGCCTCTCCCGCTGCGGAGCACAGGCTCCGGACGCGCAGGCTCCACGGCATGTGGGATCTTCCCGGACCGGGGCACGAACCCGCGTCCCCTGCATCGGCAGGCGGGCCCCCAACCACTGCGCCACCAGGGAAGCCCCCCATTTTTGATTGGTGGTTTTTACATTTGTAAATGGATGGAAAGCAAATTAAAAGAAGAATGGTACTTCATGGCACATGAAGATGATATGAGATTCAAATCTGAACATCCCTAAATAAGATGTGACTGGCACGCAGCCACACATCATTTACATATGGTTGCTTTGGGGCTCCAGGGGCAGAGTTGAGTAATGGCCTGCAAAGCCACTAGTATTTACTGTCCGTCCCTTTAGAGAAGAAGTTTCTGACGCCTTCACTGGAGGTCACTCCTGGCGCTCGGCTTGCCTTCTCTCGCTTACATTACCTGCTCTGAATATTTACGAAGTTCTGTTTAGGTACCCGGCACCGTGGTTCTGAAACATTTCCAGTAGGCTCTCAGCCCACAGTGTGGGGAACTTCAAAATGCGACAAAGACATAAACACCGCTGGATGAGTAAAAATACACGGTGGTTGACTGCTTGACATGAAAAGACCCAAGCCCAGCAGGCAGACCAGTCCCAGTTTCAAATCACAGGTCATTCTCCTGAACACAATGCATTTCATCAAAGATTTAGGAGCCCTGCTTGCTCCAGGCTCAGCGGCCACTGGGCCCAGGCTCAGGCCCTGGAAGAACAATGCATATTTTGCTTCCCTTCTCGGGCCTCTGTGTCGGGCGGTGGGGGGGGCGTCTGAGCTTTCGGGGAGCACCTCCCTCTGTGCAGGCAGGTTTTCAGCTCGTGGGTGGGTGTGGGCAGGGCCAGTGCTGCTCGGAAACCCAACGCACACTTGTGTTTCTACTGCTCGGCCCAAAGTTTCCGGAATCTATCATTTATAGGGGTTATGTAATAAGAGCCAATCGGCTCTGTGAAAACAAGCTCTTGCAAGGCAGGAAGTGTAATTTTTTAAAGGGGAGCGAGTGCATGTCAGGTTGTAAAACCGAGGTTTCTCCCCTTTCCCGCCAGTCGGCTGGCTCTCCAGTAATTGAATCTGAAGGTTGGGTGCGTGTTCTCAGAATTGCCCGTGGAGCTTGTAGTCCTTTCCCGGTCTCCTCAGAGCCTCAGGACTGGGTTATTGACATGTGATGAGATCAGCCTGTCACTGCATCAGTGTGGGTGTAAACATGGCGGAGCAGGCAGCTGATCCTTACACGGTCTCCACTGGGTTGCCAGTGGCTTTGTCAGCACGCCAGGTGAGGGCTGGATCTCTTGTCCGACGCCTGCGGCCAACAGTTGCGGGAGCTGTGACGTCGCTGGTGGAAATCTGGCGTCTCAAGCTTCCTTTTTGACATTTTGACTATTGTATTACTCTCAGCATCGAAGGGCACCAGTGGCAGTAAAATAAATAAGGCCGGGACAAGTACAAGCATCATGCTTTTCCCCCCGGCATCCCCCTCTCCCCCGCCTCCTGGGTCATTTCCGGAAAGAAGTAAAGCCGAGCATAAAGCGCCTGAAACTCCCGTTGAAGTTTTGGCTTTTCCACACCCTGACTTTTAATTAATGTGAATTAGTTTGGGGGAAAGAAGCTTCGTTTCTTATTCTGAGACAACAACCTTACTCTGCGATGCTGGCTGATAACAGTGTGACTGGCCAGCCGACAGGTGAGCAGGCAGTGCTGGTAGGTGAAGCTTTGGCAGAGGTGGAGACTCGCTTACAGATTGTCCTCACCTGTTTGTGAGTGTGAGTGTTTGCGGAGTGCTAGACACTGAGCTTTGTGGCTGCGTCCGCCGCCTCATTTATTCCCTAATGCCTCTTTGAAGTAAGGGCTTTAACCAACCCCAGTGTATCAGTGAAGAAGCTGCGCTGAGAGGTTTGTTTTCTTGCTAAACGTTACACAGTTTGGAACCCAGGTGGAATTCACATCTGTCTGACTGTTACCACCTATGCTCATAGCCCTTGCTTTAAATGGTGATGGGGGAGTTTTCATCCTTTGTACTGATAATCATCTGCATTAGTAATTCTAGCAATGGCGGCAACTCAGGAGAGGATGGTCCTATAGGAGGTCCAGCAGGTGGTCCAGGCTCAAAGCAAGAACACTCAGGTCCCAGTTCATTGCCTTCCGGGTGGCTTTGTTCACTGTGGGACAAAGTGCAGGGCCCTTGGCTCTGGGGGCTGAGGATGGAGGGGAGGCTGGTGTCCTTCTCCCCAGGGACTCTCCGTGTGCTCAGGGAGGAGTTGGTCACCAGAGGGAGGCTAGCGGAACGGAGAGTCCAGCCTTCCACGGCCCCGCTCTTTCCGTCAGACGCATCTGGCTCTGTTCTGGCCAGTCTAAGGAGTTGGTCTGGAGCTATCGAAAGCCTTCCTCGCCGAAGCCATAACACAACAGGGGAGTGTAGCAGATAGAAGAGGAGGTCCGCTCGGGAAAATTAGTAGTTTTGATGGTGTTGACCGGCGTGGCCAGGGGAGGCCAAGGGCTTCTGGCCGTCTGCGACAAGCCTCAGAGCCACCCGAGCTTCAGTTTCCCTGGCTGCGAAATGGCGAGGGCTCCTGCCTCGTGAATGCCCTCCCTTGAGATAACTACTCGCTGATGTGTTCCGTTTCATTACTGAGAGGCCTTTGAAGGTGACAGAAATGCTTTAAAATGTCACATCAATCAATAAGGCACATGACATTTGGTGGACAGAACAAATAGTACATCTTATCCTTCTTATGGCGAAGATGCATTATATTTTATTTCATTTTTGGCAACTAAAAAAAAGCTGGAAAAAAGGAGTATGTGTTTGCAGTTAAAGAGTAAGCCCCAAAAAGCATGCCATGGAAAGCAGTTCTGCTCTCTAAAGGCAACTGCTGTGACCAGCTTCTTGTTAATATTTCCAGGCACGATCTGCATCCATAAGCATATACTGTATGTAGACCCATCAGTCTACAGTTGTGTACGTATAATATATATACAGTGTTATAGATATATAATTTACATATTCAGCTCTTTATGACTACATGTAAGCGTGTCCCTTAAAGATAAATTATAAAGGATGTTCTTCACCTTATACAGGCTCCCGTAGAGATGATTTCTTATCAGCACGCGTGGGGACCTGATGCTGTCTTACCCTGCCCGCAGCGAAGGTTAGTCTGGTCTGCACCGTAGGCCCACACCTCTGTACCGTTTTCCAACGCCCTCGTACGACGCTGAGTGACCACTGCCCAGGTCCCCAGGTGACCTGCCACTCCCAGCTGGCTGCCTGGCCCCGGGCGGCTCTGGCTGTGCCACCCGGGAGGTCTGTGCTGGCACCGCCTCTGGCGGCCCTGCTCTCACAGCCTGTCCCCTTCCTGTGCCTCCCCAGGCCAATGGGGGAGGAGGCCACTCCGGGCCACAGAGCTGCCACAAAACGGGCAGATGCATGAGGCCTGCCCCATGCCCACGTTCTCCCAGGGTCACCTGTGTGGTCGTTTGTGGGAAGGGCAGCCTCGGTAGGACCACCTGAAATCTACGTGGCATCACCCTGGGGACGCCTCCTTCTTTTTACTGGCTGTCATATGTTTCACACTGTGGCTATCCCCTGAACGCATTTAAGCTGCACTTGCTTACGGCACTTTACTACCACGTAGAGCGCTGCAGTAAGCCTCTTTACACCACGTGCTCGCGTAGAGTGACTTGCTAGAAGCGGGTCGGAGGTGTGAGCGTCTTCAGTTTGGAGAGAGAACCCCTGTTTGTTTTCACCCGTGTTTGAAGTCTAAGTCTCTGTGGGCCTGGACTTTGTAACGCAGTGCCACCCAGAGTGAGAGCTCGGAGCCGCCTGGCTGAGGCTCGAGACACAGGCAGGTGGAGAGGTCAAGGGCCGCTGCTCCGGGGGGAGTCCTCGGAGGGGGTTTCCGGTGCTGGAATGGATGTCTCGGATCCCAAGCCCCGACTTCCCAGGGTCCAGGCCGCTTCCCCTGCCCCCGCCCCTGCCCCTGCCGGACACGGGAGCATCTGCTAAAACAAGCCTGGGCAGCGGAGGACGACCCTGCTGAGGATCAGGAGCTGGTGGCCGTGGCCGGACGGTGGAGCGGCCGAGAAGCTTGTCCCACCCCCTCCCCGCCACTGCCTCTGTTTCTGCTGTGAGCTGGTCTCAGGGTCAGGATATTAATGAAGAGAAAGCTTCAACTGGACATTGGTGTTCTTATCCAAACCTTCAGAGAAAGCAAAGAGAAAAAGGGAAAGAAGCTGCCTTTCAATCAGGAAAGCAGCCTGAAGAGGGTAGAACTTGTGGTAACAAGTAAAAGGCGATTAGTTACAGCTATTAGTTAGCGGTGGTGAACAGTTACGTTGTTTCTGTGACGCAGAATATGCTTAGGCTCCTCAAAAGGTTGTGCATAGATTTATCATAGAACCCAGCAATCCCGCTCCTAGGTACGTACCCCAAATAATAGGGACTAAGTGCTTGAACACTTGTGCACAATTCAGGTCCACGCACGTTCACAGCAGTGCTCTGTACAGGGGCCCCAGCCATCAGCGGATATTGGATAAGCGACATGTGGTCCATCCATCCATCCAATGGGATGTTACTCAGCCTCAAAGAGGAATGGAGCACTGACACCTGCCACCATGTGGGGGAACCTTGAGGACATGTTGCGGAAAGCAGCAGCCAGACACAGAAGTCCACGTCGTCTGCGATCGCACGTCTATGAAATGTCCAGAAAAGGCAAATCCATGGAGACAGAAAGTAGACTGATGGTCGTGTGGGTCAGGAGGGCTGGGGAATGGGGGAATGGCGAGCAGCCGCTTAGTGGGCGAGGGGTTTCCTTTTGGGGCTTTGGCATTGGATGGAAGAGGTGGCTGCACAGCGTTGGAAATGTGCGAAATGCCATCAAATCGTTCACTTTAAAATGGTTCGGGTTACGTTATATAAATTTCACTTCAGTAAAAATTTTTAAGCAATGCTTAAAAGGCACAGTACAAGGAAAGATAGTTTCCTGTTTCCTGTTCTGTTAGCGGAGACTTGCAAATGACATCTTTGACTGTGGCTCTCATTGGCTTCTAGTGCTTGAGTTACAGCTGGCTGTGCTCAGACCTTAGGCCGTGTGCTGACCTTGACTTTGGGTCAAAGCCGCCTTTGCTCTGCTTTTGTGTACGTTTTCTCCTCACCGAGATTTAGATCAGATGCTCCCTGGTGGAGGCGGTATGTGATTTTGGTTTAAGTGGCAATATTGATCCTTTAGGAGAGGTTAGTATCTTACATGTCAATAATTTATTTTATGAGAAAAAATACGAAGCTTTCTCTAGGTTTAAAAGAAGTCGATCACTAGGTTTTTTGGTGTCTCCAAAGTCTGAAATCTAGGCACGACTCTGTCCCAGGCCGGTTCGGTCAGCTCCAACCCCTCCCCACATGAAGGGAAGGGTGGTATTTCATGCACTGAGCTGTCTGCTGAATTTCCATCTCAGAGAGATTCTGGGCAGGTCCTGGGTCCCTGTGATGGATTTCTAAGCGCTTCCTGCTTCACAGAAGCTTCTGTGTTCCCTCCGCGGGTCCTCCCTCTGGCTGCACCCAAACCGGACCCTCTGCTCTCCGTCACCGTGACTCCTGCGCCTGCCTCAGCCCCCTGGCAGATCCCGGTGGGGCTCGGTGACCGGTTCCCAAGAGGACAGGCTGCGTGCCTTCTCATGCAGCCCTGAGGGTCCAGTAAGATGAGCACGGTCCTTGCTCCCGAGGAGCCCCTGGCCTTGGATGGACGCAGCAAATGCTCAGACGGTACACAAATGCTCGTAATCTGGAGCTCCGTGGAATTCATCCCACAGGGAGATACAGGGAACGCACAGCAGGCTGCAGGAATTGGAGACCATTTTCACGAGAGGGCTTTAAATTTTAGGTGGTTTGGAAGGTTGGGTAGAATTTACTTTGTATTTTAATGTAGTACCTGTTATTATTTTATATAACAGAACTAGACACAGCTATTATCCCCAAATCAGGCAATACAGACAAGTAAAAAAAAAAAAAAACAGACTAAAAACAGTCGTACCTGACTAACCAAGGCAAAACTGGTGGCACGGTGGCATGCATCTTTCCAGAAACCCTCCTCCCTGCAATACACGCTGACTTAGTCATGCATATTGTCTAGTCATGAGCTGCTTAGTATGTATCAGGCACTATACTCAGGGTGTGTACATATATATAGAGAGAGAGACAGAGAAAGAGAGAGAAATAGAATCATAACATCCATGAAGTTTTATAATCTGCTTTTTTCTTTTAATAACATATTGATTTTTTCCCATGTAAACAAATTTGTTTCTACAGCATCATGTTAAATGACCATGAACTACTCCATTAAGAAGCTGTGTAACAGTTACTGACACATGCCCTCCTGGAGGGTTTTCCATTTTTGCTAGGAACTCAGACTGCTGCAGACACCCTGGTTCTAACCATTTTGCACATTCTTTGTGATTTCCTTTGAATCACGTCTCGGAATCTTTCCGTCAGTGGCATGTACATGTTAGAGGTCTTTTCCAGCCTGCCTCTGGATGGCCTCCTGCAATGCACAGATTTATGCTCTGACCAGCAGGGTGCTTTGGTGACGTCGTGTCTGTTGTCCTGAGACCTCCCTAAGAATGTTTGTTTTTGTGAGTTTTATAGGTGAAAATTCACCACCTGTTTGTATTTAGTTGATTATTACATTTCATGTGCTACCTACTCTTTTGCCCCTCCCCCCCCCACTCCTCCTTCCCCACCTCTCCCTCCCTCTTCTTCCCCATCCACCCCCTTCTCTCTTTCTACTTCCTCTTCTTTGAATTGCCTTTTCACACTTTTGGCCATTGCTTCTGTTGTTTTCATCATTCATTTATAGACACTCTTTATTTATTAAGGATCTTAGTCTTTGTCTTAAATGCTGAGAACACGTTTGCAGATGGATTGTCCCTGGGACTGGCAGAGAGAAAGGGAGGCATCTTCTAAGCAAAATGCACGGGAGCGGCAGAGGTTCAGAAGTGGATGTGCTGAGGCTGGTGGTGGCTGCCGGAGAGGCCCTGGGGATGGGCACCAGGGGGTCAGAGGACGTGTGGGTGGAGGACGTCTGAACAGAGGCTGAGGCTGGAGCACAGAGGCCTCAGAGGGCAGGCTCAGCACGCAGCAGAAACTCTGAAATGCCCCTGAACAAGTTAAAGGGGTGTGTGTCTGGTTGACTAGAGGCCAGTAAGCTATTATATCCTTAATATAATCCGATCTCTTTCATCTGTGGGAGTGGAGGGGTTTCTGGTGTGAGATTTGCAGAAGTGCCATCCAGCTTAGAAACTAGGTTTCTGGCTTCTCTCAGCTGTGGGAACGTGAGTCACTTGAGACTGACCTTGACTGTAGGTGATTTTCACTGGGTTAGGACAGCACTTGGTCAGCAGTAACTTTCTAGATTGCACCGTGCTTGGTACTGCGGGGAAATCCTAAGTCCGGGAGATGTTTGCAGCCTCTGGGGAGAAAGGCTGAGGGTAAATCAAGCCCGTCAGACGAGGATATCCCGTAAGATGTGATGTGACTCCAAGAGAGAAGAGTCACGTTTGGTTGGAAGCAAAACACATGAAAAAGGCTTCGGTCGGTGGGCTGAGGCTGGAGCTGCAGAAGCCCTTCCCCCCTTTGCCCCCAGCCTTTGTCTGCAGCTCCGTGTTCTTCTGTTCCCAGCTCATATCTGGCCCCGGCACCTGTGACGCTGCCACAGCAGGTGAGACCCCGAGGCTGCAGGCATTTGTCTTTCTGGATGATGTCCCGTGAGGCCAAGCTTAGAGTGTGGGAACGGTAAAGGGTTTCAGAAAGGGTCACCCTTTCAGGTGAGTGCAGTGTGTTTCGCCAGCCGACTGCAGCCCCGACGGGCTCCAGGAGGTCGATGTGTCACTCGACCTCTCCGACTCTGATCACCTCACCTGTCACGTCGTCCTCAGTACCGTGTGGCTCGCACACGTCCCACCAGAATTCCCACGTTGAAGCCCTAACGCCCAGAACCTCAGAACGTGACCTTCTTTAGAAATAGGATGATTGCAGGTGGAATCAGTTGAGGTCATATGGGGGGAGGGAGGCCTAATCCAGTGACTGGTGTCCTTATAAAAGGGGAGGCTGGACACAGAAGGGACCCCAGGAGACGCCGTGGGAAGACTGGGCTCGTGCAGCCCCAAGCCAGGAGCCTCCAGAGGCCTCGGGGAGGGACGCCAGGAGGGACAGAGCCTCCCCACCCCTGCAGAGCGGGCGGCCCTGCCCACACCGCCATCCGGGACTCGTGCCCCCGGGGCTGTGTCTGTTGTGGTGTCACTTGGTCACGGTGCCCGCGAGACACCGACCCGCACACGTACCTGGGAAGGTGTGGGGAGGGGGGCTGGGTGGCCGCACGTGCGTCGGGAAGGCCCCGGCTCCCTGCAGCCCGCCCCCTGCATCTCCCGCGTCCCCGTCTGGTGTCGTGGGCTGACGAGCATTGTTCTGTTTTGCCTTCTCAGCTGTTACTAGAGGAAAAGCCACGCCGATGAAGAATACGTCATTTCATTTTTTTCCCCTTTCTGTGAGTTACAAGGCAAACAGGTCATTGTTTATTCTCGACACTCCTTTCTGCACTTGCACTGTGCAACTCCCCCGAACCCAAAGAAGACCTCTTGGAAAACACACCACGATTTGGCAGGGAGGGTCAGACCGTTTGAAAATGACGGAGGGTTAGTTTATGGTGCTTATAGCGCAGGCTGCGCAGCGATGGCTTTAGTCTCTAGAGGGAGGAGTTAGAGGGCAGTTTGCCCCCTTGGAGCCGCGGGGCTTTTGCACGCTAGCGTGATGAGTGCTCCTCGGGGCCGGCAGCAGAGCCCCGGACGCCTCATTGTTTACTCAGTGTGTAATTGCAAGTTGATGAAGCGCCTCCGCCCTGCAGAGGCCCGGCTGCACGGGGGCCGTGGCCTCTCCACGGCACCGCCGGAAGGCCGGGTGCCCAGGGCACGTCCCTGTCCTTTGGGAGACCGCTGCTGTCCCTTGGGGGGTTGCAAACACCAACCTGAAGGGGGCCGACCTGGACGCCCCCGCCGGTCGGGACGGGGCTTTTCTTCCTCCCCAGGCCTGCGGAGGGATCCCTGACTTCCATGCCTGAGACCCCGGCCTATGGGCGAGCGGCAGGTGGTCCCGACAGTGTGCGTGGACGCTGCCGAGTTGGACGTCTCCGGGGCCCCTGCATGTGCCGCCGTCCGACTGAGTCCATGTCGTGGTCGTTGCGAGGGAAGAAGCAGAGAGGGCTCCGTGGAGCCCAGGTGGACGGTCCACCTCCATGGTCCCAACGGCCCGGCTAGGAGCCTGAACTTGGGGGAAGGTAGCTAAGGTAAGACAGACATGCACTGCTCTTGTCACCCCACCCGGTGTCCTGGGCCCCAGCAAGACCACTCCTTTCCCGTTTTAAGAAAATTATTTAAAAGTAAGAACTGCATCTACAGGCACCTCGGAGATACTGCAGGTTCGGTTCCAGACCACCACAATAAAGCAAGTATTGCAATTAGAGTCACGTGGATTTTTGGATTCCCAGCGAACGTGAGAGTTATGCTTACGTTACCTGTAGTCTATTAAGTGTGCAATAAGATTATGTCTAAAAGAAGCAACGTACGTGCCTTCATTAAGAAATACTTTATTGCAGAAAAATGCTAACCATCGTCGGAGCCTTTAGTAGTAACATCAAAGATCACTGATCACAGATGACCTTACAAATATAATAATAATGAGAAGTCTGAAATATTGCGAGAATTACCAAAATGTGACATGGAGACACGAAGTGAGCAAGTGCTGTCAGAAAAAAGTGGGCCAGTAGACTTGCTCGACGTAGGCTTGCCCCATACCTTCAGTTTGTGAAAAATGCAGTATCTGCAAATACAATAAAACGAGGTGTGCTTGTGTTTTGCTTGGTACGGTTTGTTCTAAGAGGGGGAACACGCTCGTCCTTCCATCTCGCGTGCGTCCGAGGACGCCATCGCGTGGCAGCGGGAGTGCGGGGTGCGAGGGGTTCCGTCGCAGCACCACCTGATAGGGCCCCTGAGGTCCTGCGTGCGCCCCGTACTCTGTTGAGTGTGACCGTGGATTCGCGCGGATGCTCGACTGACAGGAAGGGGGCGCGCGCGGGTGTAAATCAGTGAGGCTGGGGGATAAACCCGACCCGGAGCGGGGGAAATGAGTGCGCGAATGAATGGTGTCCTTATCTTATGTCATGGTACCCTTGGCAGGTATAAAGAAGAATTGATAGAAGGACGCAATGCTTTGTTTGATGAAACTTGCTGGCATTTCCGAGTTCAGAGACTGGGGATTGTGCAGGACGTTCTGTGGTCCTCGGTCTCCGTGTGCATAGTCTAGCGCTTCACTGAATCTTCTAATTTTAGAATCTTGGAATAGTTCTAAAGTGGTAGCTTTGGCAACTTCAGGGTCTCATTATAAGGGCAACAAAGAAAATTAGCATGTATATATTAGCATGATTTTTTAATCAGCCTTGAAGAGAAACCAATCTTGCTATTTTGAAAACCCAGCAGCAAACAAGGAGCATTTATCAGTATTATTGAAGAGGAGAATTTTCTGTCATTTTACCTTGTAGCACAATTAAATAAAGAATCTTGGTGAGTATACTATTACAGCTGTGTAGTAAAATTTATATTAAGAATTTTACTATTTATAAAATATACTGTCTTGTAGAATATTTCTTGTTTCATTTTATGGAGAACACAAAAACCTCTTAAAGTAATAAAGCATCTCTTAGTATCTTATAAAAATATATTAAAACCATACCTGGCGGCTGTGCCAGTGGGGTGCGTTTCCTCTGAATTTCTGGATATTAGCATGTTAGTGATTGAAAAAGCTATTATTTTCCCTCAAGGGAAAATCTCTTGGCTGCAAATCATCTGACGAGCAAAATTTGAAAAGATATGTTATTTAAAATAAATCTTCACTTTACTTTTGGAAGAAAGTGTAAGTGTGACAACAGTTGAAAATCTGCCAGGATTTGCCCCCTCGGACGCAAAGGGGACTCGAGCCGCTCCTGGGCCCTGCTGAGCTTGGGTTTTCATTTCCTCCTCAAGCTGGAAGCATTTGTATGTTATATCTTCCACGGTTTTGTTTAAATGTTATTTCATAGGCTCTCACTTCTGTTGCTACAGTTTGATTAACTTTCATTAGAAAAAAAAAGCAGAATGGCCTAATGTTGTTGAAGTGCCAGCTGGGTGCTGACGTTCGGGGCCGCGTGTTAAGGGGTCGGTGCGGCGGGGAGGGTGGTGTTCCCTCAGCGAAACTCTGGATTTGCGTGCTGGTCACTTCCTGATAGCCACGAGCGCCGCACATCTTCCTAAACCTAAACCTTCTAAACCTCCTAAACCTTCCTGAGCCCCGCTCAGGGGTCCGTCGTCTCCTGAGAGCTGCACAGGCCGTTTGTTGAGCGCCTGCTGTGTGCCGGGACCACGTGGGCGTTCTGTGATTCTGTGTGCGATGCTCCCTGCGGATCCACAGCTGCCCCGCCGGCTCTGAGGCCGCCACTGGGTGGGTGGGGAGCGCGACACCCATGTGGCTCTTGGACGTCACCGCCCGTCCCAGGTCTGAGCCACGTCAGACCCCATGCTGCAGCCTGTGGATGTCGGGGCAGATCTGAGGGGGTCCGTTCTTTCATCCCAGAGGACCGTCTGCCGGGGAGGGTTGTAACAGAGCCCCCTGCCTCCAACTGGAGAGAGACAGAGGGAGAGACACAGAGAGAGCCAGAGACACAGGGACAGACAGAGACACAGAGAGAAAGAGACAGCGGGAGACAGAGACAGAGACACAGAGAGACAGAGACAGAGAGAGACAGAGACACAGAGACACAGAGACAGAGACACAGAGAGAGACAGGGACAGAGAGAGACAGACAGAGACCCAGAGAGAAAGACACAGAGACAGAGACACAGAAAGACAGAGACAGAGAGACAGAGACAGAGAGACAGCCAGAGACCCAGAGAGAGACAGAGAGAAAGAGACAGAGAGAGACAGCCAGAGACCCAGAGAGAGACAGAGAGAAAGAGACAGAGACACAGAAAGACAGAGACAGAGACAGGGAGACAGAGACAGAGACACAGAGACATAGAGACACAGAGAGAAATGACAGAGACAGAGAGAGACACAGAGACAGAGACCAGAGAGCGAGACACACAGAGACAGAGAGAGACAGAGACACAGAGAGAGACAGAGACACAGGAGAGACAGAGACAAGCATTTTCCGCGGCAGCTGAATTTCCTCACGGCGAAGGCACCGATCCTTGGCAGAGGACTGTGGCTTCTGTAAACAAGCGCCAGCCTCTTGCATCTGGAAGGGCTTGTGTGGCCCTGCCTTGAGGTTGGGCACAGGGTCCCAAACGGCATTCTGGGGCTGAGATCCTGAGGGCCTGCAGATAACTAGAGAACACAATTCCTGTTTATTTCCACCTGTGGATATTAGCATGCGTCTACTTAAAATGCATACATTTGGTTACCTAAAATCAAGTTACAGAAAATCACCTCTCTTTTCCTCGGCCAAATCAGCATCTTTCTTTCTCGACTCCTCTGCAGGACGGACTTGGATGAGGACAGGGCTGTGGGATGGAGAAGGGGTGGGGAGAGCTCCAGAGACAGGCCACCCACGGAGCGGGTGGTCAGGGAATCACGGGAGTGCAGGCAGAGTCTCCTGCTTCCTTCACGGGAGCCGCTCTGAGACACCGCACAGCCTCCGTGTGGCCCTAGGGCTGCACACAGGGTCGGGTGAGATGTCGGCGTGGTGCCCCTACCCTCTTAGGAGAAAGGCCGCCGGGTCGAGTTTTAGGGTGTTTATAACAGTTTAAGCTTAAGGAATCTGAAAGTCTTCCTAAGGAGGAGGAAAGATACTTTTTCGTTTGTTTCTCACGTTCTAAAATTCTACTGAGAAAATGTGCCGATTTTAACCTTGAAAAATACTTTCGATGACGCCCTGGACTTTTTTGGGGCAAATATATAAAATCTCTGCTGCGTATAAGGGGGCCTTGAAGCAACACCACCTGCCATCGCCGTTGTGCGATAATGGGAGTGGCTGTGCAGAGCTTGGGGGGTCGCAGGTGTCATCTGAGTGCATGTCCGTGACAAATGTTTCGGGTGGCGTGAAGAACCAACCCTTTCTACGGCGACAGGCTTGCGTGGAAGTCCAGGCTCTGCGACACCAGGAATGCCCCTGGCAGGGACCTTGGCACAGAACACGGTGGGAGGGGTGCCCCAAGGGACGGCAGAGATCCGGGGGTCACAGGTCATCTCAGCCCCGGGACCGCAGCTCCGCACGCGACACTGTCAACATCCAGCCTCGTTCCTCAGCCCGTGGCTAGACCAGTGTCTTGTCACCTAAATTTTCAACCTGTCTTTTAACTGTAAGTCGTAAAAGATTTGGAAGACCCGCTGGGAACCAGCCGTTAACCATAAACGTGGATGTCTGTCTGTTCCAGCCCCAGAGGACGAGGTGGAAGGAGACCTGGTCCTCACCTTCCCCGACTCACGGGCGAGTCCTGTCTGACGGTGGAGGCAGGGGCGTGTGGGGAGGACGGTACGCGGCTCGTGGGTCACTGTCTGGGTGCAGCAGGGCTTCTCCCCGCTCCCGTCTCCCTGTGAAACGCCGCCGCCCCTCGGGCCCATGGGAGAGGCTGAGTTTGAGGCCAGGGAGGTGTAAACCTTCACAGACACATTTCACACCATGATGTGTGTGGCCTGGGTGTTGGCCACTGTCCACCCCGCGTAATGTCCCTGGTGCTGAAGGTAATTGTGATGATTCCTGCGAACACTTGTATCGAACTTTGAAAGGGCTTCCACGTCTCAGCCCACGTTGGACTTAATGTGGCGGAGGCTCGATCGCTTTGTCAGGGAGGAGCCAGGGCACACCCACCAGGCAGCCGAGAGTGGCCTGGGGTCCTGAGGGTCGGGCAGGGTGACCCCTGGCAGTCTCGCCTGCGTCAGGCCCAGAGAGAGGTCGGCCTCCGAGCACTAGCTGGACACAGGCCTCCCCGGGCCTGATCCAAGGGGCACAGTTCCGTAACGGGGGCAAAACGTGGGTTTAGGGCGGTTGCGGGGTTGGAAACGCAGTGTCTGTCATCCGTTCCTTCCTTCCTTCCTCGGCCAGTGTGGTTGGTAAGACCCTTCCTCTTTTTAGACCTTGCCTTGTGGCTTCAGATGCCACGGTGGACACAGGAAGCGGAGCAGTCTACAGTCAGCAGAGGAGGCAGGAGACTTACCAAGAAGAATGCCTGGCCAGCGAGGACAGACGCGTAGGGTACCAGGAGCTCGCAGCCGCCCTCCAGGGAGCGGGTGGTGAGGCAGGGTCCGGAGGCGGGTGACGTGCAGCCTGGGCACGGAGCAGCGGGCGTGCGGGTTCCGGCCGCCCCCGCCAGACCCCTGTCCCGAGCGGCCCTGGGGCTCCGTGCGGAGGCTGCTTTGGGGGCGTTGGCAGGTGACGTCTTAATCAAACATGCATCCCTGTACGTTAAGGGGGGCACACAGCGTCCCCCGGGGGCCAGGCAAGGGCTCAGTGGGCCAGACCAGGGAGAAAGACAGGTGGGATCGGGGAGCGAAGGCAGGAGAGGCAGAGATGGGGGCCGGGGGTGAAGGGTGAGGACTCATCACCGGCTTCCGAGCGCGCGAAAGGTAACGGCCCCTCTGCGGGCAAGGACAGGTTGGGGTTCACTGGGGAGACGAGTTTGTCCTGAGGTGCTGGTAGAACGTTCCAGACGGGTGTCCAGCGTGCAAGGGAAGGTCAGGGGAGAGCGCAGGCGTGGCTGCTGGGCAGACGAACCCAGCTCCCAGAGGGTCATTTCCCACCTGCACGTGTCTGCTGGGGGCCTTCCCGACGGGCACCTCTCCTGGGCATCCTTTTCCAAACGGAGGCCCGGGCGCCCACCTGGATCCTTCCCCCTGTGCTGCTGCTGTCTCTTCTGGACTCCCGGGGTCCTTCCAGCCACAGCGCAGGTAGAACGGCCCTCTGGAGAGGCTCCCGGGAGACCTCTTGGGCCCAGTGGTCGCGCGTCCCAGCCCAGCTGCGGGGAGGCCAGGGACGTAGCTCAGCTGCCTGTTTCGAGGAGGACGGGCTTGGTGAGCCTCCGGTCTCTTTGCCACACGTGGGAATGGTTACGAACCCCAGGGGATTCGGCAGACCCACCAGCGTGCACGGCACAGACAGAGGAGGAAGACACGGAAGTTCCGGAAAAGCCCTAAATGGGACGAAGGTCATGAGGAAGGGCACAGAAGGGCAGCCATGGGAGGCCAGCAGCAATACTGCGCTGAGGTCAAGGTCACACCCACCAGGGAAAAAGGAGAGCGTTCACAAAAGGGAAAGCTCCTGCGGCTTTTGACCTGGATTGTGAGGTGAAGCTACCCATTCATTTGCTTTTTTTGCTTACCTTCCCCATCTGTGTGGACTAAATAGAGCAAGTTAGAAAAGTGTTCTTACGCACCCACAGCTTTCAAGCTCTCAGCTTGCCTAATTACAAGGGACAGAAGCTGAAATTTCATCTGCGCTTTGTCAACTTAAAGGGGCCGGGATTGGAAGTAACTGGAGCTGTGATTTGCACTTTGATAACTGAAGTGAAGTAAATAGATGGTTCCGAATGGGAAAAATGACCAGGTCTGTTCCTACAGACCTTGAATGTTATCCAGGGGGGACCTCACAGCAAATGGAACAAAAACAGAATCAGCTGTTCATTATTGTATATTTTAACACCTAGAAGAGATGGTAAAAATTGGCCTTACTATATCGGCAGCTTGCTATAAATTTGTGCCACTAATATTTGTCCATTTTGAGCAAAGATCTGGGCTTACCATCTTAAGAAACAGAATTCTGTACGTGGAAATTTCTAATAGGGACAGGCGGATAGGAGGGCACCCGAAGCGCTGGCCCAGGGGTCCAGTCCGTCTGCACAAAGTTCTGGGCAGACGGCGGCGTATTCCGTAAAATCTACCAGCTCCCAGGCGTATTTCTATCATCACTCACAGCACGTTGCATAGAAGTTCCTGGTTCGTTTCTCTCTCTGTCTCCCCACTGTGCTGCATCCTCAGTACACATGTGGCACATAGTAGGTACACAATAAATGGAATCACTGGAAGAATGTATTTGAACTGTTTTATTGGGGTCTCTCACCACCCTGCCGTGGTGAAGTAGGACAGTGGTGTCCCCATCTCCACCTGAGCGTGACAGGAATGCAGGGTGACTTGCCATAGTGGGATGAGCCAAAGCTGTGACTTGAACTTGGGACTCTGACTCTGGCTAGTGCCCTTCCACCTGCCCAGAAGCATGTAGAAGCATCAGTAGCTCCAAGCACAACAGGCTGTTTAGACCTGCTTGTTCCAGCATATTGGAATCATCTAGTTATTATACCTCAATTATATTTTGACCACGAATATCATATGACCTGGTGTGGATTTTATGAAGTCAGAGGTTAAATGGTGATTTTTATAAAATTAGTGTTTGGTCTTCATCTTTCTTCACCCTGGGGAGGGGCATGGTGATAAATGAGCACATTAAAAATAACCAAGGAGTCTTGATTTGCTTTACTGTTGGGGGGTTTGAAAACCTTACCTTACATCAGTCTCGGCTGTCACCAGCCCCCCGGCCTCAGACTCCGGGGTGCAGGTTAAGAGGCTGCCGTAGGGAAGCTGGACTCCTTCTCCTCTCAGGTCACCTTCCAGAGAGAAACGCCACTGCGGGGGACATTCATGGTCTCTACACAGAGCGTAGAGTTGACTGTCCTCAGGAGGTGGCGATCCCGGCTTCCGCCCGCCGCCCCAGCGCACTTACTAACCGTGCTCCCCGAATGGGGTGTGACATCACACTGGGGCGGTCCTGCTGGGAGCTGACACCTCCGAGCCCTAACGTGCACTCAGGACCTAATTTTACCTTCACCACGTCACCAAGAGGAGCTCCAGTTTTGTGCCTTTTGAAGGCACAGATTCTGGGGCTGCTGCTGGGGTTCGGATAGGGCGCTGTCACGCAAGGCTGTGGACCTTGGGGGAGCCATTTATGCCCTTAAGCCCCAGTCCTTTCCTCTGTGCACGAGGACACAGGATAGAAACAGCCCCTGGAGGCTGGAAGAAGGAAGAAGGGCTTAGGGTTTGTAGAGCACTTAGAACTCTCTGAGGTACAGAGAATAACATTTGGGAGATGAATTGTTAGTGTTGCATTTTGCAGATAAGGAAACTGAGGCTCAGAGGAGTGATTTTCCCCAGGTGCACAGCCTATAAGTGGCAGAACCATAATCCCACATGTATGTATTAAGTTTGACATTTGTGTTGCATTCAAATAAGGAATAAATATATTTGGTGGGATACTAAGGGAAACAGAGCAAACCCTTTTGAATGGCGAGTTAATTACTTGAAATTATCTCACTGAAAATATAAGGAAATTGAGGCCCAAAGAAATAAAATAACTTGATGAATTTCTGATGACTGGTTACTTGAAAAGCCAGCACTAGAACCCAAATGTCTTGTTTCCTACTCTAGTTTTAATTTGACTGTAATTATTCCAATTCACTAGAGGAGAAAGCTTAATTTTAACATTAGCAATACCAGGTGATAATACTCAGAGACAGGCAGGAAAGCCCTAGAATTCCCCGTTATCACTACCCTGACCCCACCCCCATCAAAGATTCAAGAGCCAAGTGAACACTCTGAGCTATTAAGTAGGGCATAGGCTTGGATTCCGAATAGCTTAGTCTCTTTGATCATTTATATCTTCATTTGTGCAAAAAAATAATATCAGTACAGACCCTATTAGGCTGGGTGGTATATTGAAAGTGATTTATAAGCTCTGTTATCTTTCTTTTTATCTTCTTATTTTTCTTCAGTAAATATTTGGAAGTCATTCCACATGCAAAGTAGTGCCTGGGGGCTAGAGATATAAGGAATTATTACATAGGATCCCCATCTTTAAGGCATCTACTATTTTGGGGGGAGATATAGAAAACTAAACATGAGAAAATTAAGCAAAAGGCAGACTCTTAATATGGTTTAGGAGATAGCGTTACTGATGGTAAGCGTGAAGTGCAGTTGGCGGTGGAGGAGGCCGTCTGAGACCGTGAGTAATTCCACATAATTAGCCCGGGCTGCATACTGAATCTGTAAAACAGTTATTTCTTGCCCACTTAAGACAAGTCTGTGGTTTTCCTTCATACGCGAGAAGAAACCTTGCATTTGATATGGCTGCCAGAGAACTGGAAAACTACTTTGAACAGTGATAGCACACAATTAAATATGTTTTTTAAAAACAGAAAAAAGTAACATTTTATTTTAACAAATCTCATTACATTGGGATATAATAAATAAGACTCACTGAGCATTCGCTATATACTAGGTGCTGTTTTTTACATGGGTCAAAACTAATTTCAGCCTTACAGAAAATTTATAGGTTAGGTGGTATGATTATCTTCATTTCATAGACAAAGGACCTGAAGTTCAGAGAAGTTAAGTAACTTCTCCAAGGGGGCACAGTCGCCAAGTGACAGAGCGGAGATTCGAACTGAGGCTGACTGGATCCAGCATCCTCTCCATCACAGATAGGCTTCGGGGCCTTGAACTCAGTGTTTCTCTGCGTTCCTCGGAACCTGGGTCCAGCGGCTTTTTCAATGAAACGTGGAGTTTTACAAACCTAGAAAGTAGCCCTTGTCTAAGGGGCCCCTGCATTGGTGTCCTGGGGCTGCCGAAACCAAGTACCGCAGACGGGGCGGCTTAAACCACAAAGTTTCATCCTCCCACCGTCTGGCAGTCAAGTCTCTGGCCAGAAGCCCGAGTTCAAGGTGCTGGCAGGGCCGTACTCACTCAGAAGCTCGGGGAGAGGAACCTTCCTGTCTCTTCCAGTTTCTGGGGCCCCGAGTGTCCCCTGGCCTGCAGACGCGTCCCTCCCGTCCCTGCCTCCGGTCTCACGTGGCCGCCCTCTCTCGTGTCCATATTCCCCTCTTCCTGTGAGGGCACCGGTCGTATTGGATTCGGGGATCGTCCTGCTCCAGTGTGATCTCATCTTTACTGGGTCACATCTCCAGTGACCCTGTTTCTAAATAAGGTCACAGTCTGAGGTCCTCGGGGAAGGGCTTCCACCTGTCTCTTGGGGACACGACTCGACCCATTAGAGCGTCCATGAAGGAGAAGCGTGGCTTCCGAGAAGGTGATACTCGGAAGAATCTAGAACCACGAGGCTCAGGTTGTGACCACTCAGCACAGGCGCCTGGCGGACGAGACCGGACGCCAGGCAAAAGGAATGGGCACCGTCCGTGGGCTTCTGGCCAGGGCCCCCGGTCAGGCCAGGCAGTGTCCTCAGCCCCTGGCCAGGCTGAGCATGCCTGAGGGTGACCCTGGCCAGCTCCACCGACGCGCTGCAGTTGGATTTCGCTTGACCAGAGGCTGGACGCATCCAGTGTTGACCGAGGGACCGGGGGCTTGGGTGGAGTGCCAAGACCTCCTGTGACGTAGACGTAGCTCGTGTCTGTCACGTGGGTAGGAGTGTCCGAGGCCCGGGACAGGGAAGGTCCGCCGGCACGAGGGCGGGAGGGCCCCTCCTCCGTCAGGGATCCCCTGGTGATTCCGGGTTGTGGCCTGAAGGAGCTCCCGTCTCTCCAGCTGAACCTGTAAATGCCGGGCAGACCGCTGCCGTCCTCAGGGCTGGAGAGGAAAGTCGTGGGGCCTGCAGCCGTGCCCCGCGTCCTGGAGCCAGTGGGTAGGGTCACGCACCAGGGTTTCAGGCTCTGACGTTGAGAAGGAAGGATGCGTAATTCGTGCAAACCCAAGGCTGTGAAGTTTTCCGCGTTCATAAGCTGTAGCATCCGGGTCACGGAACGTGTGTTCTTCATGATTATTTAAATCTCCCGCCGAGATACCCTCAGCGGTGGAAGGTGCCTCCTTAATGCCGACCCTGTTGTGGTGGGGAAGGGCCGACAGCCCCTTGCGCCCAGTTGACCCCTCTGGACCCGGCGCTCTCTGGCTTTCTCCACTTTGCCTGAGCTGAGAGCCTCGCTTCCTCCTTGTAGAGAAGTTTTCTTGGGGCTTCCCTGGTGGCGCCGTGGTTAAGAATCCGCCTGCCAAGGCAGGGGACACGGGTTCGAGCCCTGGTCCGGGAAGATCCCACATGCCGTGGAGCAACTGAGCCCATGCGCCACAACTACTGAGCCTGCGCTCTAGAGCCCACGAGCCACAACTACTGAGCCTGTGTGCCACAACTACTGGAGCCCATGCTCCGCAACAAGAGAAGCCACGGCAATGAGAAGCCCGTGTATCGCAACGAGGAGGAAGACCCAACGCAGCCAAAAAAAAAAAATCCGCAACAAGAGAAGCCACGGCAATGAGAAGCCCGTGTATCGCAACGAGGAGTAGCCCCCGCTCGCCGCACCTAGAGAAAGACAGCGCACAGCAAGGAAGACCCAACGCAGCCAAAAAAAAAAAAGAAGTTTTCTTTTCCCTCGATGTCTTTAACTTAAAAACAAAAATCAAAGAGTTGCAGGATTCCCATCGGGACACGTTATGCAGGAGGAAATTATTCCCATTAGAACCCAGTGAATTTCACATGTATCCAGAAGTGCTTTTATAATAAAAAAATAAATGTTCTGTAAGTGATGGTACCGGGGGAATATCACAGCCGTGACATGTCTAGTCGATTTGGGCTCAGAAGTCAGTTTCCCTGCCTCCACTTTATTTTTCATCTTCCTAAGTCACCACCTCTTACAGCACAGCTTCGTTTCACAGCATCTAATACCTGATGGGTGTTCTTGAAAATAACACTTTGTGCCTTAAATATGGCTTCATTTAGATTCCTGGTAGGTCCAGGGTGGTTGCATGTGTTACTGTGAGGGGCTCTGCCCTTCCTCGGGGACCCAGGGTGTGGGACAGAGAGGGTGTGGACGGGTCCCCAGAGACGTTGGAACAGGGCTCGCCTCTCGCCCTGCTGCGGGTGGCCGTGGTCTCTACCCCGAGAGGTGACAGCTGGGAGACGATGGGAAAAATCATCCCTGCACGAAGAGAGTAAGGCCCAGGGTCTCCACCACACTTAGTGTGAAGAGTAGGATGAGACATTCAGACCAGCGACACTGAACGTTGGAGAAGAGGGGCAGCCAGTCCAGGGGGGACCAGGTCTCAGGTGCCAGCACGTGGGGTCTGCTCTGTTTTGGAACTAATGGTGGAATCCAGACAAGAATAAAGCTGGATGTGTCATCCACTGGGAGTTAAAATACCCCAAACACAGAGAGGAGACCTGAAACTCAGGCTCTCTCCGTTGTGTACAGATTGAGCTATGAGATAAAATCCAAGCCTCCCCCCATCCCCTGCCCCAGTTTTGGCTCTTCTTCTTTTGTGCATACACACACTGACACACAGACACACACACACACACACACACACACTGACACAGACACACAGAGACACACACACACACTGACACACGCACTGATACACATTGACACACACGCTGACACACAGACACACACACAGTAAACAATACTTTATTTGTGTGTCTTTGCAAAGTTCACAGCGTTCAGGTGGGAAAATTCTTTACACACAAACATTTGGAGTCTTTGTTTCGTTAGGTTTATTTCGTCCTGGGGCAGGTAAGGCTTCCAGGGAAGAAGGGCTGGGAGGCTTGTGGCTCCAGGAACTGTCCCAGCCTCTTAAAAGCGAAGCACTCTTTATGTTAATTACAGAAAAAAAACGTTGGTTTGTATTTTTTTATTGGGATAAAGCAATTTCTTTTCGATTGCTTGAACCCTCCCTGCTAGATTCAACGGGGGAACATTATTTATAGACTTAAGCCTCACTTCGTGCTCGTGGCTGTGAGCTGTGCAGGATCCAGAATTCTACAGGCAGACGCCCCCCGGGTCCCCCGGGCCCGCGGGGACTTCCGTTGTTCCCTCTCCTTTCTCTCCGGGCCGCCGGTTCACACGGCAGTGTAGTGTTAACTAGGTGACATATGGGTGGGGGACATTCCTGCCTGTCCACTGCCGCCAGGCGTCGGGGGTGGGGGGCGTTTCCATAGAGATAAGAAGCGAGAGAGAGTGCTGGTGCTACCTCATTGGTATGCATCCCCAGTTCAGGTTCATTGTGCTTGTGCTAATGACAGGGTTGTCTCAGTAATAAGGATGGTGCACTGGAGAAATTTGCTGCCTTGGTATATTTTTCCCTGGCAGCAAACTACTTAGAGACTGTAGTCGGTAAGAAGAGTGACTGGCAGGCTGAAGAGGCTGCCTCGCAGCATATGGGGGAAGGCTGGTGCTCTGTGCCACATGCATATGCTGCCATTAAACTCCAGCTTTGCGCTTTGTGTGTTCCTGGGCTCGTGCCAGGGAGCCCACCTGCTGCAAGAATACTTGTAAAGCCCAACTCAAAAGTGATTGAAAAGCTACTAGAATAAACTGTAATAACACAGTGCTTCACAGATGGGACATAATTGCAAGCTAAAGTGTACAGCCTCTGCAGTAATGAAAACACGAGCCATTAAATTAAAATCATAAGGGAAAAAACGATAAAAGTCTGTTGATTTTTTTCTAGTTTTATTGCAAAAACTTCAGTTCCCCTGCCCTCATTAATCAAATACCTAGAACTATGGCGGCTTTTTGTTCTGGTGGAGCGTCAGGGAGTTAGAATCACCGATGTTGATGAAAGCGATGTGACTTTCGTCACTTACTTTCCCGGGTAACTTAAGCCCTCTGCAAGGAGGGCCGCCCGGTTCTGACACACGTCCATCAAGTGGCAGGTTGAAGGGGGCTTCAGGGTTTGCCCTGAGAGTTTACGGGTGGTTTGTCTAAGTTTGTCCAAGGCCAGGGCAGCGTGAAAGCGGAACTTTGGGCTTTTTGCTCGGTACTGGTACGTGTGCAAAGTGAATCCTTGCCCCCGGGCCAGCCTGCTCTTTTTTCTTCAATATGAGTTGTTTCCCATTTTGGCGGGGGGGCAGGTTGGAGGGAATCGCAGGCACCGCTCGAGTGCCGTGCCCGAGGCCGGGATTGGCGGGGGCCGGCGGGATGGAGCCGCCAGGCTGACGTGTGATTAGCGGGCGGGCGGCATGAGGGAGGCCGGAGCTGAATGGGCCGGGGCCGGGCCGGAGGCCTCTCCAGGGCTGTGTGTGCCGAGGGGGCCCCGGCACCATTGTCCGTCCTTTCTGTGCGTGGGCCCAGCGAGGAGAAAGAAACACTTGTGTCACCGTCATCACCCAAGTAAACAGCCTTTAAAAGACTTTCTTTTTCTCATTTTTAATTATGCATTTCTTTGGCATTCCTCATGGTGAAGTGGAAGAATTCCCATCTATTAAAAAAAAAAAACAGCAACAGTGGGATAAATATGTTTTCAACTTACAGACAGAGACAGGTGTACGGTCTCGTGGCATCTTAAGCGAGTTTACAGAGGAACAGGACCCGAAGTTTGGAAATGCATGTTTTCCCTCCCTTCCCCTCCCCTGGAAGGAGGTGGGCTTGTTTCTCCGGGTCCGCGTTTCCCTCGCTCCAGGGTCTCCTGGTCACTAGGGGTGCTGATGAGTCACTCCCGAGAGCGGCCCCTTGCTGAGCAAGCATGGCCTCAGCTCCTGGGCTCCAGAGAGGCGCCGCAGCCACGGGAAGCCTCACAGCCATTTGGTGGCAGGTTCGGAAGCTAATCAAGAGAAACCGCGTCACCGCCGGGCCCCGGGCTGAGGCCGGCACGGGGAAGGAACGGGCTGGACAGAATGGGACCGTTTCACCGCTCCTCGCAGGCGGTTTCCTGTGGGCGAGGCTGGCGCAGACGTGGACTGGGCGCGGGGCTGTTTCAGCATGCGCCCGTGGCTGCTGGATGGGTAGCACTGCTGGGGCGGGCCTCCGGCTGCCCTGGGATGGGCTGTCCCTTCTGGAGGGACCTGTGACCTGCGGCCAGGAGCCGGTACTCACAGCGCGGGCGGCTTGCATCCCTGCAGATGTCCTCATTGCTGTCGCCCTGTTACCCCTGCGTGTCTGCCACTTCTGCCCTGCCGGGACCCTTCCACACCCACCTGCGGTATCCGTGTCCTGGGCACTGAAGTGCCTCTCACCCTGCCACCAAATTTCCTTGAGAACGGCCTGTTAAAGAGAGGGATGCCCCCAGACGGCTGCCGGGCCTGATGTCCCACGGGGCTGGCCCATCCCCTGTGAGTGGCCCTGAGAGGCATCCGGAAGGCAGGGGCGGCCTGGAGAAGGCCAAACTGGATGAAATGCGAGGAAGGCGCTTTGGGCTAACCTGAACTTAGGAGGAGACGTTAGCCTCCCTGGGCTGTGTTGCCTGTGAACAAAGCTGCCGTGAGCCACGCAGCCGTGATCAGCGGCGAGGGGGGGCGGCAGGTGCATCCTTTTGCCTCCCTCGTGGGGCTGGGCTCGAGCCCCTGCCCCCTGCCCTCTGCTCCAGACGGAAATGTGGCCAAATCCGGCCCCTTTAGATGCTGAAGGCACGAGCCCTGTGTAGGCATGAAGGGAGAACAGTGTCCATATTGATGATTTTTTCTCCCTGAGCTAAACCACCCATCATGAAAAGAGCATGGAGGTGTCTGCTCCGGCTTGGATACTGTGGCTGGACCACACGTCTTCCTCTCTGAAATTCGGGAGAACTACTTGAAAGCCGGTGCGCGGCTTCTGAATGAACACACCGTACTCATAATTTATCTATTAAATTTGAGGAAAGGCACTGAGCGTTCCATGGCAAATGAGTAATTTTAGAATACCTGGAACCACAGGAGCCTAGATTAGTTTCTCCGCCGTGCAGCCTGGCTAACTCTTGTCTGTGGGCACCTGCATCTGAAATTCCAGCAAAGAGCCAGGCTCAGAGGAGGCTGTGCGGAGGCTCAGGAAGTTATCCGCGAAAGCAGGCTCGGCTCAGAATAGCTGCTTGAGAGGGCTGAATATCCCTACGCGGTTTAGAAGTATTTCTTAAGAATTCCTTTTACGAGTCTGCTTCTCTTATTTAAAAAAAGACGGTTGACCCTTAAACAACATGGCTTTGAACTGCGTGGGTCCATTTATATGCAAGTGTTTTTCAATAAGCGTATTGGACATTTTTTTTGCAGATTTTGTGACAATTTGAAAAAAACTCACAGGTGAACCATGCGACCCAGAAATATTGAGAAAATTAAGAAAACTTAGGTACGGCTTGAATGCATACAATTTTATTTCTACATATAACACACAAAATACATGTTAATTGACTGATTATGTTATGGGTAAGGCTTCTGGTCAACAGTAGGCTGTAAGTATTTAGGTTTGGGGGGAGTCAAAAGTTACAGGCAGATTTCTGACTGCGTTGGGGGAGGTCAGCACCCCCACCCCGTGTTGTTCAAGGGTCGACTGTATTTGTGGATGGGGCTTGGGGGCACATTAGCACCATCCTACAAGACCGTACTCGTACCCTGTAGGGTTGGTGGTGGCACATTTGGAGCCTAATGAAAACAAAGAAGTTGTCACCTTGGTAAACATTTCCTGCTTTGGTGGCAAATGGCTGTTTTCAGGGCGCTGGCTCCTCCTTTTCCTTCATTCTTTCTTACTCCTAAGCGCAACCCGCGAGGTGCTCAATACGTTCCCGCCACCTAACAGGGCAGCTGAAGTGGAAGCGGTTTGTGGTGGTAGGACCCTTGCGCCCTTCTCATCACGGGGCTCCGTCTTTGGGGATGGATTTGTTGGCTTTCAAACTGGGCCAGTTCTTTCCTCTCTACCTGAATACGATGTGTGTTTTTTTTTTTTAAACAATGGTTCCTTTTGTAGTTTTGATAGAATACTTCCAGGAAGGATTAGAGGTAACAAAATACAAGTGGAAGTTATTTAAAAGAAGGAATAAGCGGTCACGTCATAGGTCTTTGTAAAGAATCTCCAAGAGTCACAGATTTGGGTTCTTGCTGTTTTACTGCTTTGCCAACTTGCGATCTCACGGCAGCCAGGGGACCGGGGAGATAGCTGCTTCGACGTCTTAGGAGGTTAGAGCTGGCGGGTGTAGCCCATTCCTCAGGTCTAGTGGTGCATCGAACCCAACACCTCATGTGTCCGTAAAAAATATGCCTACGCCCTGCCTCTCAGGGCCCAGAACAATGGAAAATAACTTACAGAGCACAGTTATCCTCGTCCCGGATTGTTGGGGCCAGACACCTGTAGCTGGGCTGTGCTTTAGACGTCGCTCTTTCAAAGGACCCGGCCGTGCTTTGCCGCCGCCCCGCTTTGGAGCCTCCCACCTTCTCTTACTGTCCTCCCGTGCGTCAGGCTTTGCCTGTTTGTCCCGCTCATCCTCCCCTGTGTGCAGCCCTCCTGAGTCCAGGCTCACCACCCATCCTGGAAACGTCCTACAGGCGGGTGAGGGGACTTTCTTCGCTGTCGTTGAGCCTCAGCTTTGCGTGACCAAAGGGCTGGATGCCAGTCTGTGTTCAGCCCCTGGAAGGTTCTGCATGAGTCAGTGTCCTTACGGGCTGAATTCAGAGATAATTTGTAAGGCTCTGCTTGTACCCTTGGGGGTGAATTTGAGGAAAACTCATCTGAGGAGCCCTCTTGGGGTCCCCTGAGGTGCTAACCCTTGTTCAGCACCCATGGCCGCCCTTATTTATGGCTGACCCCTCCTGCCTGGGGGGCAGTCATGGCTCCTCTCAGCACAAGGCATGGTGTCTGCCTGCCTGAGAGCATGCTGGCTACAGTGGGTCCAAATAAATCATTAAGTTCCGCCCCACCCTGTGTGACCTACCTGATGGCAGCGGTCAGTCGAGACAGCCGCAGGGCCTGGGGGTCCCTACCAGTACGGCCAGTGGCCCATTGCCATTGGGAGGGGAGGGCCGCCCCACTGATTCATCAGGCTGTGGAGCACTGACCCCTCCCCAGCCTCCAGGGTTCTAACAATGTACTAGAAAGGTGCAGAGAGAAAGAAGCTCTGAGCCCAGATGACCCAACTCTACTGCCAGCTTAGCAGTTAGTGGAGCAGAGGAGTGGAAGGTGCTGGCATCTCAGTGAGTTTTATTTAAGAAGCCACCGCCTGCCTGGGCTTCATCCCCTGAGGGCCCAACCTGTGACCCCAGCAGGTGTAGCACCTGGTCCCCTTCTCAGAAGTGTGTGTGTGTCGGGGAGTGTGAGCCGCCTGCCCGCGCACACCTGCCGGCGCTAGGATGACAGGTTTCTGGGATATCACAGCACAGCAGAGCAGCGTTAGCTGGGTTCCTTACGAAATGAAGGAAAGGTCTTCCTGTGCATATCCCACCAGCCGATGCACCGCTCTCTAGGTGGAGATCCACACGCAGGACTGGGCTGAAGTGCAGGGTAACAGACACCTCGGGCAGCCCCGTGGGGAGCTCGGGGTGCAATGGCCCTTCCAAGGTTTCTCAAATTCAGGCCTGGGAAAGGTCACGAGGTGCAGGGGTGTAACCTGGGGTGGCTGGCGCAAAGTACTGCAAACCAGGAGGCAGAAGACCACAGAAATTTATTGTCTAACAGCTCTGGAGACCAGAGGTCTGAGGTCAAGGCGACGGCCGGGCTGTGGTCCCTCTGAAACCTGTAGGGGCGCGTCTTTCCCGCACCTTCTGGCTTCCGGTGCTCTGTGGCTTGTAGGAGCCTTTCTCCAGCATCTCTTGGTCACGTGGCTGTCTTCTCTCTGTGTCTGTGTCTCCTTGTACGAGGACACCAGTCATCTTGGATTAGGGCCCCCCTCCCCCTCCCGTGTAACCCCATCCTAACTAACTGCATCTCCAAAGACCCTATTTGCAAACAAGGCCATATTCTGAGGTTCCTGTTGTCATAAATTTGGGGGGTGGTGTTCCACCGACTGCAGAGGGACGGCCTCCCCCGGCCGAGACGATTCTTGAGGGGGTCCTAGCTGTGAGCCGTCGGCCTCCCCTGAGCTGGGAGACAAGGCTGTGTCCCAGGAGAGGAGATTTGTCCCCCATGCTGCCCTGCCCCACGCCCAGCTGCTCTCACCGGGAGCTCTTCCCTGGGCTTGTGGCGGAAGGTGAGGTTAGGGCCAAGTTTTGCACATGGGGGTGATAACGTTGAATTTCAACCTCGTGCTTTGGTTCTGGAAGGGGGATCTGCACCCCTGCCTGTCTCCTGGCCTGCTAACCTCACTCCTTCCTCTGGCTGTTGCCTCAGCACCCGCTGGACTTGCCCGCGTCCCAGACGCCACTCTTCCCCTTCTTCAGCGCGTGTTCTTGCCAACTGTCCTCACAGCCGTGGCCTCCCCTGTCCTGAGGGTGGAAGGAACGTTGCAGGAAAGAGGGACTCAGCCCTGGCAGGGTGAGGGCGAGCCCATCTGAGGACGGAATGGGAGCAGGACGGCTGCGCACAGGCTGCGTCGGAAGGCAGGCTGCTGCAAGGTCCGTCCGCGCACACCTGTCACCTGGGACCGCAGGGGGAGGACCCACCACGGTCCTTGAAGGCTTATACGCCGCGAGACGAGTATAAGACGGTGCGCTTGGCGACCTGGGCTCGAGTCCTCGTAAAATAAACAGCGCACTAGGTATGAAGGCCGAGCTAGCGGGCCACATCCACCCGGGCATCCCAGAGGTGTGTGCCCCCCGCCCTGCGTGGTCCTCGGCAATTCACAAGACGAGGGGCGCGCCGGGGTGAGAAGTGTTCCCCCCAAATTCATGTTCTCCGGAACCTCAGAATGCGACCTTATCAGGAGACAGCGTCCTTGCGCGTGTACTCGTCAAGGTGAGACGAGGTCGTGGTGGGGCAGGGTGGGCCCTTCATCCAGCGGGTCAAGGGCCTAACGAGAGGAGGAGAGGAGGTGCCGTGTGCAGCGGGGAGATGCCGGGTGGTGAGAGGCCCAGGCGCGGAGCCAGGGAAGGGGCACCAAGGGCTCCCGGGCGCCGCGAGCTGGGACGGGGCGCCGCCCCGCCGGCCCCCGGATCTCGGCCCTCAGCCTGCGGAAGGCGAGCGTCCATTCCTGTGGCTCTGAGGCAGCCCGGGGACGTGGACACAGAGGGGCCAACCGCTTCTGAGGGGCGCAGGGGCAGGAGCTCCCGGGCGGAGGAGGGGCCCCTGAGGGCTGAGTGATGTCTGGGCTGGGTCCGGGCGCGCGGAGGCCGGACCGTGATGGCTGCGCCCTCCCTTCCAGCAGACGTCAGCGAGGTTCCGGCACCTCTCTCCGCGCCCCGCGCTGGCCTCCAACCTTGCGCGGTTCCAGCGGGCAGAGCTGCAATTTCTTGTCTTTTCTTGGCTACAGTTAGGCTTCCAGCCGGGGTGAGCCATCCGCTCCGTGCCGACCGGAGACCGCGAGCGCGTGCGCGGAGTGAGTCGCCGCCGGGCGGCCCTTTATTCGGGCGCTCAGGCCTGGGGCGCAGAGGCCCCTCTTTCTGCAGCAAGACACGTGTCTGAATGTGAAATGTCATTACAGCCTCATTCCTCCAGTGCTGCTTCTTTTTAGAATAACAAAAACACATCAGTGGTGAGTTTCAGTGTTATTGTTAATAAAAGAAAACCCTTTAATTTACATATATTTCAGGCTAAGTAAATGAAAATGCATTATGTTACCACCGTTCTAGGGAATAAAGAGCCCACAGGGTTCGGAAGAGCGTTTGCTTTTCGAACCCCGCAGGCCCCCAGCTCAGGCCTGCCGCTGGGACGGGTCGGGGGCAGGGGCCACGCTCCTGCTTTATGAGCTGGGCCGGCGATGCCCCCAAGGGAGGCTTGGGGACAAATGGATTGGACGTCAAGCCTCCGCCCCAAACCTGGTTACCCAGGGCGCGCCCCGTAGGTGCGCGGAGCCCATTTCTCGGCAGGTAGGCCCAGGGGGGTGACCCTATGGCATGCACCTCCCTCTCCCAGGAGCCGGGCTGGTGGCACTGCCCCTCTGATACCCACACAGAGCCAGCCAGGAAAACGAAAGAAAGTGCAGAACACACCCACGTGCGTACACGTGAACACGCGCTTAGATGCACACACGCTTCGCCTCCTGCATTTTAGTACAAGGAACATGTCCTCGGGATCACTGACAACCAACATCTCCAGACCTTCATGGGAGCCTGGCTTTTCCGTCCTCCTAAGGGTCCCCAGAGAGGCCGCGCTGGAGGCTCAGGTCGCCTCCAAGGTACGTGGAGTCCAGAGTCCTGCCCCGAGGAAGGTCAGCTGGTGGCGGTGTCACTGTGAGTCCTTCATCACCAAGCACCTGCGCTGACGTCAGTGGCGGCCAAGCCGCCTCCTCCAGGAAGACGCCTCCTCGTCCACCTAAATGAAGAGGTAAACTGAGGCAAGTGCAGACAACCAGAGAGTGAGTCTGTCTGGAACTAGCACAGGAATTGCAATTAGGAAAATGCAGATGCAGCCACTGCAGGCGAGGCCTTGAGGGTTTGGGGGAGACTCCAAACGGCGAGTCCAGTGGCTTGAGGATGGGGGAGAGTCTTGGCGGATGGTCGCTGGTCAGGAGGTGGGTTTTCGGTTTTCCGTAAATCGGGCGTTTGGGGAACTCGGTCTCTCCCTTCTTAGGCCTCGTTTCCATGTGGGCGCAGGTGTGAGGTTCTTTATTTCTCATCCGTCCCTGGTTCCATTTTAAGCTAAAGTCCTTTCAGGTTCTCTACCTCGAGGGTGCATTTGCGTCTGGGAGGCCCCGGGTTCTCTGCCCCTCACGCCCCGTGGCCGGGCTGGACCAGAGGAGGAAGCCACCAGCTCGAGGCCCCAGTGCTCCCCCGTCGCGCCCAGGACCTTCCCCTGACAAGTTCCAGGCGCGCCCACGCGGAGTAGGCTGCGGCCTTGCTCAGAGAGCTGTGCCGTGGGCCTTGCAGCATCCTTCACAGCCCTGGAGCCAGAGGGCAGGGCGGTGGGGGGATGGAGCCGGCCACCTGCAGGCCAAGGAGTGCTGCAGGAGACCCAGCGGAGCTGCAGCCAAGCCGCAGTCCCCTGGCCTTTCTGTGACATTTACCGCCCTGGGCAAGGACACGCTCTTTTCTCTCTGTTTTCTCCAGTTAATCTGGTGACTTGAAAAGAAGCCAGATAAGCGCATTGTTTGCCTGACAACACCCTGATGACACTGTCTGGGGAGACAGGAGGGAAACACTCCTTTTCTGAGTGGTGGGGTCTTTAGGGAGGCCTTGTGTCACCCTGTGCTTCTAGGTTAATGACCACAGAAAACCTGGGAATGGGGAGCTATAATTTTTCTCCAGAAAGTACAGCTATTTTTACGCCCATGAAGGAGCTTCGAAGGACCCCGTTTTGCAGCTCAATAGCCTGATAATTTTCCTAGAGGGGCTCTCTGTGCTCCTATTTGAAGGACACGTCCCGTTCATTTGATTAAATTTGGGCAGCAGGTTATGAACTGGACTAACGAAATCCATTCCCACCTCGCAGTGGCCCATCGATCGTCAGCGAAGACGCAAGTGTATCCCCTGGGGCATCTCGCGGGGCATCTGCCTATACCCGTGGCCTCCTTGGTGCAGCTCGTTTCTGTCTGGGAAATCCTAAGCCGGCGTTTGTTTACCACACAGCACAGGGTTACCGTCAAGGTTATGGAAAGGAGCGCCCTTCAGGGAACTGGATGGGCGCTCGTGTTTCAGCCCGTTATTATGAACCCGTGTGAACCTCACGGTGTTTAAAAAGGGGAACCAGGGAAACAGTCAGTCTGCACTGAGAAGCCAGAGAAGGGCTAGTGTTCCGGCTGGAATTTCCCATGAAGGACGCACTGCTTTCGTGGTGGTGACATTTCTCTGTTTCCTCTTGTTTTTAAACTGGTGAAACTGGAAAAGTGATTCCTTTTAGAGCCTGGTTCCGGAGCAGTTCTCCTGCCGGGCCAGACCGTCCTGCGGGTGGGGGGCCGACGTGCCCCGAGCCCGCATCCACGGGTTCCCCTCGCTTTGTCTCAGGAACGCCTGCCCTGAGAGTTTGTTGACGGATGGCCTCTGGCACAGTGTTCAAAGTCTTCTGCCGCTCAGAGCGGGCGGGGGAAGTTATGTTCGGATCTTCCTGTTCCCCCCTCCTCTCCCTGCTTAGGTGCAGGCTGCCCGGGCGGGTCCTTACAGGAGGTGGAGAGGTGTGGAGGCTCCAGAGCAGCGGCCGAAGGCTTGGAAGGCTGATGCTGAGCCAGGAGGGTGTGCCTTCCTGTCAGCTCCTGCGTCCTCTGTGCGGGAGGGGCCCCGAGCTGGTGGGAGAGGAAGGCCGGGCTGTGAAGAGAGAGAGAGCGTCCACCGTCCCGGTCTGCGGGGCAGCGGGGCGGGGCATCTTGATGCACGCAAACACCGCTACTTCAGGAGGCTCTTTGCTGTCTCCGTATCTGTAGTACAACGTCCGTGATTATGCAGGGGGTGCCCGTGTCTCCGGGGACAGCTAGCTCCGTGAGGGGCCGCGCTTTCCTTGTCGGGGGTTCCCCGGGAGGGCACAGGACCGGCCCACAGGACCGCTCGGGGAAGGATGGCTCATGGCCAGTGTGGTTTGACCCAGGTGCCACCTGGCCACGTTCCCCAAGGTCCGAGGCCAATGCCAGAATGTCCTTGGAGGATCCCACCCTGAATGTTCTGCAGGTCGAAGCAGGTGACTTATCAGGATGGTTTTGTTTGATCTTTAAGGAAGTCATCTCAGTAGGGATTTGTGGGGCTGTTTTCCAAACGGAAGGCAAAGCTATCTGCTAAACTCATTCCTTAGGTTACAGGAAGCTAGCACTTGGGAATAAGCAGATAAGGGGTTAGGCGCAGAACCCCCCAGCTTCCCTTGGCGGGGAGGTCGTCACTGTCAGAAGCATGATAGCAACTGTCAAAAGTGCATGAAATCAGCTCTGCAGATGGTGAAACAGAAGTCACAGTTCCCTTTGTTCTGTGACAGGGTGAACATTTCAAATTTTTCATCAAAGAGGAAATGGAATTCCAACACTTGCACATCTAAATCACGGGTCCCGTCCCCCCGCTCGCTTCTCACAACCAGCCCTGAGTTGTGTAGAGCAGATCAATCCTTCTAACCCAAGAGGACAAACTGGCGGACAGTGGTACCTCCTCACCAAATATGCTTGGTTTGGAGTAAACTCTGAAGCCATGAGTTGGGCCAGAGGCGCGTTTTCGGACGTGACCCTGGGCCCAGCCTCCGCGCTCGGGGCCTCGGCCCGGCTCCTGCACACAGTTGAGGGTCTCCTTGCAGAGAAGAGGCTCGCAAAGACCTGCTTTGTCTTCTCCGCTCCCTTGTTCTGTTGCCGGCCTGCGACGGACCCACCCCGGTGCCTTCAGCTCTGGGTCGCGCTCACTCCCCTGCTCCGCGCGTGCCGAGTGGTTTCACTGTCTTCGGCTGGCCCTGAAGGTCCGGGGGGCGTGACTGCTGTCGGCAGCTCGCGGGAAGCCCGCTCTGGCGGTGGGATGGGGGGCCGCCTTCCCGCCTAAGCTCAGAGTCGGCGGCGCGTGCAGGGGCGAGCAGGGCCCAAGTTCTTCGCGGGGTGAGGCTGCGCCGGGGCGGACGGGCACGGCCCTGCTGTCCTCTGTCTCCCCTGACCGGCCGCCCCGGACGGGGAAGGATGGGGCCAAGGAGTGGGATTGCTGGGTCGTATGGTAGCCCTATTTTTAGTTTTTTAAGGACCCTCCGGACTGTTCTCCTTAGTGGCTGCAGCAGTTCACATTCCCACCAACAGTGCGGCAGGTCTCCCTTTTCTCCACACCCTCTCCAGCATTTGTTACTTGTTGTCTTTTTGATAATAGCTGCTCTGACAGGTGTGAGGTGACAGCTTATTGTGGTTTTGATTTACATTTCCCTGATGACGAGTGATGTTGAGCATCTTTTCAGCTACCCGTTGGCCATTAGTATGTCTTCTTTGGAAAAATGTCTATTCAGGTCTTCTGCCCACTTTTTAATCAGATTGCTTGTTTTCTTGATATTGAGTTATATGAGCTCTTAACGCTAAGTGAAATAAGTCAGACAGAGAAAGACAAACCCTGTATGTTTTCACTTATATGTGGACTCTAAAAGACAAAACAAATGAACAAATATAACAAAACAGAAACACAGATACAGAGAACGTTCTAGTGGTTGCCAGAGGGGTGGGGGGTGGGGTGAGGGGAAGGGTGAAATAGCTGAGGGGGATAAGAGGTGGAAAATACCAGTTATAAAATAAGTAAGTCATGGGGATGTAATATATAGCACAGGAAAAATAGTAATGTAATAATAACTTTCTATGGTGCATAATCTATAAAAATATTGAATCAATCAATCACTGTGTTGTACACCCGAAAGTAATGTAATATTGTAAGTCAACTATACTTCAATTTTAAAAAAGACTATTAAAAAAGGGCAGCTTTGAAACTTACATACCCATATCCAGATATGGGTTTTCCTCCAGCTGAAGGAGGTAAGGAATCAGTCACAGTGTACCTTTAATTCATGTAAGAAAGTAAGCTTGTCTGATGTATTTTGTAGATTGTCATGTTATGGGATCCAAATAAATATACTGTGAGGTCCTGTGTACATTTTCCAAATAAATATGGTGGAAGAGCAGCTCTGCGTCGCACCTGTCTGGTCAGCCTTGAGTATAAACAAAGGCGCCATGCACATTTCTCTGGCTGTACGTGCCTTAGACTTTAATTCCAAATGCTTGAAACCCAACCAAAACTAACTTGAGCGAAACAGGGGCTGTCCTCAGGTGGTCGTCCTCTGTGTGCGCCTGTGTCCTGACCTTCTCTTCTTCTAAGGATGCTAGTCAGACTAGATCAGGGCCACCCACGTGGCCTCATTTTAACTACAGCGCCTCTTTAAAAGCCCATCTGCAAATGCAGTCACATTCTGAGTCCTGGGGGGTTGGGGCTTCAACATATCGATTTGCGGGGGAATACAGTTCAGTCCATAGCAGCAGCCTTTCCCATCCTGTCCTGCACACATAAATGTAGGGAAAGGAATGCTCTTGTCCCCAGATAGGTGGCCAGGTGTATTTTGCAGTGGAGCTCAGAGCCAGTACCCTCAGGAAGCTGAGTTCAGCCTCGTGAGTTTAGTAGGTCTTGGTCAGCCAGGTTTTAGGAGTAAGAACAGTGCTTTCCAGTTTTAAATATCTAAAAATAACCTCTGTGTTATCGTTTTCTTTTTGGGTTTTCTATACATTTTTTCATAATTTCAAAGCATGGTAAGAAAGTAAAATTGTTGAATGCTTTTAAATCGAGAAACTGAAAAAATGAAACTGAAACTGAAAAAATGTGGAGCCCTGGTCGTTTAAAATCGACATGCGCCTTCCCGAGAGTGCTTTTCTTGGGTGTGTGCACGTGCTCCAGAGAGAATGCTGTTTCGGGTGGACCCCCCGCTTCTGGGTGGTGGGATGGGATCGCGGGGGCCTTGCTCTGACACACACCTGTCATCAACCTTCGGTGGATTTCGGGGAAGGAAACCTTTCCCACTATTAAGGTGCACTGAGAGGATTAATCTGCTGCTTGTAATCTTATCAGAAATGGGATACCGTAATCTAGCGGTTGGCTGAAGTCCATCGGTCCCGCTTGGCCGGGCTGGTGGAGGTGCCGTGCCTTGTCATCTGCTTTCCTGAGCAGAGCCGTCTGTACCTGCTGCGGGGTGGACGGGAGGTGAGGGCGTGCTGGATTCCGAGCCGCTCACAGGGCCTTGAAATGGCTTCTGTTGTTGGCTGGCTGAGGCTGGCGTATGTTGGGAGTGAAAGAAAACAAAGTCAGGATTCTGTTTCCCTAAAACCTGTTGGGCAGGCAGCCTCCGCCGCAGGATGAGGCGGTACCTGGGGAAGCGGCCGCTACCTGGCGCCTCATCGCGCCATGTCTTCACCTTAGACTGTCCCACCTCTGCCTCCAGACAGGTTCTGAGAAACGTCTGATAAGCTTGATTAAGGGTACGTTCCCTACAAGGACTTAGGGCTCTGAGGATATTTATGAAGCAGAATTTCTATTGACTTTGATCCTTGTGGGTGGTTAAGTGCTGATGAAATGAGACTACGCTGGCTTAGATGTCTCCCAGCTGGTGTTCTGAGCCTGCCGACAACGGGTGAGCATCAGATGCTAACCCCTCCCTGGTGTCCTTCCGACTCTTGGGCGCGCCGTCACCCGAGCAGCATGCCGGATGGGCGAGTTTGTGCCGAGGGTCTTCTCGCCTGGCCTTCCTCGTTGGTGACCTCATTTCCTCTTTGCCACCGGCCTCCATTCACAGAAGACCCGTAGACTCGGAGTTTTAGTAAGTGCCCAGGCTGGACAGGCGCCACATGGTCGGAGGGGACGGAGAACCACCCATCCGTTCCCGGAACCTTCCCCGGAAGCGGAGTGCGGGTCGAGCTGGGCCGTCCTGGGACTGTGTCACTGCGTCGCTGCAGCTTTACCGTGACGCTCTTACGGAGCGTGTGCCACACCAGGCATTGGCTTTGTCCACCAGGCAAGCTAATAAGCCATCAGTGTACGGGCTGCTTTTCTCTCCGAAGGATGATAGTTCAGAACGTTTTCTTTAAAAGAGTCGCCAGGGGGCTTCCCTGGTGGCGCAGTGGTTGAGAGTCCGCCTGCCGATGCAGGGGACGCGGGTTCGTGCCCCGGTCCGGGAGGATCCCACGTGCCGCGGAGCGGCTGGGCCCGTGAGCCGTGGCCGCCGGGCCTGCGCGTCCGGAGAGGCCACAGCGGTGAGAGGCCCGCGTACCGCAAAAAAAAAAAAAAAGAGTCGCCAGGCTTGGGTTCCTGGGAAAACAGATTTTGCGACCAGGTTTTGCATGTGGGAAGTTTGCTGGGAATTGTCCCGAAAACAGCCCCCGTGAGGGGTGAGCCGGGCAGGGCTGGGCAGAGGGGGAGCTGAGGTCACTGAGGCCCCAGCCAACCCTGGGGTGGGGCTCTGGGCAGGGGCACCCCCAGATACTGGGATCACCCCTGTGTCCCGCTGCATCATCTGGTCACGAGGGACCCACCCCGTGGGGTGGCTGAGGGAGAGACGGGAGTCTGCAGGGGGAGAGGGCATTGGGTTGGGGCCCCTCCCCGGGGGTGTATGACCCCAGAGGCACCCCTCCAGCTTGGATGGACTGCTAGGGGTCTGTGGGCCCAAAGACTTGGTGGACCTGACCGTTCCCTCGCAGGACGCAGTCATGGTGACGTGGTTCCTTGACGTCCACTGACACGGGCTCTGTCTCTGCGAGGGCCCTGCAGCAGACCTGATGCCTTCCCTCAAATCGTGCATAACTGTTGGCTGTGGGTAGCACGGCTCCCGAACCCTGGGGTCCAGGGTGAGGGTCTCCCGTTGGCATGCACCACTCAACGTGACATTTCCGCACCGTGGATATTTCTAGTACCCAGTACCGGGGTCTCCCAGGCCACAGGGCGCATGCGGAGGGCCTTGCACCACCGTCTGGCCCTGCCTTACGCCCCTGCCCTTCTCGGGGCCCACAGAGCTGGGCATTTTATGTCTCTAGGTCAGTGTTGGAGCCCATTGCCCAGCCTGCAGTGTGCTGCTTGCAGAGCCCAAAGATGGCCCTGGGCCTGGCCCCTTCTACATGGTAGATGCCCGAGTGGTGACCGTTTCCCCTTCCCTTTGGAGGGCACATCCCAGCCCTAGAAGTGCCGGCTCCTGGGGTTTATTTCCCACCCTCCGGAGTGCGTGGGTCTCAGCGTGGCCTTCAGTTCTGGCTCCTGCAGTCTGATGGCCTCGATACGGTGGGCCGGTGTGGGTTCTGAGGAGGACTCGGACAGTCCACGCCCCATGGGACCCCCGTGGCAGAGCGCAGGGAGTGAATGCTGCAGAGGCATTGTGTGTCCACCCCCGGAGCACCTGAGCCGCGTCCGGTCCTCCTTCTTGTCGGGGGTGGACAGGGCGCTTTCCAGGTCAGCGTCTGTCCCCAGAGTTGCTGACGCCCAGGAGCCTTTCCTGGTGGGGTTGCCACACCGGGCACACAGCTGCTCGGCTGAGCCTGCAGCCCTCGGGCTCCCTCGAGGTTTTGTAAGGGCGCGCTGACAGGTTAAGGGGAGACACCCTCGCGCCCTGTAGGCCCCGCAGAGCACTGCTGTCTTTGATTGGCTGGTTTATGTGGAGAGTTGGAGGCGTCCCCGAGCCCTCTCCACGCTGATAGCTCTCACCCCACAGTCTAGGAAACCACCTACGTCCGTTCCAGTTTCACGGAGGGTATCCAGTCCAGGTGTACACGTAGGAATCGGGCAAATTACCGTCGGGCAGGTCTGTGGCCCAGAGGTCCTAAGGTGAGCGGGACCGGCGGGCCCCATTCAGTGCCTGCTCTGACGGGGGCCCTGACGATGCTTTGTGTCTCTGGATATCCATGCTGTTTGGACCCTGATTCCTCTAAATGTTGGGATACTCTCCTTTCTATATGGTTGCGTTACCCCAGAAGGGCAGCAGGTCCATTTTGAAAGGGTCTGAGGAACTAATTACCGTATGGGTTGGATTTTTTTTTTTTTTTGCGGTACGCGGGCCTCCCTCTGTTGTGGCCTCTCCCGTTGCGGAGCGCAGGCTCCGGACGCGCAGGCCCAGCGGCCGTGGCTCACGGGCCTTGCCGCTCCGCGGCACGTGGGATCCTCCCGGACCGGGGCACGAACCCGCGTCCCCCGCATCGGCAGGCGGACTCTCAACCACTGCGCCACCAGGGAAGCCCCGTATGGGTTGGATTTTATGAGAAAAGTAAATATCCATTGTGAAGGCCACAGAGGCTCAGAGTTTGTTACAGCAGTGAGGCTTACGGCAGTTCCTACGACACGTTGTGAGTGGTTTAAAAGAGGCTGCTGCAGTGACCTCACGGCTGCCCTCCTCAGAAGGGATTCAGGAAACGTTGACTTCAACTCTGTAAGCTATTAATTAGTGTGTACTTCCCACTCCCGTGTGCCAGTGGGCATGGGAGCTCAGGTGGCATCAGTGTAGCACGTGGCAAGCCTTACGGAAGCCAGTTAGGAGGGGTGAGGCTTGAGGGGCACACCCGCTCCTCTTCACTGTGATGCAGGGGTCACCATCCACGCCGGTCACACTGATCCCGGGTTCCATTGCTTGTGGCCCAGAGCCTCACAGCATCCCCGGCTGGGTGGGGGTGGGAGGGGTGAGGCTGACCCTCGGGAGTGGCGGCCCTCTCAGTGGAAGGTCATGGCCCTTCCTCTGCATAATAACAGAATGTCTTCTGGTCCGTTTGTCCATAATCTTTTACCCAAGCCGGGTTTCCCCATCCACTGCCCTCATTTCCTACCTGACGCCACGTAGACTTCCTTGTCCCGGTGTTAGCGTGTATCTTACCTAGTTTTAGGTCCTGGCAAACATTTTTTCAAGCATACTGCTTCTTGCAGTTGCTCTGTTTTTGTAAACCCATCCTGATAATTTCCCCTTGCCACTTACTCTGTAGAAAGCAGAGCTCCTGATAAATGAGAGAACCATTGCAGAAGTGCACTTGAACTGCTGGGAATTACCCAAGAGAATGACATGTCATGCAACTTTATACTTAACAAGGTGATCTCAATGTAAAGCTGGGTACATTTTTTTTTTGGAAGACTGTACATATAAGTATAATGATTTAGCTAAATTTATTAGCTTGTACCTAGAATTTTGGTTCAGAAATACAGCTTTTAACCAAATGGGTAAGTTTCCTAGGGGATGCGGGATTTGGATTGGCCTTTTGAGTAAGGCTGAGTGACAGGTTTGGGGCAGCAAAGCGTTGCAAACAGGGGCTGGGCTAAGCACAGGTGGGGGTTGGGTGGGGCAGTAGGGGTGAGCATTTTGGGAATCACAGGCTCCCAGGCTTGAGCAAGGCGGTGCAAACGGGGGCGGGGCGAAGCACAGGTGGGGGTTGGGTGGGGCAGTAGGGGTGAGCATTTTGGGAATCACAGGCTCCCAGGCTTGACTTGCCCGCGTGTGGACAAAGCGGGGCTGGCAGAGTGTCCACTTCCTGTTAGAGACGATGTTTTCTTTGTGGCTTCTTTGGCTATTTTGTTATGGTGTGATGTTCATCAAACACCAGGTTTGTGAGCGCAGGAGGTGGTGTGTATAATTAGCAGAATCCCCGGCTTTCGTCAGTTTGGACGTGAAAATCTGCGTAAGGAAAGTGGAACAGAGCAGAGCCGGCGGGGGAGAGGAGAGTGCCGGAGTCACATCAGCGACTCGTGCTGGGCTGGTTCAGCTCGGAACAAGCGCAGACGCTTCCAGTGGACGGTTACCTACCTATCTGTGCTCGCTGTTTATCTGATACAGGCCCTCTGGAAATAGCGTGTTCATAATTTTGTTTTGATTTAGCGTAAATGTGCGCTAGGTCCCTGCCTGGGGAACTTGAGCAAGCAGGCAAGTTCCTGCGGATGGTGTCAAAACGCAGATTTTGGTCCGGGAGGGGCCCGAGACTGTGTTTCCAGCAAGCTCGCGGGAGATGCTCGTGCTGCGGGAACCACACCTCGAGCCGTGAGGCTCTGGGTCCTCGGCGCGTGAAGTCTGAGGACCGTCGGTCCCTGAGGCCCTGCGGTCCCTGAGGCCCCGCGCCTGCTGGGTCAGAGCCAGCCGCCGTCCTGGATGCAGGGCGGAGCCGCCACTTGGCCTGGCCCAGCTGGGCTTCCGCTGCAGGCAGCCCCCCTCCGGCCCCCCCCAGCCTCGGCCTGAGGCCGCCAGAGCCAGCCCACCTTCCCGGCAGCTTCCCAGAAGGAGAGCCTGGGGCATGGGTTCATGTGTGGGCTGTTCATTCGGGAGGATGTTGAGGGGTTGCACACCGAGCCCTCTCCCTCCTAAGGTCTCCGCAGAGGAGACTCACCGGCCTCCCTATTAACAAATCAGAAGACGCTTTCTTTCACTAAATCTTTTCCCGGTCGGTCTCCATCCTGCCTCCCAAGTAGCCCCGAAGCCCACTTCTCTGAACCTTCTCCACCACCGCCTGTTCTGGGGGTGGCCACCCAGCTGGCCTCCACGCCGCTCTCTGCCCGGTCCTCAGCCCATGGGTCCCCTCGGAAAATGCGAATTTACTGCCCTTCCCTGGGGAAGTGTCCGGTGGTTCCTCCTTGTCCTTGGGTCAGACTCTAAGTCTTCTTTGTGGCTGAGGAGGCTGTGTCATCGGGGTCCCCCTCCTCGAACCTCAGGTCACACCTCTCACCCTCTGCCCAGGAATCATCACTGACTGTGGGACCAAAATGGTGAAACTGTAAAGGTTAACAACCTATAGCATTAGGATAGGGGTGACTGCCACGTGCTGATTTCCTACTAGGCAGCGGGCGCGGAGCTAGGTGCTTGGTGAGTGAAGGGGGAAGGAGTGGGCAGGTCAATTAACAGGTGTTTGTCGGAAGGACCTGTGGCCTCCGATCAGGGCTTACGTGTTGGGGCGGAAGCTTCGTAAAGAGAGTCTGGCCAAGGCCGTCAACCCTCTTGGCCTCCCGGGCCCCACCTCTCGGGGGGGGAGGGGGACCCTGCCCGGGGGCAGCAGAAGCCAACAGCCACCGACTGCCCCTCTGCTCGCGCACCAAGTTCAACCCTTTCCTGGTAGAAACGATTTTTCCCAATGCTATTTATCCTTGTCATATTCTGTTCATTTAAAATTTATGTTCCTCAATCTTCATCTCACCTCTTCTAATGTTTTTTCACTTACGTCTCGTGGGTTTTAGACTTCTATCTTAATCTTCCTTCTCCTTCATCTTTCTGAGTTTCTTATTTCAATGGTTTTTGGATTTAGCTTTTATTTAAATATCATCAGTCATGTCTTATTTCCGATATTACTTCCTTTTAGAGGAGCAGAGCCCACGTGGGGCAGCTGGCAAGGGCTCTGGGGATCAGACAGTTCAAACGCAAACCTTCTCCGCATGGAGTCTGTAAAGATGTTATCCTATGTTTTCTCCCAAATGAGAAAAAAAAAACCCTGTCACAGGTAGGCTACTAACTTATTGTTTTTGTATGTGGAGTGAGGTAGGGAGCCCACTTCTTGGTTTCTGTGGATGACCAGCGGGGCCATCTTTCCTTGCTCATCTGCAAGGCCAACACTGTCAGAAATCAGGTTTCCCAGGCGCGTGGACCTGTTTCTGGCATCTATACTGTGCTTCACTTGTTTGTCTGCCCTCAGGCCAGCACCACACCATCCTGATTATTGAAACTACATAGCAAGTCTCTGTATCTGGTTTATGGTTTTCCCACTTTAAGCTGTTAATATGATAATTATAGCAATAGGTGTTTTAATGTTTTTTAATGCAAAAGTAACCTTGAAGTCCTTCCCTGTGGACATGGATTTTATTTGATAATGATTTTGTTAGTATTTTTGCATTTGTGCATATGTGTGTCTTTGTTCTTGTGTAAGGTTGGCCTGTCGTCCTTTTTTGTATTATCTGTGATTCTGATAACTAGCCCAATAAAATGAGTTGAAGGAATGTTTATTCTTTTTCCATTCTCTGGAAGGGTTGTGTGATGGAATTATACAGTGATTGGTAGAACTCATCTGTAAAACCATCCATATTTTCTTTGCAGATAGATTTTAAAATATTGATTCAAGGCATTTAAAGGTTTCAGGATCATTCAGTCCTATTGGGGTCATTTTGGATAACTAGTTTTATGTAGGAATTTGTTATTTTCACATTTTTTCCAGCTTATTCGGCCCAGATGTGTTCTAATACTCTTTGATATTTAAATTTTTGTTGTATATATATACATAGTTACCTACTTGTTACCTACTTTTTAATTTATGCTATGTATATTTTATTTTCACTCGTTTTACCTGTATATTCTTCTGAGATTTGTTAACTTGATTAATCTTTTTCAAAGAACCAAATTTTGGCTTTGTTTATCCTTTCTCCCATACCTTTATTTTCACCTGCATTACATTTTGTTCATTATTGTTTCCCTGCTTTTGCTTTGTTGAGTTTGTTTTGCTGTTCTTGCAGGTTATTAATTTCCAGCCTTTTAAAATGTTCTAATATAATTTAAGACTATAAATTTGCCTCTTATCATGACCTTGGCTGCATCTCACAATTACTGATACCTAGTATTTTTAATAGGTATTTTCTAACTTCCATAATGATTACTATTTTGATCCATGCGGCTTTTTTCTTCTTCCAGTTGTACTGAGCTATAATTGACATATAGCACTGTGTAAGTTTAAGGTGTACAGCATAATGATTTGACATCATAAAATGATCATGAAGTCTTTGAAAGTGTACTTTTTACTTCACAAACGTACGAATTTGTTTAAAAAATCATTTTGTTATTGATTTTGAACTTAACATATTTGTTGGATCTAAAATGCTATACAAGAAGTATTCAAATTTCAGAAATGTTAAAATGTGGGGAAATGGCAACAGTAATTATAAGAAGTCTCTGATTGTAAGACACATCCTAATTTAGAGATACTAGAAACTGAAAAAGAAAACTGGGTTTTAGAAACTATAAAATTTTGTTGCAGTCAGAAACTGTGTGTCTGTGTAGTATCAACTTATTAAAATATGGTGCAATTTACTTTATTTCCTAGTATGTGGTCAGTACTTGTAAATGTTTCTTGAGAGTTTAAAAAAATATTTAATTCTCTATTTCTATTATGTTCCTATTACATGAGCCTCTTTCATAGTGTTATTCAAGTATTTTATATCCTTACTGAATTTTGTCTATATGGTTTATTGATTATTTACAGAAGGAATTCTTAAAATCTACTTCTGTCATGCTAGATTTCTCAAAATTTCCTTATAATTCCACCTATTTTTGTTTTATATGTTTTGACTTTGTTATTAGGAACAAAAATGCTTAGAATTGTTATATTTTCCTGTTGAATTGAGCCCTTTATGCCCTTTATCAATATGTAATAACTTTTTTTTTAAATGTCTCTTGTAATGCCTTTGGCCTTAAATTATTTTTGTTTTCAACTTATACCAATATATTACTACCGGTGTTCTTTGGCTATTTGTTTAGAACATATTTTTCCTTTTTTGTTTTTGATTTGTACTTGTCTATGCTGTTATATTTTAGATGTGTCTCTCATAACCAACATATAGCTAGGATTTTAAAATTCAGCATTATAATCTTAACTTCTTAATTAGAAAGTTTTATTCATTAGTATTTATTACGATTAGTGATATACTGAAATTCCTTTCTACTATTTTATTTCATGCTTTCTATTTGTCCTACCTTTCTTAGGCTTCTTTTTTCTTTCTATTCTTACATCCTTTTAAACTAATTGAATTTTTTTCTTCCCTCCTATCTTATTTTCCAACTCAATTTGGAAGTAATATATTCTATTTCTATGATATTGTTGATTACCCTGAAATATTAATAATCCATAAGCTATTTGACTTGACAAAGTCTACAGCTAATATTTTACCCTCTTTAAAAATGATACAAGAAACTTAGGGTGCTTTTATTATAAATTATATGTTGCAGTTGTTCTGTTTCTTAGTTCTATCTTGTTATTTTTAATCACACAAATTATATGTTACTCTTTTCCACAGCTAATGTTTGTTTAGACTAATCCACATACTTACTATTTTCTTTGATAAACATTCTATGTATCTCAGAACTTTTTTTCTAGGATCCTTTCTCTCTTCCTAGACTTCTCCCTATGAAAGTGCCTCTAATGAGGGTCAGTCATTGGATTTTTGAAATATCTTTATTTCATCATCATTTTCAAAAAATACACTGAACTGATTCATCATTTCAAGTCAACGTTTATTTTTTCCCCTGGCATTTTAGATATTACGCCACTGTCTTCTGGTTTCCCCTATTACTGTTGAGAAATCAGCTATATTTCTAAATCTTGTTTCCTTTTAGAGAATCTATTCTTTTCCTCCAATTTAAAAAAGCCACTCTTTTTATTTGTATCCACCAGTGTCATTAGGATGTGTCTAAGTGTGAATTATTTTTAAATACCCTTCTTGGGGTTTATGGACATCCTAAATATGAAGAGTCATGTCCTTTAAAAATATTAGGACAATTTTAACCATTCTTTTTTCAAGTATTGTGTTTCTTCCATTCTGTTTTCCTTCTAGAATTCTGATCAGAAACGTATTCTGTTTTCTCATATTATGCTACACCTGTTAAATGCTGTTCTCTATTTCCCTTCTCTTTCCTTTCTCTCTTTGCTCCATTTTGGGTACGTTTTTGATAATGAGGTCTATCTTCCAATCATAAATTCTCTCTTTAGCTGTATCTAGTCTGCCGTATAACTTTTCTATTAGAGTTTCTATTTTTAATTATTAGATCTTTCATTTTTTTAAAAGTTGGATCCTCAGGCCACCATTCTACATATAGTCAAGAAAGATTTTAGCTTTTGTTATATACTTCACTCATTGTTAAATTCAGTATCATCTGTGAAAAGCACATTAGGAAAAATAAAATGGCTCTTTGATATCATGGACCTTTCCGTAAGCCTTGACTCTTGGGCAGAAATTGGTTAGGGCACATGTCACATCAGCTCAACAGAAACCCTTATTTACTGATGTTTAAACCAGACTTGTGCACTAGTACTCCTTTGAGCTGTGGCCAATTTGTCAGATTAGGGAGGAATCCCAGTGGGAAAAAACAAAACCGTGCTATAGATCCTTTCTCATTTAGATGATTAGTTAATGACTGAATACTAGTTTTAGATGAGGTAGGTGACCCCCTCCATAGCAGACAGGATAGGAACATAAAAGTTCTTCCATGGGCTCTCCTGTGATACCTGACCCCAACTGATGTGAAGCTATTTATGATCTTTATACCATTTGGAATGAATATTCGTACACTTTACTGCAGAAATACTAATATGCTTCATTATGGTCTGCTCTCAGCATGTTAAATAAGATATGGTATTTGGTAGAATTTCCTTTCTAAAATACGAAAAGTTATTGATTCTGAAAAACAACTGGCCTTGGGGATTTTAGATAAGAGATTGTGGCCCCGTAATACTTAGGCCATTGTGTTCTGGTAAGGATTAAACAACATGAAGTATAGTTTTTTGCACACTGCTTGGTTTCGAGTAAACCCTCAATAAACCGTAATTCTGTGGTGGTTGTTATTGGATCATTTCAGATACCCCTCTGATTGCCATACTTCCTAAAGTGGTCCTGGGGACGAGGGGGCAGGAAATGTGGAGCTAGGTGTCTGAATACTTATGTGATGTCTTGCACTTCACATATGTCGGAGTGCAAAGGGACAGGAGCTTTTAGAAGCTCACTAGGCACTGATGTAGGGTGGAGCCAGCAAGACTGAGAGCTTACATCTAAATGACTCAGCAGGGGAGGGAGAGGAATAGGAATGTGGAACAAGGTGCTTAAGAAATCAAATTAATTACTACAAACTTCTAGGGCCCTTCCCAGGTCCTTAGAAGGGGCTGTGCAAGAGGGAGGCCTGAAGTCTCTGCTTCAATGGCTTCTTGGTGGACATGACCCCTGCCCCCCGCCCCGCCCCCGGATGCTGCTTTGAGCACCTGTGCAAACCGTCCTTTCCGAGCGTCCCGCTGGGTTGGGCCACGCAGAGAGTCTGCACTTTGGCTGGTGGCCGCGCCTTTGCTTAGACGCCAGAGAGTCCCAACCAGACGCGCCAGAGGAGGTTTACGCAGCCCTGAGTCCGCAGCCCCCTTCACCTCCACTCGGTCTGGAAGGAGTAGGTGTCTCTTCCCGGCAAAATCTAGCAGGCTAGAGTCTGAGCCTTCCAGGCCAGAACTCCAGCTCTGTGACACGCGCTGCTTTCTGAGTACAGCTGTGGGCCCCCTCGTGGTTAATTAAGAACGGTCTTGTTAAAGGAAGAGAGATGCCCTACGAGTGAGGAGGGAGGGGGCCAAGCCCGGAGGGGGGCCTCACTGATCAAGGCGAGAGTTTAGGCGCCTGAGGTGGAGGACCAACCTGCGTGCCCCCGTGGTCCAGAATAAGCTGGAGTCTCAGGAGGGCGAGGGGGTCTCGCTCACCTGTTCACGGCTGACCCCCAGCCCCGGCCCAGAGCAGACCTGACCCGACGTCTGCTGAGTGACAAGAGTCGTAGGACTGAGCTCTGAGGAGGCAGGAAGGTGAGCAGGAATGTGATTTGCGGGCTAGAAGCCAGAGGGAGTTAGAGAGAGAATAGAGGGGAGCCCTCCCTCCCTCCCTCCCTCCCTCGAAGAGAACGAGTTCTGCCAGGAACCTGTGCGGAGTAGATCCCGAGCAGCTCACTAGAGGAAGGGAGGGAGTTCCTTACCTGAGTGCTCCTGGGTGAAAGGGGGTGTCAGGGCCCCCCAGCAGCCGGCAAAGGCTGAGAACGCGGCGCCATCACTTCCAGACACTGCCCCCCAGGGCGAGGCCGTTCCCAGCCTGACCTGCTGCATCTCCGTCAGCGACAGAGGGGATGCAGCACCTGGAAAGGTTCGCAGCGGTGTTCAAAGCAGCCGAGACAGTGGCAGGGAGAAGTAGCAGTGACGGGCCAGCACTGGGGCTCCAAGAACAGGCGTAAAGTTGTGTAAGGCTTGAGTGTGATCGCTGAAACATCAACATTAAGTTCCTCACCTGGGGCAGCAGGCTCTGCCACCGCCACGAGTGACACAGTGAGATGTGACAATTTGGGGGCTTCCCTGGTGGCGCAGTGGTTGAGAGTCCGCCTGCCGATGCGGGGGACGCGGGTTCGTGCCCCGGTCCGGGAAGATCCCACGTGCCGCGGAGCGGCTGGGCCCGTGAGCCACGGCCGCTGAGCCTGCACGTCCGGAGCCTGCGCTCCGCAACGGGAGGGGCCGCAGCAGTGAGAGGCCCGCGTACCGCAAAAAAAAAGAAAAAAGAAAAAAAATTTTAAAAAGTGAAAAAATTTTAAAGTGTCTAAAGCAATTTATATCCTTTTTAAAGTGAGAGGAAAAATTACTTTGTGAAGTAAGCACGTTAAATTATAGAAGCATAAAATGCAGTCTATTATTCAGCAACAAAACAAAAATATTAAAAACATCTCAATAGGTGGGAAGAATATGATCTCTCAGAATTCAGACGTAGGGGGTGATATCTCCTTTCTATTGAATAAACGGTGAAGGAACGGAAATGATGTTTACACAAAATGTTTACACAGAAATAAGAACATTTAAATATGTGGTGTAAAGGCATGAGAGAGGGATTACTTGCAAATCATTAAACTAGCAAACATGGAAAAATAGATACAAGTATGAGAGGCTGGATTAGACAAGCCCAGCAGAACTACTGCTGGTCGCTGAGTAAATACAGGGAATATTTCCTGAGGAGGCAGCCGTGAAAAGATCTTTCGGGGCCCACTCTGGGGTTAGGTAAAAGGAGACTGCAGCTGCAGTGATGCATGCTGAACACAAGAGCTGTTCACCCTCCACCGTAGGTGTTTCTTGACCCAGAGAAGCTAGAGGAAGGTGAGGCCAGTGCAGGCAGTGGCTCCAGAACAAGGTCTGTGTTGACCTCGCTGCCCACTTCCAGGGCGCCCGCCTTCAATTGTTTGCTTTCTCCGCTGTGCCCAAAGCGTTTCTTTCACAACTCAACGGTGATGCTCTCATTTCCTGGAGTAACGTCTGCCGACCACACGCTATGGGCCGCTTTGCTGAGTGGGATCAGACACAGCATCTGGAACGAGATGACTTGGTATTTCATACCTGGAGATAACCAGACAGGTGGAGCCCAAGGTGCCCACCGCCAGGCCCTGAAATTAAGCTGAGGGGAAAAAGGGCTTCCAATTTGATTCTCCGTGTTCGGATTCTCAACACAAGGAAGGACTTGACATGCTGGGTCCTGGGCCCCGAGTGCTTCATTTGGAGATGCTTCCTCACCGTTTGGTTTTTAAAAAATTATATTGAATGTGATTGCTCTAATTGAAAAAAATAAATGCATGCTGATCGGAGAAAAGGTGAATTTTTTAAGTAGAGATCATAATGTACGAGAAATTTTATATCCTGCATTTTCACTTAGCATTGCCTCGTGAGAATTTTCCCATATCATGAAAAGCTTTTCTAAAATGATTTTTGAATATTATGCAGTGGTCCCTTATAAATGCATAGCTATTTAAGTTGACTTATTTGAACATATTTTCCTCTTGATGAACAATTTACGTTTTTATTCTCCAAGTTTGATGTAGAAAATTACAATTTAAGTCCTTGGTCAAAATCTTAGTGTTTATTTCTGATTCTTTTCTTAGGGGACAAAATGGTGAAATACAGTTGCTGGCTTAATAGGCGGTAAACATTTACGAGGCACCTGAGACACTTGGAAAATCTGCACTCCAGAAATGGACACGCCCATCAATAAGGTATGGGAATGATTTCTGATTCCTAGCTACACTTGACAATCTGAGCATTGTTATTTTTTTAGAAATCTTTGCCCTTTTGACCACGAAACAATGGTTTCCAGTTTAAAGTTGTATTCTTTTGGTCATTAGTGAGGATAAAGAGTTTTCATATGGTGACTGGCTGTTTATTGGTCTGCCTTTCTGAATTGCCTGTTTGTATCCATAGTCTATTCTTCTTTGGAGATACTTTTTTTTCCTATTGATTTGCAAGTGCTTTTTACTTAGGTATTTAATAGACTTTTGGGTATTGTATATGTTCTACATATTTCCCCCAATTTGTCATTTGCCTTTGTGCGTTTTTCAGCAGTAAAAGGATATGAAAAATTTAGGTTGTCAAATCTATCAAAATTTTCCTTAGTGTTTCTATTTTGATGCTATGTTTACAAAATCTGTCTTCACACCATATAGCTGTGCATATAAAATTTTCCTTCTCTGGTTCTTTTCTGGCTTTGTTGTTGCAGTAACCCTGTAGTTTATTTAGATGCATGATGTGAGTACAAGTGTCAACATTTATTTTTATATTACTAATAGTGAAGCAATTATTTTGGAAGATTTTATAATTCTTTCTCCACTGATTTAAAATGCATTCTTACATCACATTAAGGACTGAAACATAATTTGGTTCTATTTCTGCTTTTTTGTCTATATCCTTGGACTGTTTATCTCGTCTGTGGCGGTTGTATGCTACTTGCATTGGTGTTGTCTTATGTACTGTTTTAATATGCAGCAGTGTTTCACCTCTTCATTATTATCCTCTGTAATGATCTTTATTTTCCTTGCCCACTTATACTTTCTCATGAAGTTTAATATAACTTAGTTAAAATTTGCAAAACTATGTTGTTGGAATTTCTTTCAATTTATTAAATAATGTTGGGGGAATTGACATTTTTATAATACATGTTATGGCTTTCCTTGTTAGGAACATTTTATGCTTCATATTTTATTTATATCTGTTCCCTCAGGAAATATTTGTTTGATAAAGATCCATGTTTCATCATATTTATTTTATTGTCTTTTATGTTGTATGGTTATTCTGAACAGTTTTTTTTATTATTGCCAATATATAGGAATTATATTAATTTTTGCATATGTGTTTTTCTACTAGTTGTCTAAGTAGATACTGAAGTTTACATTACTTGGCAACTTACTATTATTTTTTGAGAGAGTGGTGGAGGAGAAAATCTTACTATGTGAGAATAATGATAATTTTGCCTCTTCCTAATTTCCCCAATTTCCAGACACTGGTGAATGATAGGAATGCAAGGGGCATCCTAGTTTTGGCCTGTGCAAACCATCACTGAAGCAATACAGACAATGGAGCCTCCATTTTGAATTCACATCCCTTGTGAGGTTTTAAAATAATACCTATGTTTGGTTCCCGTTGATCACTATTTAATCTCGAAGTCAAGCATTTCTTATTCTCAGCATTTCCTTTTACATTTCTCTGTCTCTAAAGAAATTACAGATTTTTACCTCTACCGGTTCGAAAAATATAAACTTAGGTTTTTTTTCTTTCTTTAGTGGCTACCGTTAGTGTTTCGAAGACCTGAGTTCAATCTATTGTCCTCTAATTATCAATGTCAAAAATTAACTCTGAGCTCTGCAGGACTGGGAACTTATCTCTCCTCCCCGCCCCTGAAATAATTTCTAAACATTTTAATGTAATCTGGGATTTTTAAAGCCCGATGGTAATGATAATGAAGATGATAATTATAATACTTTGTTTTCCAAGGATATTTTGATTTTTACTTTTAATTTCAGAACCGTATTTACAATTGTATAGATTTAATTCTGTGGTTATATCGGGAGGTCCCCATGCTGAGTTCTGTGTTCACGTCCGCATTGGGCTCCCTGTGTCGTACACACCTTGTTCAGGGAGATTGGGAAGGTGGTTTTCCTCCTGAATCCTTCCTACCTGAGAAATGGCCTTGCTGCCTTTTTGCACGTGAAATCGACTTGCGTGGGGTGGGCCTCCTTAGCTTAGCGCTGTGCACCCCCGGAACGCGGGGCCCGTGCGTCCCTGTCCTTCTGGGCCACAGTGACGAAGCTGAGGACAGCTTCCGCTTTGCTTATTTATCTGTATTTTTACCCTTAACACCTAAAAGTTTGTAGGATTATTTTTCTCTATGCTTGAAATGTAATCCACAAGTGCATGTGTAGGAGTGTGTCTCTTGCCTTTATTTTTTCCCCCAAATACTTCGTGAGCTTTTGTGAAATTTCAGTTCTCGGAAGGTGCACGCTTCATGTTTTTACCCTTCATGCATATAATGTTTCTCTTTTAAAATCTATTCGGTCTTTAATTTGCCCTCAGGAAAAGTGTCTCAAGCTTGTCTTCCAAACCGTGAATGAAGTTTCTGTTTTGTCAGTTGGGCTCGTTCTTGCTTTAATGAAGATTTAAATTCTGCTGCTTCATCTTGGTTTCTTTGTGACCCTCCCTTATTCCCCACCCCCAACCTTAGCGTTCCTGCCTGATTCTTACCTGGGTCCGTTTGATGGTGTTCTTCGTCTTTGCTCCGTTTTCCTTTCCCTGGTGCCCGTGGAGCGTGTGTTTCACACGCATCGTGTCACTGGGAGCACAGAGCAAGCCCTTGTGGGGACTTGGTTCTCCGCTGTGGAGGCCGCCCGTTAGTCTGCCTTTCTCTCCATCTGGGACAGATTTCTCTGCTACGGAAGGACAGCTCCACAGACTCCCTACCGCTTTCTTTTCTCATTGCTCCTCTTGATCAAGAAGGGAGACCAGGAGCCTGGAGTTCTCGCCCCCACTTCCTGCCCCCTTTGGGACTGTCACGGCACTTTCCCCTCTTCCAGGGGCTGGTGGACACCTGGCTGGTGTTGCCTATCTGGGCTGCAGAAAGCTGACCTGTTCTTCCTGTAAATACACAGAGAAGCATGTATTTGTGGATACTTTCAAGAGTAAAGTCCATTTTTCTTCCCTTTTCTAACACTGTGTGTGAAAAATTCACCCCCTGAAATACACAGTTCTTCTTCCCCTTCTTTCTACGACAGCTTTTTTTCATTCCAAACTGTGTTGCATTTTTGGTCACCACAGCCCCCAAATGGCTTCAGAGACCTGCACTAGACGCTGCTCCAGGATCCTGCCCTATCTGCAATGCAGGAGAAGGCAATTTGTATGTCTTCCTGACTTGTAAAACAGTATTTTTGACTATTGGAAACATTGACAAAGTTTTATTTGTCTTCTTGACATGCATGGTACCATCATAATTGTCATAATTAGTTCAAAAGAAGAAACTTCTTAGAAGGATGTTTCGTGAGGTCAGCCATGCACGGGGCATTCTGAATCTTGCTTTGTCCTGGGGATCTTTGTTTGTGCTTTATATTTCCCTGTGTGTTCAGAGAGTTATTCTAGTCTTTCTAGTATTCTTGCGTGGAGCGGGACCATATCTCGAAAGGGCAGCGAGAAAGAGAGAGGGCTGTGGGAGGGGCTGGATGAGTAGTACTAGAAAGGGTTACTGGGTTTTCAGGGACAGTCCTTTATTGTCCTGTTAGCTGAGAACCATGGGAAGAAAATAGTGCGAGTATCACACGTGGCGTAACCTTTTCTGTAGCAAAGGGGAAGTAGCAGAGCCTTACTTAGTCTGGAAATCACTGACGCTCCCAGAGGACGAGTTTGTCCCCTGGTTTAGGACTGGGACTAGTCCTTGGTAGCTGAAAGCCCCTGCCAGCCCTGAAGGCAGGGTTTCAGGAAGCCGGAGGTGGGCGTGACCGCGAGCCTGGGCACCAGGTCCATTGTTTTTCCTAAATCAGCAACTCTCCCCGGAGCACTCCGCTCGCTGCTGGCACGTGGCAGGTGCCCAGAGCGAGTGGCTGTGGTGGCAGTCACGTGTGCGGCTCACCAGGACTGGGGCCCGCGGTCCTCGGGCTCGGTGTCCGGGCCCCCTCCCGGGTGCGTGGATCCTACGATGCTGTCGCTTCTGGGTCAGAGGTTCGCCAGGCCCCTCTCCAGCTGCTGCACTACCCCAGGGTAGGGTGGGGCGGGGGTGAGGGGTGCAGAGCCCCTGGCCTGGCGCGTGGACCGCGGCGAGCGAGAATGAGAGCTTCCTGGCTCACTGCTCAGGGACGCGCTCCCCTGGTTCTGCGGCTCCTGCCTCTCCTGCCTGCTGTACCGGAACACCATCGAGATGCTTCCACCACCTCGGCGGTGATACGGACGGCAGCCCGAGTCACTGCTCAGGGGTGGGTCCCTAGTTGTGCAGTCAGTCGGCGTGGTGGGCAGAAGGGCCCCCAGAGCGCCCTCCCCCGGTCCCTGGGACACGTGGACCCCGTCAGCTACGGGCCATGCGCACGAGGGTCCCCCGCACCCTTTAGACGAGCTCTCGTCCCAGCACGTGCTTCACGTCAGCCCCGGGTTTTACTTGTTTACTTACGTCTGCTGGGGACCCTGTGCTTTTCTCCGTTTCTGTTCGCTTGTTGCTGTTGTTGTTTGAGGACTGCTTACCGCGCGCCTGGCCCGTCCTGGACGCTTTACTGGCAGTCTCAGTGAATTCTCACAGCAGCTCGCCTTACGTAGAAGGGGCGTCTTCTTGCACGGTTCTGTGCTGAGCCCTCTGTGTTCCCTCGGCTCCTACGTAACTGACTAGTTTGAAGGTAGAGGCTTTCGGTTTGTGGGAGAGAGTAAGTTCCCCGGAAGACGTGGTGGCCCTGCCCCTCTGGGGGACACGCTCCTTGGTGCTGCAGACAGGAGTGCGCGGGGGGGCCCTGGCGCGGCGGCGTGCGGGGTGGTCAAGCAGCGACCCGCCCTCTGGCTTCTTGGCCGCGAGAGTTCCCGCCAGGGCCATCGTGAGCCCCTGGGTGCCCTGTGCCGCCTCCACACGGCCAGCCAGGCGGCGGGCAGGGGTGCCTTCCCTCTCTGACCCTCCTGCCACCAGAGTGGGACTGCCCTTCAGAAGGAGTCTGCTCCGGACCCAGGGATGCCGCTGCCGCAGTCCTCAGTTCTCCTGCCGTCCAGCCTCCCCTGGGGCGGGGCCTGCACGGCCAGAGCCCCGCGAGTCCAGGGCCCAGGCGCCCTGCCTGTCCCGCGGCACTCAGGGCAAACCTTAGCGCACGAGGTGCGATTCAGGCCCTGACAAGCTGGGCAGAGAACTCGGAGAGACGACGGAAGAACAGCAAGGAACACTTACAACCAGTAAGTAGTGTCAGAGGGCGGGCGTGTTGGTGGTGGAGTGATAACGACGTTCTGGTGCCCGAAGGCTGCACGCTTCCCATGCCTGGAACTTTCTCCTGCCAGCCTCTGGCTTCTCGCCATCTGGGGTCATGTCATCTCCTTTTGGAGGCCACTCACCCTGAGTGACAGTGAATATCTGAGTTTTAGGCAGGAAGGCCAGCAACTCTCTTTCCTCATCCAACTGTTAACGTATGCAACAGTTATTTACCAGTGTCTGTTGTGTGACAAACAGGATGCTGTATGTTCTTTTGACAACAGGAAACCATTTACAGTTGAAAAGCAGGGGCATTTTGAGGAGATTTTCCTCTCTAGGAAGACCGCGTTGGCTGCTGTGTAGGGGATGAAGGGCAGGGTATTGAGGTGCAGACAGACAGGCGGGAGGAGGTGACCGCGGAGGAGCAAGCGAGAGACGGCAACGGAGGGACAGACCGCGGCCCGTCCCGGGAGGAGTGGCCGGGCCTGGTGGCCAGCTGGACATAGCCCTTCCTGAGCGCCCTCACTCCCCCGTGTCCATCCAGGAGTTCATTTGGGGACCTCCTTGCGTGGACGGCTGAGGTTAGAAAGACCTAGAGCCAGGATGAGGGGTCAGGCACGCTCTTCGGCTGGGTTTCTGAGGAAATCGCTGGAGGGTTGGATTTAGAGAAAAGACCCCAGTGAGCAGGGTGAGGAGAAAGAGTCTTGGCCGCCGGGGGGCTCGTGAAAAGGAGGCCCAGGTCAGGCCCGGTGAGAAGCCCCACTGACGTCCGTTGCAGGGGAGGGCATTTGTCCTTCCATTCGCGGCTCCCCCTTGCACCCCTGGGCCACCCTGATGGCGCCCGGCACGTTCTGCACGGAGTCCTGTCCGCTCCGCCGTGCCTTCTGTACGACTCTGCTGAGCCCCACGCAGAGCAGGTGGTCAGTCACTGCCCAGTAAATACTCTTTTCTGTCTTGGTGCTTTCGCTTCTGCTGGGCCCCCTCCCAGGGGGCTGCACCTTCGCCAGCGCGAACTGGGCTCGACATCGTGGTTCAGTTCAGCGCCGTCTTCCCTAGGAAGCGTTCGCGGCACCCCGGCCCCACCAGCGGCTCTCCCTGTGCTCTCGTGGCACCGGCTTGTCTGCGGTGCTGCTCCTGAACCGTACCTGCCACCCAGCCACTCTAAGGCATTGGAGGCAGGGAGCGCGGTCTCAGGCATGTCCACGTCCCCAGCAGCAAACGCCCGCGCGCACGTGCTGGGGGCTCGGTGAGGGGTGAGCTGAAGTTTGGAGAATCAGAGAAATGGCGCTGAGCCCAATTTATCCTGTGGTGGGTTGCAGAGCACGGCCCCAGATCCCTTGCCTTTGGCCAGGCATGCCCCGTTGCAGTGGAATTTGGCCAATCTCCTCATCGGGAGGTAAGGGCTATTTCCCTACCCCTTGGATTCTCGCCTGGCTCGAGACCTCCTTTGACAGGGAAAATGTAGTGGACGTGACAAATTGCAGCTTCTGGGGCTATGCCCTAAGAGGCCTCGCAGCTTCATTTAAAAAAAAAAAAAAAAAGACTTGGTTTTATTTATTTATTTATTTATGTTTATTTAATTTATTTATTTTTGGCTGCGTCGGGTCTTCGTTGCTGCGCGCGGGCTTTCTCTAGTTGCGGCGAGCAGGGGCTACTCTTCGTTGCGGTGCGCGGGCTTCTCGTTGCGGTGGCTTCTCTTGTCGTGGAGCACGGGCTGTAGGTGCGCAGGCTCAGTAGTTGTGGCTCGCGGGCTCTAGAGCGCAGGCTCAGTAGTTGTGGCGCACGGGCTTCATTGCTCTGCGGCATGTGGGGTCTTCCTGAACCAGGGCTCGAACCCGTGTCCCCTGCAGTGGCAGGCGGATTCTTAACCGCTGCGCCTCCAGGGAAACCCAGCCTCGCAGCTTCTGCCTTCATCCTCCTGATGTACCGCCCGAGACCCCCGTGAGGAGGCGGTCTGGCCTGCTAGAAGACGGGTCACCGCGACGAGGAGAGCTGAGGCGGCTCAGCCAACAGCCATTGCCAACCACCAGATGCGATCAGTCCGGCCAGCCCTCCGGCTGGACTCGGCCATGTGAGGGAGCCTAGGGCAGGCCAGCCCAGACCCCACAGCCCACCCACATTATGGAAAATAATAGGTTCTTCTCAGCCACTAAGTTTTGGGGATGGGTTGTTATGTAGCAAACCCGAACAGACACAGCCGTCTTGACCCTGAGGGGGAGGATGACCCCGCTGAGGTGATGAACTCGACCATGTGAGCTTCCCGAAAAGGGTGGGAAGATGACATTGCTGACTTTCTGGTAGCCTCTCTCCCGCCAGCTGAGGCTCACAGCTCCGCCGGGGGCACAGCTGGACCAGAAGCCTATGGCTTGGGGCCACGTGTCTCCCAGGATGACGCCGGCTGCAGGTGAGGCGGTGAGCAGGATGGAGGTGAGGCGCGTTGCTGACGGTTGCTGGGGGCTCCGTGGTGGACCTGGCGTTCTGCAGAGCTGACCAGGGACGGGGCCCAGGGAGGCGCCCGCCTGCCGGACGCGGCAGCCCCCTGCAGCCTGGAGTGTCCTCCCACCCAGAGGTGAGGCCTGGACGCCGTGGGTGCGGGCTGACTAGTTTGGCTGGGGGAGGAGGGTGTGTGATGCCCGCTCCTCCCCCCTCGGCCCCGCCCACGGGTTCAGGCAGGTCCCCAGAGAGACGGCGGGTTCTCGGAGGTAATTCAGGTCTTTAAAGCCCATCAGTGAGCTGATGAGCTTAGCAGCGGCTGCGAGTGACGCGAGAGTTCATTTCCATCGGGCAGACACTTAGGAGCACGTGAGGCGCGGTACTCACTCGGAGGCCGAAGGGTGGATGAGGCCCCGGAGGAGTTCAGGCCCTGTTAGGGGAGCGTTCATCTGTTCTGCTCAGTTAGTCCCATCGTACGAAAAATGGAGATAAATACGTGTAAATTTAAAAATGTGTCTGAGTGTATATGCACTGGCGCAGAGCGGCCTTTTCCAGAACAGATTAGGTTCTGACCCATGGCTGCCCCCGACCCTGGAGCCCAAAGTTTCAGAAGAGTCCAGTGCGATGGATGAGCTAAAGGAACACGTCAAAGGTCAGAGGTCACAGGAAGTTACAGGACCTTGAGACTCAAGGGTGAGGGAAAGCCAGGTCCCCAAGTAGCCAGGTTGAGGCTGCCGAGGGGGGCAGCGCACTTTTATGAGAAAAAGGTGCGCCCTTGGCTCAGCTACTGGCCTGGGAACCGAGAGCTGAAAACAAAGGCCCTTCTGTCTTGCCTGCTGCTGGGGTCTGGTTAGAGCTGGAGGGTTCCAGAGTAAACCAGTTCTAGGGTAAACGAGAACGCCTGGCCACATGTCATCAGTCGGGGCGCCCACTGTGTCTGCCGCCTGGTGCCAGGACACCAGCTTCTAAGGATGAGGGCCCAGGGCTCGCCAGGGGGCGGGCGCCCACGGCTGAGGTCCGCCAGGCCAGTGAGGAATCCTTCAGGCTGGGAGGGACGGCTGACTTTGGAAAACCCCTCGGCCTCCCTCTGCGGCCGCTGGGGGGCCCAGTCGGGGGGCCTTGCTGGGCGGGGCGTGGGGCCCTCTCTCCCCGCCCACCCGCGGTCAGAGTTGCCTCTCGCAGCTGGGGGCCGGCCTGCCTGCTAGCAGCTGAGGCCACCTGCTCTCGCTGCCTTTTCTCTGCGTCTCGGGGCAGCGGGGCTGGTCCCTTAGTGCTGGCCGACTCCCGCGGGCCCTTTTCTAATTCCGGCCTGTGTCCGTTTCCCGGGGCTGCCGTGGCCGTGACCACCGTCGGGGCTCCCACAGCAGGGAGCCGCTGTGCCGCAGCCTGGAGCCTGGGGGTCCAGAACCGCGCGTCAGCGGGGGCTCCTTCCTCTCTTCTCCCAGCTTCTGGTGCTGCCCACGAGCCTTGATGTCCTGGCTCCATCCCTGCCTCTTTCTCCACACGGCCTCTCTGTGTGTCTGGCCTCCTCTCCTCATAAGGGCAGCAGTCACACTGGATCAGGAGCCCGTCCTCCTCCAGCGTGACCTCATCTTAACTAACCACGTTGGCATCAACCCTGTCTCCGAAGGAGATCATGCTCACCGGTGCTGGGAGGGAGGCTAGCCAACCCAGAACACTTGATAAATGTTCTTTGCAGGCTGTTGCTTCAGTCCAGGGAGCATAAGGGCCCCCCTGGGACTGGCTGCTGCCCTGTGACACAGGCTGGGCAGCTTGGGGGGCCGGATGCAGAAGGTAAGGGTGGCGAGCGCACACCCACTCTGTCCTCGCTTCTTGCCGTTGCTCCCCAGCACCTCCGTCAGAGCTGTGCTCAGCTCCCCTCCGACTGCCTCCAGCCCCGCGTCTACAAGCTTCTCCCTTAACCGCGTGTTCTCCTCCGCCGCCGCTCTGGCCGTACGGCGTCAGTCCATGAGAGTGCCGATCGGAAGCGGTATTTTCTACTGACAGGAACCAACTCCTTAGAGCGGGGAGTACATAGGTGGGGAGGCGCGAACTCCCAAGGTCTGCATCTCGCACAGGCAACAGCTAGCCCCCAAGTCTGCAGCAGCAGTAGCTAAGGCAACTACATTGCTCAACCAGAGAAGCCACCAAATGTCAGGGTTATTAACACGGTAACGGTTTATTCCTGGTGGGGCAGCTCTCCAGGTGGGGAGTCGAGGATTCAGGCCCTTTCTGTCTTGGGCTCCACTGTCCTCCACATGTTGTTTCTAAGGCCCGGGACATGGTCAACACCCCAGCCAACCAGAAAGGGGACAGAGAGCTTGGGGGGGTGCAAGTCACCTCTTTCATGTTCTGCCGTACCTGCTACGTGCAAGGTCCAGCAGGAGATACGGCGCTAAACGGGGCAGATGGAGCCCTGCCCTCGTGGAGCTCGTAGTCTTCTTGGGTTTGTGTCACCACTAACCCAGTCACCTGAGCCAGAGTTCCATGAATCAGCCCCCTTTTCTCTCAGTTTGGTTTCCAGCTAGGATTTCTATACCCAGCCCAAATCTCAGTCAAGACGGACGCTCAATTCAGTGTATTCTTCCTCGATAGCTCCTACATCTTCTCTTTGCCACCTGCCGCCAGAACTACCACAGCAGCCTCCCAGCTGAGCCTGCCCCTTGTATGGACTGTCTTGCACCCCTGCACCACGTTACCCACAGAGCGATTCTGGGAAACGGTACATCAGCTTGTGGTGTGGCTTCATACACAGTCATCTTCCAGTGCTTCCTGCGTGAGTCCAAATCCCTTACGTAGAACGCGAGACGCTCTGGAATCAGGCCTCTGTCACTTTCTCCATCCCTGCCCCTCAACACCCCCCCCACCCCTCTCTTCCTGACCTGTGCACATCATGCCTGTTCCCACCGAGCCACGTGAAGTCTCCTGGACGTGCCACGTTGTTCCTTATCTCTGTGTCCTGGAAGAGAACATGGTTTCTTCCTCTTACCCTCTTGGTGAACTCCAGTGAACTGTTTACTTTTATTTTAGCTTTATTTTTTATCAAATATTAAACACATATACAGTTAAAAGCTAAGTCATCCTCCAGTATATGCACAAAGCTCAGAAGTCTCTCGTCCCCATTTATCTCTCCTCGGAGACAGCCGCTTTCAACCCTTCTCTGGTTCTTTTGGTGTTTATCTCCACATTTCTCAGTAAAAGTGCTTAGATTATCACTTCCTGAGATTTCAATTTTAGGCATTTATTTGTTGAGTTCCTACTGTGAAAAAGTGAATTAGCTTTCCTTCAGCATATGGTATCCACTCAGTATTATAGTACAAATTTATTTTAGATGTTTTTACATTACTACAACTATGTACATTTTATTCACAGTTGAGAAATGCAGTACATCATGATTACTTTTCCTTTCCTGCACGAGTTACCAACTGTCTTTTTACAACCCAAATTCTTCCTAATTATGCAAATCCCTCAATTCTCGCAGGTATGCCCGATATTTCATCATTTTCATCCTGTTGGAGAATCTCTTGTTGAGGCTCTAACCTCTCCTAATCTGGACTTGTTTCCAGTTTCTCCTGTGGCACGGGACCCCTTGGGATGCCACCTTGTCATCATCTGGAGGTTCCCTTTGCCTTCCTCTCATGCTGAATCCCTTGTTTCCTGGACCTCTTGTTTTCCTCTCTCCTGATTCACTCCCTCTTTTTGTTGGAGCACTTCCTTCAGTAGATTTCTGATAAAGTGTATGTGAGAGGTGAATTTTTTACAACTTATATGTCTGCAAATAAAGATTTATATTCGTTTTTGATTTGAGATTTTGGCTTGATATAGACATCCCGGCTGGAAGTAGTTTTCATCCAGGATTCTGAAGGCGTGTGTCTACTGTGGTCCAGCTTCCTTGGTCGCTGTTGAGAAGGCTGATGTTGCTCTGATGCTTGTTCCTTCTCTGCTGTGTTCTGGAACTCTGCAATGCTTCCCTGGGACACAGGCCTTTCTCATCCATTGTCCTGGGTACCTGGTGGGCTTCTGTGATTTGGAAACTCATGCCCTGGGAATTTCCTGTAATTATTTGCTGGGTGATTCCCTCGTCTCTGTTTTCTCTGTTCCCTCTTTCTAAAACTCCTTCTGTTTGGACATGGGCCTCCTAGACTAACGCTGTAATGTTCAGTTCTTTCCTTCCTATTTTGTTTCATTGTGTTTTTACTCTACTTTCTGGAAGGCTTATTGCATTTTATAATCCAGTCTTACTTATGAGCTTTTCATTTCTGACATCATATATTTAATTTCAGTTTTTGTGCTCTGAATGATCCCCTTTGTATAACTTTGCTGTTCTTACTTCGTCAATGGAATATCTTTTCTTACCTCCCTAAAGATATTAAAGTTTCTATAAAGTTTGCTTCTTCTTGTATGGTCTTTGATTCATGGAAATGAATGTTTTCTTGCTTGTTCAGTGGTTTTAATCTCTGTATTTCACATCAGAGCCTCTGCACATATGTCTGATAATCCTTGGCTCTGGCTCATATTTCAGACGGAGGCACTAAAGGCCGATTGGAAGCTGCAGGTGTGTGTGGGGCGGGGTGGATGATTATGGGATTCAGCGTAGGGAGGGAACTATGCCTTTAATTCAGGGGAGAACTATACCTTGAATTCAGGAAGGAACTGTGCCTTTAAGTTGGGAAGTGTTAATATTAGTATCTCTAGTCTAGGTCTTTTTTTGTTGCCCACTCATGTGGCCTACCCTCCTGTCTCGAACATAGGAGGCTGGACAGCTCGCATTCTGAGACCCTACAGGGGTGGGAGCTGGGGGTGTAAATGTTTGCTTATTTCCCTGTCTTGAGCGTGGCTTCCCTACACACAGCTGTACTGCGGTCTCCTGCTTTGCTCGCTCCAGAGGATATGGTTTTCCCCCAGCCTGTCCCCTACTAAAGGAGACTTTCAACCAATCTGCCTGTTTTTTTTTTAATTTTTTTAAAAAAATATTTATTTATTTATCCGTTGGGTCTTCATTGTGGTGCACAGGATTCTCGCTGCGGTGGCCTCTCTCGTCGTGGAGCGCGGGCTCTAGGCGCGCGGGCTTCAGTAGCTGTGGCGCACGGGCTTAGTTGCTCCGCGGCATGTGGGAACTTCCCGGACCAGGGCTCGAACCCGTGTCCACTGCACTGGCAGGCGGATCCTTAACCACTGCGCCACCAGGGAAGCCCCAGTCTGCCTGTTTTTATCCCTGTTGGACTCACCGCTTTCACAGTTTCCTGGGCGGTCCTGCCCTGTAATGTTGGTTACTGTTCAGCACCCCACCCCGGCCGAGGTGCGGCTCTCCCCAGTCTTTCACCTCAGTTCCAGTCATCCATCTGCCTTCCAGCTCCCAGGATTGTGCTACTGCTCTCACCTCTCCTTTCCTTCCTCTCCTTGTGGGTTTATACCTTTAAAAGAAATTCTGAACTATCTTTTTGGTGGGGATTCAGAGCGCGAATCAGTCTGCTGTCCTTACGGGGGGAAAGCACAAGCTCACCTCCCCTTCGGTACCTTCCCTAATCTCTGTCCAACCCCCTGGCACCGCTGACCACTCCCTCCTTTGTTTGGGTCACTCCTCGACCTTAATCGTACCGTCCAGGTTGTACCTCCAGCTGGACAAGATGTTCCTTGAAAGCAAGGGCCGGGTCTCGGATTATTCACCTCCAGCCCTTGACACAGTGCCTGGCGTTCAGTCATTCACTGGCGTATCAAACATTTGTAGAAGGATGATCTGGATGCAAATGTCGGGAACACAGAGATAAGCAGGTCGTGGCTCCGGGCATTGGGAGGCTGACCTCAGTGTTGCAGGGTGGGGGGTAAAAATGACGTGAAACACGTAATTCAAATAGCCTTAGATGTATGTGACTCTATCGTATGCATTATATACATGTACACATATTAGAAATGTGTAATACTCTATATAATTTATATAACAAATGCTGTTCTTTCAAAATATGTCCAAAAGCACGGGAGCTAATATGTGCAACCTGTGCTCCACTGTCATATTTATTAACGTGACACCATCCTATTAAATGCGAAGCAGTTGTTTTCTGAATCTGAAATGTGTGCGTGCGTATGTGTGTGTGCGCGTGTGAAACACCTATTTATTGCTCATTAATTCCCTGAGCATACCTTGCCGGCAGATGGAAACAATGGGGAGGTAAATTTGTCTCTTTGAGGTGTTTTCTCTATTTTTAAATTGTGAGCTGCATGTAAGCGTCACGTCTGATTCCCTCTTTCCCGCCACAGTGCCCAGTAAATAGTTTTCTCAGGGCGCACAGTACGTGGAAGAGACTTAATAAATATTTAATAAATGGAGAGATGGATGAGTAGATGGGTGGATGGATGGGTAGGTGGGTGAGTGGATGGATGGGTGAATGATGGATGAATGGACAGACAGCCTTTGATTTTACTAATGATCTCAAAGTATGGACAGCTTTATGAAAATTAAGTGACATGATGTGCTAGAAAACACTTGGAAAACCCTAAAATTAAATGCATGAACTAAAACAGTACTGTTGGGCTTACCTTCTTCATACTGTGTCTCTTCTCAGGACATCATGGCGCGTCCATAAGATCTTGGCGCCAGTGAGTGTTGGTGGTCGTCCATGTGGCCTGCCAAAGTAGACAGATGGCCCGGTGGCCCTTCTCTGCCATTTGTGCTTTTCTCTTTCTTCCGGACCTTAGGACATGAAATGAGAAAAGGGACAAATGCTCTTTGTATCTTACAGTGCTAAAGATAATCGGAAAGAGAGTGCTTCAGAAAATCAGAATTTTACTTATTAGCCATTTGTATCCAATTCTTTATGTCTGATGTTTTCAGTTTAGTTTAGCTTCAAGATTCCTCTTTTAAAAGAAAAAAAGAAGAAGAAGAAAAGAAAAAAGAAAAAAAAGAAATCGTGAGAAACCCCAGGGAATTTTGAGTGTTTAGACTATGAGCTTGAATTTACTATATTTAGTCACTGGTTGGGGGAAGGAGAGTGAAGAGCTTTATTATTCTTCTGTCCTCAAGATCTGCAACAGTGATTCTCAATGGTTTTCAACTTGGGGGGGTGGGTGTTCCCCCCAGGGGGCAATTTGGCATGGTTTGGAGAAATTTTTGATTGTCACTTCTGCGAGGAGAGGATGGCAACCCTGGCGTCTGGTGGAGAGAGACCAGGGATGCTGCTAAGCATGTTACAGCCCGCAGGACAGCCCCATGCAGCAAAGAACGATCTGGCCCAAAATACCAGTAGTGAGGAACCCAGGTCTAGATGCAGTGGAAACAGCAAAGGACTTAAAGGATCATGGATCATTGAAAAGGAAGGAAGATTTTTGACGAGACAGTTGCACACAGAGCACCTCTCTCAAGGATACCCAAAGACTTATGCACCCTCCCTCCTCCAAATCAATGAAAAAACTGGTCTAGGATTTTTTGCTCATTTTTCTTAATAATCGATTTATCTACTAAATCACATAACCTAATAAGGCAAAGCAGAAATGCCTTCTTGCTGGAATAAAATATCAAGTCCATTAAAAGCTAATTTGGGGAAGAAAAGAGCCAGAACAACATTTCTGATAATCTCTTCTAAGGATGAGAAAAGCCAGATTATTTGGCTTTGGAGATCAGAAGTTTTAAAATTTTTATGTATTTATTTTTTGGCAGCGCTGTGCGGCGTGCGGGATCTTAGTTCCCTGACCAGGGATCAAACCCATGCCCCCTGCAGTGGGAGTGCAGAGTCCTAACCACTGGACCACCAGGGAAGCCCCACAATTTTTTTTTTTTTAATCTAGAATTTGTCTGAGTACACCTTCCTCTCTAGTTACAGAAATCTGCCTTAACTTCTAAGATACAACCTCCTTCAGAATCACCATGGTACTTCGTCCAAGAATTTGACTGAAATCTTGGATCCTTGTTTAGGGGGAAAATATAACCAAATTTTACCAAAAATCTAAAGTACTAAATAAAATGATTAGTGGAGTAAAAGCCTCAATGAAGTCATTGGATGGAGAAAAGAAAGGGGTATTGCTTTAATTGGCTTTTTAATGATTCCGTATTTCTCTCTTTTGGCTTTTTTTTTTTTTTTTTGAGGGGAAAAACCCTTAAAACAGAAAGGTTAATCTAACTATACATTTTAAGCTTTTAAAGGCTCCATTACAGGACTTATTATGCTAAAAGAAACATACCTGGCGTATTGCAGCTTCTAAATGTATCAGCAATGCATGTAATGATTCACTTAAAACACCATGGTCAGAATTCTTTCACATTATTTCTATGTAAATTGGATGCTTCACAATTACTATAATATGTGTGAAATTCCGCTTATTATTTCTTTTAACATAGAAACTTTTATCACTTAACTCACTGGACAGAATATTTGAGCCATTTGCAATCATTAGCGCATTTCTCTTTGGTCAAACCCTCACGGGATTATGCTTTGGGAAAGACAGTGAATTATATTCATTGCAAGAAAACAGCAATTTTAAATATATAAGGGGCACCAGGAAACTTTTCATTTTAGTGCAAATTCAATATTATATCTTACTTCTTTTTACAGCAGGGTAAGCTTTTATCTTTAAGCAATTTATAAAACCCAGCGTGTAATAGGAGTGCGGCTCACAGCGCAGATCAATCTGACAGATAAGTAGAGGCTGGGGTCAGGGTGGAGGCGGGGGATTCAAGGCAACCGCCCGTTACTGGGGGGGCTTTTCCTCATGGTCCTGGGGGAGGTCCAGCACCGTTCACTGCCTTCTTCCTCGTTCCTGCGTGGGCTGAGCCCCCATCCCCCCGCCCCAGTCACCGTCAGCCTGCCCTTTCCCCAGACACCTGAGTGCCCCAGTGAACGTGGGGACCAGCTGGCTAGTGATAGTCCCTCCCGATGAAGAACATGGGATTTTTTCAAACAAATTTGGGGAAGAAACACAAAATCAGAAAAAGAGGGGCGTTATTATCTATTGAGCTGATGTCATTTTGGGTCGAGGGACCCTGGAAATCTGACACTTTAAACAAATGTTCCAGGTATGGCTTGGTGTGTTTGGAAGCACCCTGTCTGCCTTAGTCATTTGAGATGCTTTCTAGGGAGGAAAAACAGCAGCTAAGTGGAGATTTGCATGTATGCCCCCTGAATTTTACGACAAAGTGTATGTATGTTTGTTTTAAATAAATGGTGGAGAAAATTAAAATCAGACCTTGATTAACAGCTAATTATGTAAACATCTAAATTATTGGGCAAGGTTGTTTTTTTTTTTTTAAATTGTGCCATTTTAAAATGAGGCAGTTTTTAGGTGACATGACATAATATTTATTTCCCACATTTTATTCTCCGAACATTAACTAACAAAGACAACTTGAGAACTTTCCATGGAAGCCCTTATATATGGAATAAAAATTAAGTGATTTTTATTTGGACTTTTTTTCAACTATATCCCTTAAAGGGAAGATAGTTTACATTCCCCCAGAAAACTGAAAACACAATGGTTGTCATTTTTCTGTTAATGTAATGTTACTTCACATTTTGATAATAATCTTTTTAGGCGTACATAGGAAATTTGAAATACACTGTGTAATATACAGACCCATGGTTATCTGCGTGTGTGTGTGTGTGTGTGTGTGTGTGTGTGTGTGAATGGTTGGTAAATTGTGCTTTGGTTTCATCTGGAAGTTATCTTGCATAGACTTAACATTGGAACTGTATTAACACTATAATATTAATAGTTGAACATATAATGAGCCTTATCATTAACTGTGCCCTACAGAAAGATGATTTTGGTTTTTAAATGAAAGATGGAGACTGAAATTCAAGTTCATTTCAGGTTCAGATGAAGAACAGTTAAAAAAAAATGCAGGCAGGCCAACCAGGCAGGCTGCACCTCTGTGCCCAAGAAGCAAACCGTTGTCAAACCAACTGGTTCTCCCAGGTCAGCACGAGCAAACCCAGCCACATGGTTTGAGCACGCTGGGTCATGGAATTGCTGGTCGTTTAGCCTCACGAGGAAGGACACACACATACACGCATGCACACGTGCATATATGTACGGCATAATCTGGGCATATGTTGCAAATGACTGAAAGAGACAGCAGCCACCAAGTACAGGATAAAGGATCGTCACCCTGGGGTAGACTAAATAAAACGCATGAAGATCACATATCCGCTCTCACTTTGCTCTCCCGTAGAAATGCGTGCATTCCAGACACTGAGACCCTGTGCAGTCTTCTGAATAGATGTAGACACCCTAAAAGAATTAAGGACAGAAACCTGGAAGATGGGCAGTACCCCCTTCGGGTTGAATTATCAAGAAGAGACTATTTTATAAATTTTAAACTGTTAATCTATTCATAGCTGAAGCGGAGGAAAACCCAGTACATTTTTTATTCCTTTTTTTTTTAGCCTGCATATTTTCAAAGACCTCCTATAGTTAACATTATAATATAGTTAGTTGCTACAAATAATCGGGGTGATTATAGGAAAACTGTCAGTGTCGGCTCAAGGTCTGAAAAGGCTGCAGCAAATGGCTTTTCTCTTTGCCATGGAGACTGGGCTCTGTTTTTACGGTTACTCTGGAAACCGGAGCCTTACTGTTGTTAGTCCTTTTCAGTTACTTGAGCTATTAAACCCTCTGGTTGAGACAAAAGGAGGGAGGTATGCAGACACTTCCTCGGAAAGAAAACCTCCAGGCCCAAGAGGAGCAGACCCCAGGCTGTGGACAACGCGGTGTCTATTCGCTCCACGTTTCCATCAGGGAGGCGGCCCGCCGCACTCTCGCCTGTGGAAGCTGCCTCCAAATGTTAGAATTTGTCATCAGATGGCTGCAGCACGCCCTCCCCTCCTGCTCCTTCCCCAGGAGACCTGCCTGCTTCTAACACCCCAAGTTCTCTGGGTACATACCCCACATTTCAATGTGAACGGGGGTAGGGGACTCAGAATATAACAGTTCAGAATCTCTGGGCACAATGGGGTTTCTTTTTAATGCAAATGCACGTTTAGAGACTGTGCATTTTTGTTTTGTTTTAAGAAATCAGACCCTCAAATCAGTAATAGTCTCTCCATCCTATTAATAGATCGAATAATAAACCCAGGAAGGTGGAGCACCATGTGTTATCACATATTTCACAGAGCCGGGAAAAAGCAATTTGGAAGCTGGAGTCATAAAGAGAATCCTGGATTACGGGCAAGCTATATGGGTCCCTTCCTTTTTTCTTCTTCTTCTTTTTTTTTTTCCCCGTTTTCCTCCGACCAGGAATGCTTTCTCACCTTCCGTAATAGTTTATTATTGCCAGCTTTTAAGTTCATCTCACTTTTTGGTTAAAGTGTTCTCAAGGAAAAGGAATCCTCCCTAGAAGAAACAGAAGCCTAAATAGACCGCAAATAACCTGCTTCTGGATGGAGCAGTCTATTCCGGCCTGAACGTGGTCATACTAAGTAGCAATAAACAGCGCAGGCCCCGTGGGGATAAACCACTTTCAGTGGGCTGAGTATTCATTTATTTTGCATTTGAACTATTAAATGTGTCGCCCCAAACCCCCATTACTGTTTTCTCTCCATCCTGCACATTACTAAGGGTTAGGTCCTGGCAGCAGAATTAAAACTGTAACACTTGCTTTTAAAAGTCACAACCAAATTAATAACAATGGATATTTGTTAACAAGAAGCAGCATTAAGAAGAAGGGGAAAAAAAAAAAAAAAAAAAAAAAAGAAACGCTTTCTTTTTCAATCTACTCCCTGACTGCTGTTCAGTGGTTTTAGTTATTTTACCTCCAAATGGCAAGGAGGCTGCTGGCCTTCCTCCACGTGTGATGGCCTTCATATTAGACCGAGGCGGGTTTGAGGACCTCATAACCACACACACACGCACAGGAGCCTTTCTACCTCTCAGTTCTGGCAGATTAAAAACAGCAATAACATAAACAGAGTTCACACCTAAGTGAACATCGCAGAGCCCATCCCTGGGGTCCCCACCCAGGTCAGTAATTCTCACGGTCGGTAATGGCTTCGTCCGACTCTGCCCTGACGTTACTAGGATTTTCAAAGCATCTAAAATACAGGATTCAAGATGGCACCAACACTACACAGAAGGCGATATCATTTTTCACGGTCCTGCCATTCTTTCAATCTAAGTCACACTGATTTGTCTGTGAACAAAAATTCCATGGCAGATGGATAGAGGCTTACCAGTCAAAATTCAACTCATGTTTAAAGAGAATTCAGAGCCCAAAGATATACCATTAATAATTTACTAAACATCACGAAACTAGCTTTGGTTTTGGAAAAACACAAGTATAAGGGGATTCATAGAGCCCCGCGCCCACTGATTTATATTGTCATTTATCCTCTGGAGGACAGCATTCTTCACTCATTCGTTCAGTTTTTCCAGAGATATTTATTTAGCACCTGCTGTGTGCTAGGTCCCATTTCTGGCGCTAGGAAGAGTTTCCTGAGCAAAGGTGTGCACATCTCTTGGGATATTGCCCTGTTCAGGTCTGATAAACTGAGCTGCCTTCTCCACCCCTCTTAAAGGGGAGGTGGGGGTCGCTCCTTGATTAACATACCACACACAACGATGGAGTGGAAATTATTTCGACCCAGGAAGATTGGGCTTGTTATGTATTCCTCTTCTCTTCCAGTTCTCTCTGACCAATCAGGATAGGAAAATCCCGTAAACTGTGCGGGCTGCCTTTTTGCCGTCACTCTTTAAGTTGTAGTATTTGTGTAGCCCTGTTCCCTTTCCTGACGTCTGTGCTATTTAGTGCAGATCAGTGGCTGAAATGTAACTTGGGGCTCATGGCTCATTCTTCACATTTCGCCTTGATATTTTACCAGACACCAGCCTTCTGGATACTCCCTTTGTTTTGGACTTGTTATTAAAATTGTAATTGAATTTTGGTGGACTATTAGTAAATTAGTATTTTCTGTAACTTTGTCAAAGTGCATTGTTTCCCTAAGTGAATTTGGTGGCTGCTTCAGAGATGCATATAAATTCTTAATTTGAATTTTCTGTTATTGTTTGAAAATGGTTATGCAGTATGTATGTCCTTTGTGTAATGTCAGACATAACTCTAGGGGTTTATATATTAAAGGCTGCTGTCTTTTATAAATTGCTATTTAAAAGTGAATTATTGCTCCTTTGAAACTAGAGTTTTCCAAACAGTAGCTTGTCATATATCAGCCTGAATGCCAGATTCATGCTATAATTTTCCATCAAGTTCTGCTTTCCTTTAAGAGTAATTGCATGGATTTGTATGTGCTCAGGAATGCCTAGATTGGCGTGGTTAGCCTTGTGAGCCAAATTCTGTTCAGATCTCACTTACTCTGTAATTCTTCCCTTGATTTCTCCAGCTGAAAGTGAGCTTTTTCTGCTTGATTCATAACAGTTACTGCCTATAAAGCTGATCTGACAGTTAAGACTATTGAGTCCTGTAATATTTCTACTGTGGTAGTACCACGATATTCTCTAAATTTCACTGTAATTTCATTTTCTATTAATTTATGTCTCATCTCTCCCAGTAGACCATTAACTCCTTGAGAGCAAAGGTTACATTTTAAACGCCTAAGGATCTCCTTCCACACCTAACCCCGCTCTCCATTCCCAGTGCGTGACATCCTGCCCTGCTCAGAATATTTCCTTTGGTTTGAAGTGAGTAGTCACTACCTGCTGGCGTGCATGTCTGAATTGAAATCATTTCTGATTTGTGAGGACAAGGGGTTGGGATTCCAGCCTACCCTTTTCTCCCTGGAGGCGTCAAAGCAAGTCACGTGGACTAGCATTTTGTTCCCTGTGAAACTGAGGTGATGCTTCTCTGGTGTCCGGTCCGAGCATGAGGGGTGACTGATGAAGAGACTGGTAGCAGGCAGGCTCGCTAGTGCCACGTGCTTGAGGAGAGACTGGGAAACACAGTGAGACCCGGGACCTTGGGGTGGAGGCGGGAGGAAGGCCAGGTGAGCCCGGTGGGCGCCCTGCAGCGTGAGGGACACCAAGCTGTGAGTGTCGCCCTGGGGGTCGTGGCCTGCCCCCTCCCCTTTCTCACTCCCATCCTGCTTTGCTGACACTGATGTTGAGTAAAACATTCTCCCACATCTGTCTGACCTACTGTACTCTGGTACCCTGCTGTACCTGCTCTACTGCTATACCTGTGTCGTGGAGATAGGCACGGCGTGGGAAGCCTGGCCCGCAGCACAAAGGTGCTGGTTTGTAACGGGCAAAGAAATAGCCGATTCTGAAGAGCTCTGATTTCAGTTGCATCTTTTTTCTTTTTTTAAATACATTTATTTATTTATTTATTTATTTATTTTTGGCTGCGTTGGGTCTTCGTTGCTGCGCGCGGGCCTTCTCTGGTTATGACGAGCGGGGGCTACTCTTCCTTGTGGTGCGCGGGCTTCTCATTGCGGCGGCTCCCCTTGTTGCAGAGCGCGGGCTCTAGGCGCGCGGGCTTCAGTAGTTGTGGCACACGGGCTCAGTAGTTGTGGCGCACGGGCTCTAGAGCGCAGGCTCAGTGGTTGTGGCGCGTGGGCTTAGTTGCTCCGCGGCACGTGGGATCTTCCCGGACCAGGGCTCGAACCCGTGTCCCCTGCGTTGGCAGGCGGATCCTTAACCACTGAGCCACCAGGGAAGCCCCCCTCCGTTGCATCTTAAATAATATTATGCTCTCTGGGACAATAAGGCTTTTCAGAAAATATAGACACAGTTTATGGAGATTTTCTTTTTACTCATTACATTTTTAACAGAACCTCGTATTTTCTCCTGGCTTTATAACTCGTGCAGAATATATCAAAAATATACAGAAGTGAATGAACAAATGTGAAAGCCGCAGATGTGCAGGATTAGTCTGTATATTTTTATGCAAAGGACATTTTATGCCAGGACAGACAATAAACAAGCCTTTCCTTCTCTCTACTCTGTATTTGAATTGCTTCAGGACCAGAAATGGTGCGCTTTCATAGGTCGGTGGATCTAGTAGTTTATTCATTTGTCTGTTTGAGCCTTAGACCATCAGTTGGGGAGGCTTTCTGGAGGGAGGGTTGCCTTGATGATTTTGTAAATACTCTGTTTATGTACGTTTTATTGATTTGTGGAAAGTACACAGTTTTCCAAGGGCCTCTTTTAGGTCAAAAATAGTAGAAAACACTGATGAGAAGTGTCAATGAAGGTTAAACAAGTAATTCCCCAAATGCAGCGTGTTATCCTGTGCACGCTGAGATGTGTGCAGTGACACCACTGGATTTCCGCAGTGTCTTGACGTGCTCCGAGTACCTGTAGAGAGTGTCTACTGTCCTGAAGCACTTCTTGTGTCTCTCTGGCTTTTCCCCTCACTGATGCCTCTGGACTTCTTTCTCCTGAGTTTTGATGTTGCACTCCATCAGCCACGCCTGTGTGCGCGTGCACATGCACTCGCGAGAAAGAAAAGGAAGGAAAGGAAGGCTCTGGCAGCCTGCACTGAGCAGGGGGCTGCCGATCGGTTCAAGACCGATCTCTCTAGACAGCATTCGTGGTCCCAGAGTTTTAAGGGCGGGGCCGTGTCTGCACAGCAGCACGTGAGTCTAGCCGCCGTGGTGAGAGCAGAGGTGGCCGTGGGTGCAGGGAAGCACACCTGCTTTCGGAGTCCGGGTACTCCCACTCAGAGAGATCCGACAGCTCCAAGATTCCTCCCCACGATTAAAAAATAAGGCAAGGTGAAGAGGCTAGGTGTGGTCTAAACAAAGCCCGGGTAATGGAGATGTTTCAATTATAGTTATTTCATGGAGCGGGCGGCCACAGCTCTCCACACGATGCTTTGAAAAGGACAAAGACTCTCCTGTGTTTACACTTTTTATTACTATATAGGATTAGGTCTGTTGCACACACAGAAGAGGAAGTCATTTTATTTTACACAAATCAGCTACTTAAAGTAAATTGAGATATATAGAATTTACCAATGAAATGAGTGATTTGATGTGAATAAAAGAGGTGGTGTGTTGTAAATCGACACTGACAGCCAAATGGGGAAAATTGACAGAGCACTGTAATCACTCCCAACATCCACTGAAGTTATTGATCCAGAACCTCTATAATCCCCTTCACATAACACAAGCAATTTCATATAATACCTGTAATAACGGTGCATTCAAACTCAAGTAGCCATCGGAAGCATTGTATCTAATGGCGAAGCCGGCCACTGCTGAGTAAGTACAGCAAAAAACGCCAGTGGTTCCTCCCTTTCATAGGTAACAGCCTCTGATAAGAGCGAGTTTAGAAGATAAACAGTTCCTAATGCCAAAGAAAATGAGCTATTAATTGCTGGCTTGCTACATATGTTGTAAAAGTGAGAGCGGTGGTCGCAACGCGGAGAGAAGGAAACTGGATTTGGGGGTTGATAAACTTCTGAGGTTATCCATATGCCCGCTATCTGATGTTAATTACAACAGAGGGAAGACAGCTGACAGGCATTTAGCTGCTGGGTCATTACATCCTTCCCAGGTGTTTTTCCCATGAAATGTCCCTCCAGTTTTACAAGCTCCTTCCCGCACTGATGGATTATTCTGCAGCCTTATCAAAGCGTTGCCAGCTCCTCATTAATATATAGCGTGAGCGGCGCTGTTCTATATATCATTGTCTTCCTCTTGGGGAGGGCTAATCTGTCAGGCATTATCAGCCGGTCGGCAGAAGGTAGGCAATCAGACCTGACGGCAGAGAATCATGGGAGATCAGGGGAGGTTAAATGAGGCTGACAGTTGTGATAATGATGATTATACTATAAATTAAGATATGATGATAAAGGAGAATAAAAGACACAATCTGAAGCAATATTTGGTTTAACATGTCTCTCTTTTTCGTTACTGTTAAATGGCCATAACATTTATCACACTGAACAAGAATGGACGTTTAACTACCATGATAAAATGGGACAGCATCAGATTGAAAACCCAACAAGTTGTGATTACAGTGTCAGGCACTTTTCCACTGGTTGAGGAAAAAAAAAACCGGCAGATAGAGCATATGTTATAATCATTCATGCATTATTCTGCAGAATGAAAAGAAAATAGATCTATTTTAGAAATGTCTTTCAGCCTTCTCGATGGAAAACCAAAGGAAACGGTTAAACATATTCTTCTGCTTCCCAGATCATTTTTATCAATGAAACAATAGGAAGTTAAGTGACGGCCCTCCCATCAGGCCTTCTCCCCCAAATGTATGTTTATTAGAAGCTGATTCAGAGGCTGCGTGAGGGAGGTCTGGGAATGTCTCACTCCCTGCTGAATTCTGAAATAAAGGCAGCTCAAATCAACCAAATAGTTCCCGTGTGTGGCTTTTCAGAGGAGGCATTTACAGGCTGCAATAAAACAAAAGTGAGGCACAATTTGCTTTCAGAAATTTAGGAGTAGGACATCTGATGTAGTGGGCTGGTTGTTAAATTGCCTTTACTGACGGATTTCTTTGGGGACAGAGGCCTTAACATTTGAAACCTAAAAGAAATTTTGACGGCTCCACGGAAACACATTTTTAAAGGAGGCCCTACGTCCCTCTACGCGCCCGCGTGGTGACCATCGTAGTTTCTGACCTGCACGCTCCCCAATAACACACGTACCACCACCGTCACCCACGTATCTGTGTTTCACACCACTTAACACCGTACAGACGCCGTACACATCTGTACACGTGCGCAAGTTGACAGATAACGTAGCGTATAAATTCCACTGTTCGATCTGCACCCACAGAAGGAAAACGTGTTTTCTGATCTTATTTTTGCGTTTTTAGTAGAATCAGGGATGGAGAAAAAAGAAACCCCTCAATCCTCACTCGCCTCCTTCGATAGTTTCTCTTTCAGCTGGGAAAGAAAAAAATGTAGAGTTGAAAAAATTCCCACTTTGTCCTTTTCTTGTGTTTAAAGTTCAGAAGATGGGAGGTTGGGAGAATGAAAGTTTAATGCTTCAGCTGTATCTGGCGTTACTTGTGCACAAGGCCCTCGGTCTGGGATTTTTTTTTTTTTTTTTTTTTTTGGCAACTGATATTTGTCCATTTAAATCAGGGTTTGTCACCCTCAGTCCTGTTGACGTTTGTAACAAATAACCCTTGGCTGAGGGCAGGGCTGTCCTGTGCATTGTAGGGTGCTGGCTTCTAGCAGCCTGTCACCCCGTGTGACAAACCCAAACTGTCTCCAGGCATTGCCAGATGTCCCCCGGGGGAAAAGCCATGCCCAGCTGAGAACTGTCGATTTAAACCAATACACTTAGCACAAGGCTAACCTGACAGCAGCACCTGTAGCTCCTCGAGGCCTTCCCAGTGCTTTCTGGGTTTCCCTCCCACGGTGGGGGATTCAGTGGAAATCAGCCAGCAGTATTTTTGTAGCATGTAAACCACACGCTGGAACAGCCTCTTCAGGGTATGGTTGGAAACCGACGTGTGGTCAGTGAACTTTAAAACAGCGTACTTATTAATCGCCTGCTAACGTGTATCAGCAGAATGGAAATTGTACGTGTTCCTCTATCTGGATGTGAAAGGAAGTTACAGGGCTTAGTCTATAAACCTGTTGGTCTGTTCTGGAAGTGCGTAGGTAGGTTCCGTGCTCTGGCACTGACCTTTACCCTCAGAGGGGACTCCAGGAAGCACCACGGGCACGGTAAGGCGTTTGAAACAAGCAGGGTTTATGGTATATGCATTGGTTGTAACGTACAACCCACGGTGAGCACGCACCTCACAGAGCGTGTATATTAACTTTTCATCGTGTAGTTACTCATTGTACACATAAATAAGCAAAGGTCGTTTTGCTTGGGAAGCTGTTACTGCTTCAGAATCAAATCTCACTGTCTCCATGAGGATGGGGACCGTGCTGGCCATTTATCCTCCGTGGTCAGGCCTGCTCGACCTTCTCATCGAACAGGCTGGGCGCCCGGCTTCCTGCTCCGCCGACCTTCCGCGATCTCGCCCAGCAGATCCGGGCCTCGGTCCAGCGATCCTCCAGGCTTATGCTCTGCTTCCGTGGCACCCTTCTTCCAGGAGGCAGGGCGAGTCTAGTGGGGCTGGGAGCGTGGGTCCTGCTCGCCTGTGGGCCTCGCGGGGGTGTTGGAGCATGGCCCGCAGCCCGAGCGCAGCCCTCCGTGGCCTGTGCCCCTGACCTTGCAGCCCACGCCCGCATGCACGCGGGTGGTAGGCCGTGATTTGCAGAGCCCTTACCACGTGGGGACCTGCATGAAGGAAGCCAAAACAGCCCCCTTGTTTCTGGTGAAAGCAGCTGTAGACGGAACCGGCCCGATGCGAACCCTCAGAGACCACCTACAGGGCGGTTGTGTACTTCCTCACCTGGCCGTTGGTTCTGACTTTGGCGTGTGAGCTGCAGCTGGAAAATAACCTCGTTCCTTAGTCCGTTTTATTGACTTTGTTTTGTCGGCTCGAGCCTAGCGCTGTATTAGGCCCCGAATTATCACAGCTTCCCAGGTAGCTCCAGGAGCGGGAATGAGAGGCTTTCTTCAAGGGCTGTGCTCCTGCAGAAATGATTTGTACCCTCGGGCTGATGGTCCCCGACAGAAAATGAGAACCAGGAACATTCAATGCGAAGTAATGTGTTCTGTACAATTACTGGATTAATAATTTTATTCCATTACCATGTGGGGAGACAGGACATCGGCCCGCAGAACTGCAATTCTAGTGTATTTCTAAGCGTCCTGTTAAGAGAGTGAGCAAAGGTCAGGAAACTTAATTATGCTATAACTAGATAGAAATTGCCAAGTGATAAAAAGAAACATCCAGACAGATTCAGCAGGAAATTACAGCTTTAATAATATAGCATAATGCCTACTTCTGTACAATTATTGGAGAGACTCTGAATGGTTCAGAATAACAGGCTTGGGTTTCCAGTAACGACAAAAAAATCCCACTGAAAATGACATTTTGCATCTTGCTGTAAATATTTTTTTTTCAAAAAAATAAATAGCATCATTATTCAATGATCAAAAATTTTATCCTTGTGCCAGACCAGGTGCTATGACCACACTGACATTTTGAAATGATGAGGGAGAGTCATTTACATTTGCAAATAAGTTTCTGGTATTGTACTTCAAATTAAAAAATTTGTCTACCCCACTCGGTTTTTCAGAAAGAAAAAACACCCCGGTGGGTGGGGCTGTATGGGTGGCGTGTAGCTGGGCGCACGCGTGGTCTCGGGCTCACGTGGGAGAACAGGGCACCCTTCTCAGAAGCCACGGAGGAGGGCTGGAAGACGACGGCTAAGATTAATGAACAGGGACGCCTGGCAGTTCTTCCGCGTCTGCAGAAACGAGGGAGGGAGAACTTTCCAGAGATCACGCGGCGAAGCCTGGAATGAAGCAGTCAGGCTTTGCGCTGTGACCCGCTGGTTTAAATACCGGAGCCTAGCCCTCCGCATGTGGCCCAAGACCCCGCTGTTTGTGCCTGGCCCTTTCTCCCCCCTTCTGCGGGGGGCAAAGTCATTTCTCTCACTGCCCAGGGGAGCCCCGTGTTTCATTTTGTATTCTGAGGACGCAGATTAATCAGCCAGCTCCCTACCCAGAGATGGCCGTTCTGCCCGGAAATCTGCATATCTGCATATTACTGTTCTTCCCTGGATTTAATTTCCTACAGGAGCTGATATTAATCACCCTGTTTAAACAGAGGGGATTTGGGGTCTATACAAATAACGACATTTTTTTCCCATGGAACTTGCAGAATATTTTTCTTTTTCTTTTTCTGTTTCAATTTAAAGGGACAATAGCCTTACTGGCTTAATCCTCAATAGCTGCTCTTGTTGTATTTTATTTTTCCTTGACTGTTGGTGATTGGGACAGTAGCCTTGGACCCAGATTCAACTTCTTAGACTTGGGAAATGTGTTCAGGAGATTTGGAAATGGAACGGCATTTTGACAGCAGCGACCCGTCTGTCCGAGAGCTGTCCTCCTACCTCTCAGGTGACAGCACAGAAGAATTCCCAGGCTGGAACAACGGCATCTTCTAAGTAGCCCTCTTGGCTTCTCCAGGCTTATTATGTGTAGGCGAGTGAAATTCAGCAGCTGTCGGTGCCACTGCCAGGAGTGTCTGGCACATTTTACTCCGGCCGCCAGCAGCTCAGCGGTGGCCCAGGCAGGACAGGAGGCGGACGATCACCGGGCTCCGGGAAGGATGCGGTGTGCCTGGCCGTGGCGGCTGGGAGGGGAGACACGCGTCCCTGACGGACTAGATGCACCCCTGCCCTTAACCGGAAGCCACCACCAGGTTTTGTGGAGATCGCATCCTGGCCTCTGCTAGCTGCAGAAGCTGATTTGGATGGGCACTTTTTCCGCGGGGCCTCGTGCAATGGCCCCGGGGACCGGGGGGTGTGGGTGGGAAGCAGGGAAACGTTGGAAAAGCTGAGCTCCCAGGCTAAAGATGCTGTGGAGAGCCTGGGTGCCCCCGCTGTCCCTCACACGGGGATTTGCTGAAGCGGATCCCCCCTGAAGAGAAACAGGGCAGTGGGGCCCATGGATCGGCCCTGCAGGGTCCAACCCTCCTGATTTCCTGACTCCGAACATTTTTGCTGCTGCCATCAGCAGTATGCGGTGGGGCGACGTACCTCGGAGATGGAGAGGAAGTTCCCTGGGAGTGGGCCTTCCTGATTTCAGCCAGGTCCAACAGAGCGCTCAAAAAGCAGACATTTGTGACTCGAAGTGAATGCCCCGTGGGTGATACTGCTCGCTAATTAAAACAGAAACAAGGGCAAAACGTTAGTTTTTTTCTTGCTCATCTAAAATAAACTGGTGACTCTCTCACATTCGATGTTTCCTCCTGAAACCCGTTTATGCCGCTCGCTTGAAGACAGGATCTGGTTTTGGAGCGGAGGGTCCATGAGATGTTGGGGGTGGGGAGGAGAGCTTGAGCAGGTGCGAAATGCAAAGACCCGCCATCTCGAGGAGGGGTTAGCAGTGTGGGTGTCATTCTTTCTCAACACCGGGGCTGCTGTATTTTCTTTGCCTATTGTAAATCACAAGGGTATCACCCCAGGCAAATAGCGGCTTAGATTGTTTATCTGTCTGTGCTAATAGCATTTTATTTGAAGCCTTAAAAGTCCCGAGCGGCTTAAAAGGGCACTATTACATGACTTCACATTTTATTGCAAAATGACGGGGTCCAGCCTCATTTGCTTTGCTTTGAAGTCTTAATGCTCCTTGGTTGTCAGATCCACACGTCCTTTCCAATTTAAACTTGGAGCAGAATCCCCTTGAAACAAGCCCCTTTCTTCTGCAGGGAATAAGGAACATTTAATAATTCGTAAAAATATAGTTTTCAAGACAGTATGTGGCTGTCACTGGTGTAGTACGTCTTACTGGTTGGTTTATTGCCAAAATGTTTGAAAAAGAGAGTAACAGCGTACATCATACTTTCCTTATTAACGGAGCGTACCTGACCGAAGGGTTATGGGTATTTACTTTCTGCTAAATTATTTGAAAGAAAGAAAATCTCCATTACCCACTCCCCATCCTGACATATATACATACCCAGTAAAAGTGTCAGAAAGTTGCACAGTCCTTGGAATAATCAGTAAGCTCCTTCTCAGGAAAAAGTGCATCCCAATGTTGGCTTGTCTGCAACTTGAAGCAGAGTTTCGAGCTGTGGAGAAGTGCAGGCCCTCAAGACAAAATGTCATCAGGAAGGGTTGGTGAGGTGACAAGGTGACGTCGGCGCCACCAACCCCAAGACCAAACCGTTACCTGCTGTCACGGGAGTTGTGCCCGCCCCCTGAGCCCCCAGAGGTGCTGCCCCATCGCGGGAGGCCACAGATAGAAAGCTCCTGGGATGACGGAGCAGAAATGACGCAGAAAACTTAAAGGGGACTAGCTCACGATAGGTTACAGACCAAAAATTTAGCTGGCTGGATCTTATGTGTGTGTGTTCGTGCATGTGTGTGGTGTGTACGCACATACCTGTGTGTGTATGGATGGTGTGTGTGTGTATCTGTGTGCACGTGTGTGTGTGTGTCTTTAGGATTAAAATCACGTACGCAGTCTCCTGGGTGACAGCTTTTGGAGAAACTTCCCGTGATCTTCAGCTGGGCCCTCGGTAAGAGCACCCACCAAGGGAGACTTCTGTACGCACGTCTGGTGACTGGGGCCTTTCTGGGATGCGTCCTGCTGTCCCCAGCAGGGCTGGTGCTCCCTGGAACCATGTGATGTGGCACCACAGCCATGACGTCATGTCAAGGGGAACGGACTCCCAGTCTCCTTACCGAGGACTCTTTGTTGGTTTTCTCAGTGGAGCTGGTCAGTGGAATCCGACCCTCAGTGGAGTTGTGATGTCGGGACCACGCCCGAGCCTATGGGGCTTTTTTGGAGCCCTGGTGTCCTGGAGACAGAGCCTGATATGGGGGACGCCCACACTTGGGGGTCCACTGCCCTCACCCAGCACTTTCATAGGGTCCTCAAGTGCCTGGCTCAGTGGGATACAGACAAGAGGGGTGGTCCCGTCTGGAGCCGCCCCAGCCGGGGGGAGAGCAGGACCCCCAGGGAGTCGATTGTGGCCGAGCTTCCGAGGCGCCAGGTTCAGATGCGGCCTCCAGCCGGGTCAGCGCAGCACTGCCAGGCCGCACCGCCGGTGACCACAGCCTACCGTGCCCTTCCCCTGTGCCGGCCCCGCTGCTCAGGCTTGGCATGGAGTGACCTCACTTAACCTCACAGAAACGCTCCTTCTTGGAAAAAGAAGCTGGAGCCCAGGCCATGTAGGTGATTTCCTGAATTTGCCAGAAAGTGGCAGAGCATTGATTCAAACCCAGGCCTGTGACTGGAGCCCTGCGTCTCCCCCACGACATTTTCCCTCTCGATTTTATTTTGCGTTGAAAATTAAAGCACACGCGGGGAGGTAAGATCTCTGGGAGGAAACCCGATGGTGCCCTTTGCAGATTTTCACGTGACTGACCCTCTTGCCTGGGAGGCCGCCGCAAACCCTCTGCACCCCGGCCTCTCCGTTTGTGAGGCAGAATAAAGGTGACCCCTTCCCCACGGTGAGGAGAACGAGAGCAAGATCTCGTAACGTCATTCTGGTAGCGCGCGCACGGTCAGCGGCCTCGTGACCCGTCCAGTGGAGTGAGGGCCCTGCTCCTTGTCCGGAAATCCAGAGCGGCAAAATCAACGCAGAGACACACAGAGCTGTTCTTTATTTTTGCTTCCCTTTTCTGCCCTGCAATTCTGTTTATCTTATCCAGAAGTCACGAGAGAGCCCAATGTACAGATCCTGGTGTAGAGGAGACACATGTCAGAAGAAAGGTAATTGACGGTAAATGTCAAATATTAAATCCTATCTGGTTATTACCCAGCATATTAGCGACGTAAGTAGCTTAACAATTACAGCTGTGATTGACTAGGTGGGAACCAAAATCCTAAACATCAACTGCCAGAAGGGATAATTATAACACATTAGCACCTGCTTAGACAAGATTGACAACTCCAGCGTAACATCTGCTGAATCTCACTTTCATACTTTTCACGTATTTCTTTCCCTTTTGAATGGCGTAACATAAGATTTCCTCAAGGATAACAGTAACCCAACATCTATGTTATTCATTGGCATTATTACGGCTGCTTGTTGTCTGTGGTCACCCTTTCCTGCTGACACGTGTACAATTGAACGAGGAGCGTAGAAACGGGCTACCGGGGGCCAGACAGGCGCAGTTACGGTACATTTCTAGCAAAACCTTCCAGTCGCTCGGCGCGTCGGAAAGGCGTAGTTTGTCGGTTGGGTCTGTAAGAACATTTACATCCACTAAAATCAGATTGGAATCAGGATGATGGCGTAATCCCGCAGTTACAGCCCTGCAGGCCGCACTGGCATCCCACGAAGGCGGTGTCTTACCTGGAACTCGGGTGAGCAGGATGTGTGCTGAGACCAAGGGGCCCTGGAATTCCTCACCTCCCTTCCAAGGAAAATACTTGAGAAGCACATTGCAAAAGCCCACCTGTCCTTTTCTAGTTTGGCTTGGCTACATCTCTGTGGAACCAAAGGTCCGTAGCTCTTGCCCGTACGTTAGAACGGGGGTGGGGGTGGGGGGTAGAAATTCACTTTAATGACCCCCTAAGCAGTCGTTCTTCATTGTTTAATGCAAACTGTGTTGTTATTTAATATCCTCACTTTCTCTTCTTAGGACAGGGGCCTGGGGTAGATTTTTTTCTGCCTGACGGTTCCATAATCACGTGGTAAACCCTTTGATTTATCTGGGCACATCCATGTGTTAACTCCCATCAGACAGGTGGGCAGGTGGGAGAAGAGGGCAGAACCGAACAGGCAGCAGGGAGAGTTTTCTCAGAGGTACACGTATCTGCTCATTAACTTTCAGTTATGATCCGTACATGTCTTCATCCTCATCACTTACAGATTCTTGCATTTTACAAGCATTTGTTGAGCGCCTGCTGTGTGCCAGGCCCTCTGCATAGCTACACCGGCATCGCGTGGCTGAGACACAGCATGCGGCATCCCAGATTCTGGACTCTCTTGACCTAAACGCACTCTTGATGGGCTCACCTTCGTCCAGGCCCTGGGTGGGGTCTTTAGGGTCTGGCTATGACAAAGACAGATGTGGTCCCTGTCTCTCTGACGTTTACCCCATAAGAGGAAAGGCAGTCATTGAACAGGTAAATACTAACGTGGCCAGTGTTTCTTGGGGCAGGGAGAGGGGCTGTGGACCCCTGGAGCTAAGATCCCTATAGCTTAATCTGGGCAGTCAGGAATCTCGACCTTGAAAAAGTGATAATTTGACCGAACCCTAAAAGATAAGAATAGTTATTTCCCTCACTAAATTAGCTTCCAAAACCTGAATTTTAAAAAAAATCATATTAATCAAATGAATTAACCTTATAGCAATGGATAAGTTTGTATCCTAACACCCAGGCCCTGTAATTATGAATAAAATTCTATGAGAAAGTAGGCTGTCTTTACAAACATAAAAATGAGTCCATGTAAAAACAGAACCTTGCACTGCATCTCTTCTCTTCTTGAAACGGTGCCATTTTATTGAAGAAGAACAAGCCTGGTGAATAATTAAAGGACAGATTTAGTGTGCAGAGGCTAATAATAACCTTATGTTAGGACGGCATTGGTAAAATAGGTTCTTGACAGTCTGAGGGCATAGTTTTGCTGGCACGATAACTCAGGAGTGCATGTGGATTCTTAGGTCAGTCCTGATAAAAAAATAAGCAAGTGGCCTTTTGACTGGCGGGTCGCCAAGAATTCTGATGGGTGCCGTTTGCCCACATGCCCGGGGCCGTCCAGGATCACTCTGGGGTGGGGAATCTCTCCAGGGAGAGCTCTGAGGAAATCCTGCCCCCCAGGCTCCCTCCTGACTAGGACGGTCTCTGGCAACCTGATCAGTTTTGCATCTCTACTGTTTTGCCTTTTTCATAAAGTAACATAATAGAATCTTACAATGCTGTAGCCTTTTGAGACTAACTTCTCTAACTTAGCAAAATTATTGCAAGATCTGTCCATTAGTAACACGAATCAACAACTGTTTGCTCTTTCCTGTTGCTGCTCTGAACATTCCTGCAAAGCTACTATAAAATTCACGTACAGCTGCCGGGGATTGGTGTTTTTTTCTTTTCTTTTTTTTTTTTTTTTTTTTTTTTTGCGAGAACCTAAGTTTTGAATTCACTTGGGTAGATACCTAGAAGTGGGTTTGCTGGGTTGTGTGGTACAATCATGTTTAGCTTCGTAAGAAGCTACCAAACTGTCTTTAGAAAGTGTCTGGACACATTCCCACCAGCAATAAATGAGTGTGTCTGTTTCTCTGCATCCTTGCCAACATTTGGTATTGCTCCTTTTTAAAATTTTATTCATTTGTTGTTAATCTTAGCCATTCTAATTGGTGTGCAGTTACTGGTATCTTGTTGTGGCTTCAATTTTCATTTCCTTAATGACTAATGATGTTGAGCATCTTTTCGTAAGCCTATATGCCATCAATACTTCTTCTTCGGTAAAGTATCTGATCAGATATTTTGTCAGTTTTTTATTGGGTTGTTTGTGTTTTTTACTGTTGAGTTTGAAATGTTCTTTATAGAGTCTAGATAGAAGTCTTTTATCAGATAATGATTTACAAATATTTTCTACCAGCTCTGTGGCTTTTCATTCTCCTAACAGTATTTTTCACAGAAGACAAAAGTTTATTTTGATGAAGGACAATTTATCATAATTTTTTATGACATGCTTTTGGTGTCGTATCTAGAATCACATCACCAAACCCAGGGTCAAACAGGCTTTCTTCTAAAAGTTTTATAGTTTTACATTTTACATTTAGGCATATGATCTGCTCTTAGTTAAATTTCTGGATAAAGTATGAAGTATGTGTCAAGGTTTATTTATTTACTTATATAGGTGTGTACAATATTTCTAGCTTTTTTAAAAAATCCTTTCTCCATTGATGTTGGCATTTTGTCCAGAATCGGTTGTATTTCTGTGGGCCTCTTTCTGAACTTTATCCTGGCCTGTTGATCTATGCGTCCATTCTTTTTGCCTCTATCATGATTACTATACCACGAATTTGAGTAATGTGAGGGCTTCCTTGTCAGCACTGTCTTGGCTATTCTAGTTCCTATGCCTTTCCGTATAAATTGTAGAATCAGCTTGTCAATATCTGTTAAAAACCTTGCTGAGATTTTCATTGAGATTATTATAGATCAAATTCTAGAGAATTGACATCTTAGCAACAGTGAGTCTTCTATTTCGTGAACACGGTATGTATCTCTGTTGATTTGTACCCTCTTTGATTTCTATCACTGGCGTTTTGTTTTTAGTATACAGACCCTGCACATATTTTGTTCGCTTTATACTTAAGCGCTTTATGGTTTGGTTTTTTTTTTTTTTTTTTTAAATTTCAAATTCTAATTGTTCATCTTCAAGAGCTCAGCTAAGCTGAAAGCTGAGCTGCCAGATGTCAGAACAACTGATTAAGAAAACAAGCCAAGTGGTAAAGGCACCTGTCAACCTTCCATCACCTACTGTGACAGTGTGAGCCAGAGGAAGCACGGTGCCCACATTCCGTTTAGCCCACAGGATGGCACCAGCTGGGGTCAGGTGGACCAGTGTAGACATGGGGTCGTCTCACTGCTGAGGGAGCCCTGAACCAAAGGCTCCTGTGTTTTATTGAACTCAGGGGCTTGGGGGAGGCAGAGGGGGGAAGGGCTGGGAGTGGAAAAGTAGTGAGTACTGAGTCAGAGTGGAGAAAAGTCTCCTGGAGATTTCCCACTCCTCCCCAACAAGGAGATCTAGGCAGCGGCACCTGAGGAAGGCCCCAGGTAAAGAGGCCCCCAAATAGGGGTGCCTGGGCTGGGAATGTGGATGTGCACAGGAGCATGGCTGGCCAGGGGCTTGGGTCCTTGGTGCAGTCCCCTTGGAGACCGTGATGCATGGGCTGTGCCCCAAGTCTGGGGTGGGGGGCATGTCCCCTGTGAGGTCCGCGGGTAGAGCCTTTGTGATTGCCATGGTCGGGCCTGCAGTATTACACGTAGGGTTTGGGCCGGAAGCTGGACTCCTCAGCTGGTATACGGGAGCACAGGGTGACTTTTGTATTTTGTAGCCTCTGACCTTGCTCTACTCACTTACCAGGGCTAGGAGCTTTTTTGAAGATTTTTTTTTTTCTACATAGATAATCATGTCATCTGCAAATAGAAACAATTTTATTTCACCCTTTCAGATCTGCAGATCATTTACTTCTTTTTCTTCCCCTGTTACACCGTGTAGAGTCTCCAGTGTGATGAATATGAACGCTAAGCGTGGACCGACTTAACTTGTTCCCAACCTCAAGGGAAAGAAGTCAGTGTCTCATGGTTCAGTATGATGTCAGCTGGAGGGTGATTGGAGACACCCTTTATTAGGTTAAGGAAGTTCAGTTCTGTTGCTTCTTTGCTGAGACTTCAGATCCTGAATGGACACTGAATTTTGTTCAGTGCTTTTTCTGGATCTGTCGAGATGATCATATAAATTTCCATTTTTAGTCTCTTAATGTGGTGAATTATATGGGTTGACTTTCAAATGTCGAACTGTCCTTGAATTCCTGGAATGAGCCCTGAGTAGTTGTGTTGTATTATCATGTTTATACGTCACTGGATTGTATTTGCTAAGTGCTTTCCACTTTTTATGTCTGTATTTCTTTCTTTTTTTCTTCCTTTACTGCATTCTCTTGGGTTAATTGGGAATTTTTTTTTGTGAGTCCATTTAATCTTTTATACCTCTTCGAAAAAATTTTAATAGTTGCCCTAGAGTTTAAAATAAAATATAAATATCAAATATATATTTAAGAGTTTAGTCCAGCCTTGAATAATTTTATACCCACTTCTGTGGCATGTAAGGCCCTTGCAACAAAATATTACCAATTCCTCCTTCCCTTCCTATGTGCTATTTTGTCATAACCTCCACTTTTACAAATACTGTCAACACACAATACATTGCTACTATTTTTTCTTTAAACCAGGGGTCAGCAAAGTTTTTCTTTAATTTAAAGGCCCAGATATTAAATATTTTAGGCTTTACAGGCTCTGTCATATCTATTTCAACTACTCAGTTCTGCCACTGGGGCACAAAAACCTGCCTGGGTGACAGGCAAACGAATGGGTGTAGCTGGCTTTGTAGTAAAACAAAAACAGATAGTAGGTCAGATTTGACCAACTGGATAGAGTTCTCCCACCTCCGCTTCAGACCGTTTACCTTTCATATAAAGCAAAAAATGAATTTCAGTTGACTTTCATGTATTCTGTTTCCAGAGCTTTTTCACGTCTTTGTGCAGATCCAAGTTTTAGTCTGATATTGCTTTTTTTTTTTTTTTTTTTTTTTGGTGGAACTGCTGCTGACACTGAATTCCCTCGGTTCTGGTTCTTTCCCGAGAATGTGTCTTATTCCTTCTTTAGTTTTAAAATATAGTTTCTTTGGGTGTAGAATTCAGGGTCAGTAGTTTTTCTTCCTTCTTGCAGTTTAAAGGTGTGATTCCACTGTCTTCTGGTTTCCTTGGTTTCTGTGTCCCTGTGCATGGAAAGTGTCTCCTTTCTCTAGCTGCCTTCAAGATTTTCTTTGTTTCTTGTTTTCAGTAGTTTAACGTAATATCCTAAGTGAATGGTTTTGTTTTGTTCTGTATTGTATTTATCCTATTCGGTGTTCTCTTTGCTTATCGGATCTGTGGTTTGGTGTCTGTCATTAAGTTTTGAGAATTCTTGACGGATATTTTACTTCAGATATTCCCTCTGCCCCATTCTCTGTCTTCTCCTTGGGTTTTGCAATTGTGCATATTTTGAATGTTAATGCGGTCCCACAGCTCTTGGATGTTTGTTTCTTTGATGTTATTTTATTTATCCTATACTTTTCCTCTTTGTATTTCAACTTGGGTAATTTCTGCTGATTTACCTTCAAGTTTATTGAGTCTTCAGTGCTTGTGCTGAATCCACTGATGAGCCTTCCAAGGGCATTCTCATCTCTTTAAGGGTGGATTTTTTATTTCTGGCATTTCCAGGTGGTTTTTTCTTATGCTTTGTCTCTCTCCTGAAGTTCCCATTTGATCTTACATGCGACCCACTTTTTCTATTAGAGCCTTTAACATACTAATTATAGTTATTTTAAATTCCCTGACAGATAGTTCCAACAACTGCTTCATATCTGAGTCTGGTTTTGACGCTCGTTCTCTCTCGGGAGTATGCTGGTTTTCCTTGCTCTGCTCGTGTGCCTCCCAGTTTTTTCATGACAGCTACATGCGTGTGTCAGTCAGCAGAGAGTGAGATGAGTGGTTTTTGTGCCTGGACGCGGGCATGCCTTTCTTCCTCCTGGATCTGCAGTGTGAGCTTTCCATTAGTCTAGTTAGCCCTTGGGTGGGTTTCTGGTCTTCCATGGTTATAGCTGCCCTCAGTGAACCGCAGGCTTCAAATCCCTGCAGAGATCACTTAGGGGAGGGGAGGGTCAGCTGCGCGACGCCTATTTGATCCTTCATTGTTAGTCTTCCCTTGACGCTGACCCGAGAGGGTGTCTCGCCTTGCTCCTCTCCTGTCCCTCTCCCAGCAGGATTCTCGGAATTCTGCTGTTATTTGTTACTCGAAGCTCCTTGGCCTGGTGGTGGGGCTGGGGGGTGGGGTGAGGGGGGGCGGGGTTGGGGTTGGGGTGGTGGTTTCTGTCCTTCTGGGTCTGGGGGGTTGTGGCTTTCTCAGTTCCCCTGCCCCTCCCAGGCAGCAGTCCTGGACTCAGAACTGAAATTTGAAACCCAGGAGTGGGTCGTTTGGACCAGCCCTCCCCGCTCAACCTCCTTTACCAGCGAGAGTGATGAGTAGCCCCAGGCGTGGAGGCCCGCAGACCTCGGTTTCGTTATCTGATGGGGATGCAGGGAAGACTCAGGAGGGGCTTCTGGCCCTTTTTGCTCCCCAGTGGCTGCTGTCGTCTTCCCTGCATCTTCCCCAGATGGGCTACTTCTTGGGCTCTTTTGATTGTTTCCCCGAGCCTTTGGTAGGGTTATCAGGGAAAGAACCTGCAAGATCGTGTAGACTCCCTGAATTTCTGCAGCCCAGGGTTCACGCCGGGCTTCCACCAGCCCCTTAGCTCTTGTAGCTGAGCTCCTCCTGGCTGTGTCTTGTCCCGTCTACTTGAGGTGGCCCGGCCTGGGCCTCTCTTCTCTCCCTGTAGAGCTGGGTCTCCTTAAACCTTGGGGCACTCATTTGCTCTGTGACCTCAGCTCCCTGGCAGGTTCAAGCAAACTGTGACTTTGAAGTTCAGCTGACTCTTTCTCATCATAAGGGTGGGACAACATTCCTTCCAGCCCTACCCGTCCTGAGGCGGAAGCCGGAAGTCTCCAGGATCCTCCTTTTAACAGCGCCCGCAGGTGGGTCCAGGCACGCTGAATTTGGGGATGTCTCACTCCAGCGGCTTGCGACCTTGTCTGCAGATCAGTTTTGTTGGAATTTAGGGGGGTGAGTCCCAGGCTTCAGGGTTTATAAAGCTCCGCAGGTGGTTCCAACCGCGGCTAAAGTTGGGAACGTGTGATCTAATCCTTCCAGAATCTGTTGCTTATAGTCTGGGCCGTTCACCGTGCCTTCCTCTGTCAGGGAACCTCTTCTGAACTGACGGTGGCTGTTTCTTTTTATCCATCCATAAAATGGAAACACCAGCAGCCTCCTTGTCACTCTTCCCAAAAACGTGCCTCAAAAATGACTCCAACGAGATGAAAAACGGTTTTGATTTCTCTATTTGGCTGGTGATGCTTATTTAAGCTTGCCAAAGGGACTGCTAATTGGTACCTGGTATTATTGTGTTCTCTAGAAACAGAAATAAAATCAATCTCATGTAGTCTTCCCAATTCAGTGATATATATATATATTTTTTCTTTACTTTCCAATTTCCCAATCCAGTCTTCCGTTACCATTTTTTTTTTCTTTTCATGCGGTTGCTGTTTGGCATTGAACTCTGTCACTATCGCAAAAGCACTGTGATTTGGCATTTGGTTCCCTCATTCCTTTCTTAAGAGCCAACTGCTTTAATTTCATTATTGCCCCCAGAAATAGTTAGGTTCACTGGAATGGCTTGAACTGACTCTTGTCTCTGAAAGGAATGTATTCCATTAAACGTCTTCATGTTTCAGACGATGCCACTCCGATGTTGACTCTCTCTTTCTGTTCCAACCTACGGTCCGGTGTAGGTGTTCGGACATTCCAAAGGTCGATCAGCGGTTGTTTTCGGGCTCCTCTTCTTTTCTCCTCTGGGCCTGTCTGGTGAGGAATGCAGGTGTCTCGTGTTTCCTCAGGCTGTCATCCTGGCCTTGCACAACGCGCAGAACCTGTGGCTGTCCTAGAGCAGTGCTTCTCAGACATGTACATGTGTCTGATTCCCCTGAGGGTCTTTCAGATTGCAGAGGGGTCAGGAGGTCGAAGGGGGCCAGGCCTGCCTTTCTCACCAGCTCCCAGGTGGTGCTGGACCATGCTTTGAACATCAGGGTGCTAGAGGAATGAAATAAAATGCACAGAGCCACACTTCACCAGTTTCTAGAACTTTTTGTCCTTTTAATTTTCCAAAAGCCCCAGCCCAGGTTGTAATGTTCAAATCAGTTATCGTGTGATTTTCTTTCCTGACCCGTATCCTGGAGATTTTCCTGCGGTTCTGTGAGGACAGGCCGAGTGGACACGCAGCGTTTGTCAGCTGAGAATCAGTGACCTGCCAGGGAGGGAAGAGGGCAGAGGAGGTGAGGAGACAGGCAGGGGTCAGCCCCCAGCAGGAGTCCCCAGCCTTTCCTACTTTCTTTCGCAGCAGGGAACCGTCTCTGGGTTGATGTCCTCCGCACAGCCAGCTGGGCAGCTCCTGGAAGGGCCTCAGAGCGCGGTGGGGTGCAGGAAAGCCGGCACCCCTCCTCTCTCTCTCCTGCCCTCCCCTCTGCTCCCGACCCAGCCCTCACCGCGTCCGCCCGGATCCGCCCACAGAGCTAGGACAGTATCTGCGACCTTGCTAGACTGGCCTGAAGATGCCTCCACGGGTGGGGCCCCTGAGCCAACCGTCCTTGTAGGATCTCAGCTCCGACTCCCTTCCGGGCTGGGTCCTGGGGACTGTCCAGGTGCATCTTTTCAGGAGGCCCAGGCAGCACTTCCCGACACTCCCGGATCTTGAACTGGTTTAAAGGCCGTCTACATCCCAGCAGCGACTACCCCGCAGGACCCCACGCTTGTCTCCCCTGTGGCTGTCTTTATGACCCTTAGCAACCAGAAAGCCACGTTTGTGTGATTCACTAACTCTCTTCTCCCTCCAAGTACCGTATTTCTGGATATTCACTGAAACGAGAAAATAGGTGACACTGTCCTCGTCTCCTATTTGACAGAATGGTCTAGAGAAAACTGACCTTCATTCACTAGTATTTTCTTTAAATTTTTTTTCAAAGCAGTTTGTTCTTTACTTGGTTTCACAGCCGTGAGCGTGAAGCGGTCGCCTGAAAATACTGAGCTCCTCCAGGACCACAGTGTGAAAGGGGCTGCGTGTTCCAGCCCAGTTCAACCTTCACACATTCATTCAATCGGCACCCACTGAGCCGCCACGGATGGGGAGGCCCGAGGCCAGGAGGAGGGTGCTCCCAGAAGCTTCCAATATGATCCCTCTGTGACCCACTGGGACCCACAGACTCCAGGCATAGGTGCCCAAGGAGCTGTGCCAGGGCTCCAGACGAGGTGACCCCAAGGAGGCGGTGAGCAGACGGGCCGGGGCAGCCGGAAGTTGCAACGAGTCCCCGGCCGCTGAGGCATCTCGCCCCTCTCGTGAGAAGGCTGTCTTTATCGGGAACGGGCATCACACCCTGATAATTTGGAGAAGGGCCAAGGATGTCCATGTTGCGATGACTCTGGTTCTGCTTTTCGGGCTGGCTGCGTGCTGCGTGCGCTGGTGGACAGCTTCACGTGGACCCTCTCGCGCACCAGCACTGACCCCGCGTGGCCGCTCGGGTCACGCCGTCGCGGTGCTGTAACGCCACCCAGTGCGGTTTTATTCACGGTTGACCTGTGTCCGTGGTGCAGTCGGCTCCGTGTTCTTTTGCTGTTGTATTTTCGTTAGCTGTCCGTGCAGGATAGCGGTTGGTTAGTGGTACGATCGGGTAGCTTCCAGGCTCTGAGAAGCTGCTTCCTCTCACCCCCACAGAGCGCACAGGCCCCTTCTGCCTGGTGCGCCCCGACGCTGACCTCCTCCCTTCCGGACGGCGGTTCCTCTGTGGCCTCTGCATCCCCCCGGGCTCACGTGGGTGGGTTTATTTGTCTTTGATAGGGCGGCCGCAGTGGATAGGAATTCTGCTGCCGTCTTGTTATTGTTTTAGTGGTGGTGTTCTTCGAGTTACCTCTTAACAGCACTTGGGCCAAGTACTAAATGTGCACTGCTTTAAGTAAGGTGGCTTTACATTAAATGCTAAGAAGGAATCTGATAATGACCAAGTTACGCGTTCTGAAATCAACACTACAGGAACTTTTCCTCCGTCAGCTCAGAAATCCTCCCAATTTGGAGATACCGTGTGAGAAGGACACGACCCCTGCAGGTGAAACGGTTGGCAAGGGATCGCTTTCGAGAAGTGCTGCCCTGGGCTCTTTCTTCCGCTGGTCGAATTATTCAAAACCTGACGCAAAGATGGTGCCTCGTGGTCAGTTTGCCAGATACAGTCACAGAAATAACCTCTTCGGGCTGCCGTCTTGTAAGCTGGGCAGTTGACGCAGCCCCGCCACGGCACGGGGTGGCGATTGGGTAGGAGGAGGGAAGAGGTTCTGCAGCCACGTGTACGGGGACAGGCTGCTGCTGGGGAGGTTGCCTGTTACTAGCAGGCGAGCAGACAGCAGCAGCAGCAGGTGAAGGGCCGCCTGCGCCCCGATGGCATCTCGCCTTCCCCGCGGCTCCTCTGTGTGGACGCTCAGGGGCCCCGCCGGCTCCACCGGGAAGCGGTCCGGCTTCTGGCTGGCAGGGCACTCGCCGTGCTCGCGCGCGTAGTCAGCGACCACCCTGCCCTGTGCATCTCACAGTTCTCAACTGTCCATCACGCGAAGGAACTCGGGCTACGCGCTGCGGGAGAGATTGAGGCACGTCCTGCTCCGAAAATGTCACTATTCACAGTCAGCAAACGGGGAGACAGATGCGTCGGCCTCCAGCAAAATTAAACACTTTTGTGCATCAAGGGACTCACTTTCACAGAAGGAAAAGGCAGCCCCCAGGAGGGGGGAAAATATTCGCAAATCATAGGTCGGGTAAGGGGTTAATGTTCAGCATACCGCGTTCTACGGCGCTTTGTCTGACGGCCCTTCACAGATCCTGCATTTTTACAAATTGAAGGTTTGTGGCAGCCCTGTGTTGTCAGGCGACCGTTAGCATTCTTTAGTAATAAAGGAAGTTAAGGTACGTACACTGTTTTTTTAGACCTAACGCTATGGCACACTTAATAGACTGCAGTATAGTGTAGACATCACTTTTGTATGAACGGGGAAACAAAATGCACGTGCCTCGCTTTATTATGATACTTGATTTATTTCACGGTCTGGAAGTGAACCCACATTATCTCCAAGGTGTGCCTGTACCCGAAAGAACTGAAAGCAGGGATGCAGACAAATACTGGTACCCCGGTGTCTCTGGGAGCATTATTCACAATGGCCAAAAGATAGAAAAAGCCCAGAAGTCCATCAACAGATGAACAAATAAAGAAAAAGCGGTATGTATGTACATGCAGTGGAACATTGCATCCTTAAAAAGGAATAAAATCCCAACCCATGCTACAGCATGGATGACCCTTGAAAAGATCATGCTCAGTGAAATAAGCCAGAGACAAAAAGACAGCTATCGTATGATTCCACCGATAGGAAGGACCTGGAATAGTCAGATTCATAGAGATCGAAAGTAGAATCGTGGTGACCAGGGGCTGGGGGAGGGGGGCGGGCAGTGAGCGTTTAATGGGGACAGAGCTTCAGTTTGGGAAGATGGAGAAGTTCTGGAGATGATGCTGGTGACGGTTGCACAGCAGCGTGAATGTACTTCGTGCCGCTGACTGAGCTGTGCACTTAGAAACGGTGAAGATGTTATTACCTTTTATGTCGTGTATATTTTGCTACAGCAAAAGATAAGGTGTCGGGAGAGCTGGTGCTGAGTGTCAGACGCGCTGTGTCCGGTGAGATGTGTCCATCTCCTGACACGCAAGCCTTTCTCTGGGGGACTGTAATTCATCTGTTGTTTAAAAAAAAAGGAAGACACAGGATAATGAAGATTCTGAAGTTATTCTGCTGAGATTTTGTTCTCAGATATTCGAAGAGTTGTCTCACACATGGATTATTGCTTTTGGTATGGAAGGCATATAAACTGTGATGGAATCTTGGGTTGGCAGGGACCTCAGGAGGTCACCATCTCATCCGTATCTGCAGCTGTCGTCCCACTTAAATTACCCGAGGTGGACGACAGTCTCTTCTTATGAAAAAGATCTCTTCATATTCCATTTCAGTTTTAAGCACTTCACTGACAGGAGAATATTCTTTATAGATAACCTCAAACCAGCCACTCTGTCCAGAAGAACATTCACAGAGCGCCCACGTGGCAGTGCCCTGTCTTGGGCACCACGGCGCCCAGAAGTGGATGGTGACCAGTGAATGAAGTCGTACGAGGGGGACTCCTGGCGGCCATCTTCTAGTCCACAGTACGGACGAAACGTGAAGACCAGAAACCGCCTCCCTGCCGTCTGCTCCCCAGATGTGTGACCCCATTTCCTCTCTTGCCTCCGTCCAGGCTTCATTTTCCAAGCGTTCGGTACTGCTTTGAACCCTCCTACGTGAGCCCTAAGCATTTCCACGGGACCTTTGGCTGTGTACCTCATAAATGAGCACTGTGTTCTAGAAGGTGCCATGGAGTTTAAAAGTAATGGGATAAAGGCATATGTTATGCAGTTATTAAAATGGAACTATACTGTTTTCTGTCCACCGCCCCAGAACACTTTTAGAATTTGCCAAATTGACTAACTTCATCTTCCATTCTAGAAGGCCCCTAGTCTGCAGGAGAGATCAGGGGTCAGTATTCTGGCACGATCAGGCTTCAGTTGGGAAACATCTTCTGCTGAGAGGTATCGCAAATACACCTCTGGTTTATAGACCTCAACAGCTCAAGTTTCTGGCAAATTTCAGTTTTCCATTTTCAGGGTTAACATCTGTCTATGTTCTTTTATTATCTGGTCACCGACCAAAATATGTTTATCTGGGACAAGAACTGATATTTTGGGGCACACGACGGTTTATCAAGTCAGTTTGTCACTTTATTCATTGCTCCATTGATAACTGTTCCCCCTGATCCATGTATCAATTTGCTTGGAAGATTCCCGTATGCGTGCTTTGAGGCAGACAGAGCAGGCACTGCCCTCTAGATGAAGAAACTGGGGCTTAGGAGATCCTTTTCCCAGGTAAGCCAAACTCAAACCCATGTCTTTAATCTCCAAGTACGTCACGTCACCGTAGAGCCAATATGAGCAAGAACTCCAAGTTCAAAATAGGTCAAGGATATGGTATGACATCCTATGGGGCGAAGGGAGACCTGGGCCAACAGAGGAAGAAAATCCAGTGTTGCATCCTGGGACTTCTGAATGTGGTGCTTATGTCTCTCCTTTACTCGCCCTGGCTAATGTGATGGTGCTATAACTATTGGAAGGAAATCCAGAGGAGTGGGTATTGATGTAAAGATTAACTTAAATGCCATTATAACATGCAGCCTCTAGTTGAGCTGTTTAATCTTTCGTTGTCATCTGTCACATCGCTCGACGATTGAGAGCAGTTGCATTTCCAATCCATAAAGCTGGGGCTGCTCCCTGCGTGATAATTGACCACGTTGGTATTTCTATTCACGGGTTTTTATAAAGAAGGTAAAAGTGGGTTGTGTCCAAGTAGAGCATTTGATTGTGTTACTAAACGTGATAATCAGGTTGGACGTCCAACAAAATGCCTCCCACGAGTGGCCTGGTGGCCCAGCCTGCTGGGTGCCTGTAACCGTGTAAAACCCAAGGCCATTGTCCCCAGATTGCTGCATTTGTTGTACAGGATTGTTTCGACTGTGCCCACTGGAGTTGTTTGTTCCAAAAGAAAGTTTTACATGAAGAGTCGTGTAAGAAAACACATTTTGCTTCCTTTAGCCCTTCCTTCCCTTCTTAAGTCAGTGCTGGGACTTGAGCACAGTGCCTCAGGAACTCCCTCAAACGGCAGAGAAAACCCTTTCCAGGCTGGGCTCCTAAGGTCTGCCAGCGCGAGCTTGCCCGGTTCTCAGCCGTGCAGCCACTGAGACCCACTGCGGGAGACCCATCCTGGTGGGGAGACCTCTCATCTGGGGGGAGACCCAGCTGGTGGAGCAAAGCCCCGCTGTCCTGCTTCTGACCAGCCCCAGGGGGCGTTCGCTCAGCTCAGGGCACCTCGACCTCCTTGCGCGGGGCTCGAACAAGCTGCTCGCCGGAGCCGAGGCGCTGAGACTTGGGGCTGGCCTTGGGGTGGAAGGTGGCGGGCAGGCGCAGGTATGGGTCTGCCTCTGTCACTCCTGCAAATTAGTTCTCACGCAGTCCTTCAGCCTCTTTCCTCGTCGTGCCCATCTGTGGAAAGGAGCTAACGTTACTCGCCGTGTGGGTTTACGGTGAGTGCTGAGACGGGCCCCACAGAGCAGTCATCTCTCAGGACAACCGCACCAATGCCGAGCAGAGTTATGCACATTTATAATGTTGTTTGCAACTTTCTTACTTAGGTGCTGAACCTTGGAGGCCCAGTTCTCAGAGTAGAATACGGCAAAAGTGTGTGGTTAAAGTGGATTATGTGGAAAGAGCTGGGGTCAGTTCTCTGCCCTCGACCTCTGGTGGTAGAGTGACCCCGTGTGTGTAGGCGCCACTGCCCGGTGAAGACCAGCCTTGAGCATTGGGGGGCAGGGATGGGGGGTGGAGGTCAGCGTGTGGTACCCTGGTCATAGGATGGCCAGTGCTCAGGGCTTCCGTCACAAAACGCAGGCAGGTTCGGAGACACCGTTTGCAGCCCGGTAACATCTTCAGTGCGGCAGACGGGATTGCTTGCACCTTCCTGGGGGCCGTTGGCTGCGCTGCTCAGAGGCTCCCGAGGGAGAAGCTGTGAGGCCTTTCAGGCGGTGATGGGCGGAGTTACCACCCTGCCCCTTCCCTCTCTGCCCTCAGTGGCCTAGAGCTGCCGTTACATCCATCTGACGCTCGGGTGGGTTAAAACGCTGTGGTCCCAGCGTGTTCTCTCTGTTTTCAGAATCACGTGGGAAAGCGTTTGGAAGCCTCCAGTTCGACGAGGCCTTTCCCTCCTGTGCAGCGAGCACAGAACGCAGGCCTTGCTGGCAATGGATCTTCTGTCTATTTCCGTGGCTCCCATCACCATGGAATCTCAGACCGCCGAAGCGCGGGCGAAAAACAGAACCCGGGGGTGGGGTGGGGGGGCGCCCTTCCCGACTCCATCCCTGGGAGTTCTGCTCCCCAGAGGACAAAGCAGGAACACAGAAGTGACTCCCCCATTCCGGGGCGCGGGGAGGCGCTGCCCCGCCTTCAGACCTCCTCCAGGAGGTCTAGCCTCCAGGAGGGTGCGCCGGTGCGGGCGGCCGCGGTCGGCGCCCTGCTCGGACCCGGGCGTCGGGCAGTCCCGCTCATCCACGTGCGTGGGGGGTCGGCCAGGAGGCCGGATGCTGGGCCGGGGCCGGGGTAGCAGCGGGGCCCGGTGAATGGCGCAGGGCTGTCCTCGAGGAGAGAGCAGGCCCGTGTGAATGCAGAGCCGCGGGAGACCAGCGCTGTGATGGGTGCGTCGGGCACACCTGCGGGTCCCAGAGGCTGAATGGAGAGAGCAGCGCGAGCCCGGCTGGCGCTCTGACCGGGAGAAGTGGCGCGGCGCCCTGGGGCGGGGCGGGGCGGGGCGGGGCGGCAGCGACCAGAAACCGAGGCGGGCGGCAGACGGTGGTGCTCCGCGGGCCGCAGGCGCTGCAGCCTGGTGGGCGGGGCCCAGGCCTGGTGGACGGGGCCGCCCTCGCTCGGGGCCCAGCTGGCCCGCGGACTCTTAAAGGGCTCAGGCCGCGTCCGCAGACAGCACATGAAGGTGGCGCTGCATTCTGGAGGTGCCCCCCAAGCCAGCAGAGCAAAGTGGAGCCCAGGAAGGCTTCGCTCAGGGACGTCACCGACGGAACGCTTTCAGCGTCTCGTGTGCGGGGCTTCTGCGGTCGCTCGGCACTCGGTACAGACAGAAATGCCTTTTCCATGACGCGTAGCTCTCATTTACGTTCGCAGTTTAATTTCCTCCTGTGAAAAGGGCCGTCTCTCTCGGCAGAATTGTACTTCAGAATTCTTCATCGTTTACAGAGCATTTTCTGATACGTGGTTGTAGATTCCGTGGTGCACAGCTGGGAGGGTGGGTAGTTTAGCTCTTCTCTGATGGTGCAGACCAGGAATCAGCGGGTGGGGCGTCTGTGGGCGAGCCCGGAGCTGGTGGAGGAACAGAATGTCGTCACTTTAGGGCTGAGTAAGCGGAGGCAGGTCAAGGTTAAGGTGCCCCGGGCCACCCCGCCCCTCACCCTGCAGGCTCTGCTCTGAGGTCCCCTTCAGGACCCTGCGGACTGTGTGACTGTCCCACCTCTCCCTTTACTCCTTCCAGCCTCCCTGAGGTATTTAGCCAAAATCTTTACCAGCTTGTGGAGGAGGGTGTGATGGGCTGTAAGATCGTTTATACTGTATACTTTTAAACTTTAAAATGGGAGGATTTATTAACTGAAAGAACCCGGCATCTAGAAATCACATGTCCTCCAAATTTCAGGGGGCTGAGGCCGTTCCTTTTGTTTTCTAAATGCTGTCACATGGCAGCCGTTTGCTCTTCCTGTCTGGATGGTCATTTCAGGTTAGGGATCTATGGGAAGCCATACATACCTCTTGGTGAAAATGTCCTGAGAAGGGGTTTCGTTGATTCTGGTTATAATAACCACCTGCGTAGACTTTTAGGGTGAAACTTGACTGGTCGAGCCAACCATATGAAGCTTAACTGGCCATTAGGGGTTGAATTGTGTCCCCCGATTGTGCTGAGGTTGTAACCCCCCAGTGCCTGTGAGTGCGGGCTTACCTGGAGATGGGGTCTGGGAGGGTGAGCAAGTGAAGATACAGTATTAGGGTGGCCCTGACCCGGTAGGACTGGCGTCCGCATAAAGGAGGGCGTCTGACCAGAGACAGACACTCGCAGAAGGCAGACGACGTGAAGAAGACACAGGCAGAAGACGGTCACCTGCAAGCCGAGGCCTGTCCGGGGCCACCAGAAGCTGGGGAGCGGCCAGGAGCAGTCTGCCTCACATCCTGCGGGGAACCCAGCCTGCTGTCACGCCGGCCCTGGACTTCTGGCCCCCAGACCGTGAGACAATGCACTTCTCTTGTTTAAAGCTAACGTTTTTAGTAGAGCCCTAGGGAACTAATTCACTGACCGCTAGAATCAGTGACACAAACCAGGTTGGCACCGAGCCAGCTGAGTCCTGGGCCACTGAGAACGTTTCACGGACCCTTTGCCGAGAGGGCTCAGGAACGCTTACTTTTAAGAAGTCTCTGATGGAAAGAAACGTGCTATGTTCGGAAACTGTTGCGTGTCTCTGGGAGGAACGGCCGTATTTAACTGTGAAGGCTTTGTGGTCCCACGAGTGTCTCCGGGATTGTTTCAGGAAATTCAGGGCTTTGTCATCAGAGCGCGAGGCAGGCCCGGGAGCTTCCCATCAGTCACGACGGAGCTGGTTGCCTTCACTTGTCTTTAAACCTCTGCTCTTTCATCACTTTAGATGCATCCTGTGTGAGAAAGCTTTTCATCAAACTCGGCTATTTGTCTGCCTTTTCTTCTGGCTCTGTTAAACTGCTCGGCTAGGATCACTTTCAGTCTCATCGCTTGGAAAACCCTGATAATTAGATTTAAATCATAAAATATGCTAATGCATGCAGATAGGAGCAGGATAGAGATTTCAAAGGCGACTTAATGGATTCTTCCCCTTGGCAGAAACAATGCTGAGCCCTGTGGATAATAGCTTATCTGTTCTTAGAGATCCAGGGAGGTTACATAAGAGGAGCCCCAGGACCACCTGGGGCCGAGCTGAAGAACCCGAGGGCTGGATCACGGCCGCAGTTAACAAGTAATTATCCTTCATTCCAGAAAATGCTCTCTGGACATGCCCCACGCCACGTGCAGGAGCCAGGTCTCATTCCTGCACGCGTGAGCGTCTGCTCCCTGGAGGACGCAAGCCCCGTGCCGTGGGGCGGCTTGGGGTCTCAGCAGGGTCCTGCCCTCAGGGGGCTACTCCCAGGGGACAAAGACAGTGGATGTAGAAACGCCAGCCGTTGGGTTACATACGGGACCTCTGCCCACCCTGAGCAAAGGGGCGTGTTGGTGGGGGGAGACACAGGACCCACAGAGCAGAGGCAGGCTTCACCCAGGCGAGCGGACGCCCGCCCTGCTGGGGGGCCGGTGGCAAAACACGGCTTCCTGGGAGGCCCCTCTGCCCAAGTATCCCGACCCTAGAAATACAACCGCCTTGGAGGGGAGAGGCTGTGCTACTGAAAACACACAGCTAGGAAGGGTCTCTGGAAGGTGTGGCTGGACGGCGGGTTGGGAAAGGGGGCCGGGCGCCCTCTCTGCGTCTTGTGCAAGACTGGGAAGGGCCTAGAACCTTTGTGGGGGGCAGCGGGGATTTCCAGGCCGCCAGTGCTTCATGTCATCTGAAGGTGAGGCTTTTTGAAACCTCGTGCGTGGGGCTGAAGTCGAGGCGACGCGGCCCCGTCAGGAGGGCAGGGACAGCGACCCCAGTGGACGCACGGCCGGCGCAGGACGGGCCAACACTTGGGGTCCTGGGAAGCTCGCCGGTCTAGATCGGCCTCCCGCCCAGAGGGAAGGGGGGGAGCGCGGTGGGCTTTCCAGCCCCGAGAATGGGCCGGTCTCTGCACAAAGGGGCTGTGGGGTATAAACAGGTCTAACACCTGTTAGACAAGGAAAGGTATTGTGACATTGAAGTTTAAACTCAAACACCTAACAAAAGTGTGAAGCCTACCCTGACCCCCAATATAAAATCTCATCCCCCTGCAGCCACCCACCCGTAGGCTCCTCCACCGGTGACGCTTTCTAGCAGATGCTTGGTCTACATCCCACATAGAATATAAAATATAGAGAATATAGAATACAGAGAAGGAACTTTTGCTCAGGGCTGGCTCTCTAGTCCTTCCATTTAGAGCATAGCATCCACGAAGGATGGAGGCTTGGCTTTGCGCTCACGGGGCCCAAGTGCTCAGAACAGAGCCTGCCATGCAGTTCAGGCTCAGTGTATTTGTGGAAGGGAGGGAGGGAGGGAGGGAGGGAGGAAGAAAGGCGTGGATGGAGAGAGATTTGGGTTCTGTTGCAGGCAGAGTGAGCATTAGGTAGGGACCCGCCCAGAGAGAACCACACGGTGGCTGGCCTCTGCTCACATCAAATGGGGTTTCAAGAGCACAGGAACCAGTACCGGCTGTCTTGTTTCCTGCTTCTTTCTTGCATGGCTCTGTTTGTGGAGCAGCTCGGCACATGTATAAGAACCATCAGCTGGCTACTAGAATCCTTTCACGCATCCACGTTTAAATCAGCAAATAGAGCCTTAGAGCAGCAAACCTGAGCCCTCGGGGGTTCTGTCCAGACCCCTTTGCTGACTTGTGTTCAGAGTGTCTGACTCCCTATTGTTCAAGAGAGAAAAACTTCCGAAAGTCACTTGCACTAACGCAGGGACAGGGGCCTTGTCATTGTTTTTCTTGCTTTAAATCAAGAACTGCTAAGAGCATTTTGATGTCCACATTCTTATCTCTTCTAGATTTTTCCTCTCCTTTTGTGAAAATGATCTGATTTTACCACGTCTTGCACTTTTAGCAGGCAGGCAGTAACCGCGAGACGAACGCGTGCCGACCCAGTACCGGCCTCAGCCCACCCGCTCCTCGGACGCTTGGACGAGGGGGCGAGTGGAAGGAAGTGCGCAAATAACCAGGTTCTGGAGCTTAAACCGTTGCCCGTGGGGTCTGTAAAACACAGCCCCTCATCTTTCTGTTCTGCCGCTTGATCAGTTCACAGTCCCCCGAATCACGCTGTATCCTGCGATAAAACCGAAAAAGGTTTCATGTTCAAGCATCCCTGTGATTGTTTTGAAAGGGCCATTCTGTCTCTCTGTGAAGATTTAATTATCTGTTGCAAATAGCATCTGTGAATGAATGTCGCCCAACTCATTTTGGAATAGAAATGATCAAATATTTGGTAGCCAGAAGCCAAGTGGTGATGGCTACACCAAACACACAGCTTTCAGCTCTGGCTCACGGCAGACAAAACAAGATGGTAAATCAGAGGAAGGAAGGGGGTGTGCCGGCTGAGACACAGTGACAACTGCTTTGGGTGCCCTCACGCACTTTATATACGTTTCAGCAGCTCTGTCTTGTGGAACACGTGTACACACGCGCACGCGGTCTGGCGTAGGGAACTTCCTTGTTCTGGCACCTGCAGTCTGACTTCAGTGTCACTTGCTGCTGGAGCTGTGTCTCTCGAGGTTTGCTGCCACCTTGTCAGGGCTTCCCAAACCCAAGTGCCCTTGTCTCCATTCTGAGGAAATATTTAACTTTCTCCCCAGCCCTTTGGCACATCTCCTCTGAAAGGATGTCTTTGAGCCTCGAGGCTCTACATCATCTGGAAGTTCCGTGCAAAGTTTGGTGCCTTTTGCAGCGGTCCTGCGGGTTTGGAGCTCTCTGTCGCTGTTCTCTGGGTGCCGTCTCAGTAAGAGCAGCGACCCTCCTGGCAGGGGCATTCCGCCCCAGCGGTTCCGCCTCCAAGTATGTTTTTCTCCCACATCCACGTCCACATCCGCATCAGCAGCTTGTCTGAAGCTAGAAAATGACAGTCAAGAGAATTGACTTGCTCACCGTTTCAACACCCAAATTTAACTGTGCACGGTTCGGAGTGACCGCGGCATAAATAGTGGTACTCCAACGGGGCCGCGTCACAAAGGCGAGTCTCCAGATTATTCCAGCGTCTTCTCCTTCAAAGTTCAGGAGACGTTTAGACGAAGTCAGTTTTTCTCGAGTGAGTTGAAACCCAAGTTTTTCTGCCGAAGGCCTTGCTGGGCCAGCAAGCAAACGTCATCCTTCGTTTTACTTTCTTAAGCTCCCGTTCACTGTGGTGTTGGGCAGTTGGGCTTTCCCTGGCCTGTGGCCCCAGAGCAGACCGTCAGCGGTTTGCACGTGTAGGGTCGAGATGGAGGGAGGGCTGGGGCGCAGAGGGTCCCCAGCTGCCCCCGCGGTGGGCATCCCTCAGCTGCTTCCCTTTGGTCTTGGGCGGCTCCGAGCGGCAGAGACTGGCATGTTATCCTGGTCACAGGAGGCTCCTGGCAGGCGGGGTTCCGGCACTGGCTGGGCACCTTGGAGCGTCCGGGGCTCATTGCAATTGGAGGAACAGGTTTGGGGGTCTGGGGGCGAGTGGCCCTTCACGGAGCGATGGGCGGCAAGTCCAGCGGCAGGCGGCGCCCCCGTCAGTGTCTGCACGGTGCGTCGTGACGGTCCAGGCGGGACACGGGGGCGGAGAGGCCGTTGTCCCTCGGTGAGCAGGGCCCCTCTGGGGTCCTGGGCAGGGACAAGCAGGGCTGTGTGGTGATGGGACGAGGCCACAGCGCCGGGCGGGCGGGCGGGGCTCCGGGCTCTGCATCTGGGAGGTGGGAGCCCATGGATCCCACAGGACCCCTGAGAGCCGAGACTCCCGAGTCGTGGGTCTTGGGGTGAAACACGCGAAGGTCCTGGGGGGCCTCCCCCATGGTCCGGCCTCCCAGACCCCTCAGGCTGTGAGGCAGGCAAAGGGCCCGCACCCAGACGCCGGGACAGCACCAGGCGCAGAGGCTGGGCTTCAGGAGGGAGGGTGGGCGACCTGGCCCGGGAGGGGTGCTGGTCTCCCGACTCGCGGGTCACCGTGGGGGGCGGGGAGCCCAGCCCAGCGCGCGGTCCTGCGGCCGCGCCAGTTGCCTGAGGCCGGTCCAGCTCGCGCTTTCCCCTCCCGGCAGGGGCCGAAGGCACCTGCTCCCCTGAGTGTAGGAAAGCTTCCCCCGCAGACGGAACCAGGGCCCGGCTGCCCGGGGAGCAGGGCCTGGGCCCTGTAGGCGCCGATTCCCCAAGCCCGTGAACCCCTCCAGTACCTGGTGTCTGACCTCCGCCCCCCCCCGGTCCTGGGCCGCCTGTGGCAAGCCTGAATCGGGGCCCCGTTCTGTGTCCTACTCCCGTGGGGTGTGACTGCGCTGTACCCTGGCCCCGGCGAGTTCTCGTCGGGGCCGCGCAGGCCCCGAGTCCCCCGGGGGGGGCCTGACAACCTCCCCTCCCCCTTCTCTGTGACGGGGCTCGGCCGCCACCCGACTGGGGGTGTCTCCTCACAGGTCTCCCGACCACGGGCTGGGCCCCTCTGGGACTACACCAGGTGAGGTTGATCCGCATGTATAGGACGAGGCCTATGCAGAAGTTTCTAGCGCCAGATTAGCTCTTAGACTTACCCTTGCCCGTCTCAGGGGGACCTCTCTCAAGCTTCTCCTTTCCTCAGCACTCGGCTCCCGGCCCCGACCCTCTGCCTGCCGGCCTGCTCACCCTCTGTTTCCCTTCCTTCATTTCCAGGTACGCCTTTGAGAACAGAGGGGTTTGAGCTGAGCGCATGGTACCCACCGTGGTACCATCCACAGCAAGGCGGCTGCAGTCATGTCCTCCGGTAGTTTTAGTGACTGATCCCCTGCTGCTGGATCTGGGGTCTTTAAACCACTGATAACAGTTCTGATCGTTACCTCCTACCTCCGGTCCCATTCAAGGCCACCGCGCGCCTGTCATTATTTTGGCCACATGCCCTTTCACAGTTTATACCCTCATCTCATTGCCTTTCACTTTTCTCTCCTTAATTGTGTTCCCCGCCTCCCCGACTCGGAACCATCCCCTCGAGTGACGCTGACTTTTCACCTCCGTCTTTGTCCGCCGGCCCCATCCAGTGAGTTTCATTACACGTGTTCTCACCATCCGGCGCATCTTTTCCCTTCGGACTAGACCAGTCCCGCCCGCCCTCGATCACGGTGGCCCTGGCGCATCCAGCGAGTCTGTTTTTCCTTCTGCTTGGACCCTGCGTCTGCCCCGCATCGTCTACCTCGAGTGCACAGAGTGACTCTACGTGAACATTTTAAAATGCGAAGGGCGGGCATCCCAAGTCTAGTCTCTTCTGTTTTCCTCTCTTGCATGTCTTCAAAGCAAACCAGCAAAAAAGTTTATTAAGCACTATTCTGTGTGATAAAGCACTAAACAAGGTGGCCTAGGAACATCCCGATTGCCCTTTGTTGCCTCTTAGCAGGTGAAGATGGTCAGTTTCCCTAGGACGACTCTTAGCTGCAGCAAGAATGTCGTTGAGCAGATGCCCCAAAGCTCGGCTCGAGTACGTTGCTGTGTGTGTGCGTGTGCCTGTGTGTGTGTGTGTTTCTGTTTCTCTGAGTGCACCATCTTTACGGGATAGAATACCCCAAAGCATTTCTATCTACTAGGAAATAAAAAGGGTCCATGTTCCTTATCTTTCTCTTGAAGCCCTAAATATAAAATAGATTTTCTAATCATTTCTGAAAGCATCACGTTTCAGTCTCCCTGGTCTTTCCCTGCAGGATCTGGGGATGGGTGTTGCTTTGGCCCCTCGAAGGCACTCGTTTCCCCATCTTCCGTGTTGACACGATTCTGATTTTCTCACTATCCTTGCTCCTCCTTGGGGAAATGTGTGCATTACCCTCCTCTGCTCCAGGCCCCTTTGTGAATGATGAGAGAAAATATTAATTGATTTTTTTAGGAATTAGTTATCATTGCCATGTTTCAGAGGCCCTATTGTCTCTTGGTGACCTCTGGCTCTATCAGGTTTCATTAAATTGCATAATTTATCTTAATACTTCCTGGAACCTTCCTCTCATTTCTGAGCCTGGCTTTCTCACCTATTTATTTATTTTTTTTTGACTTTTTAAACTTCAGTATAAGATAATGTTCTCATTCCGCTCTGCCCTGGTACTTTATATCTTGCAGGGATTTCTCTCTCAGCGTTCATCATTTTCACCCTTCCTTCTTCTATGTAATAATAATACTTAGCATTTATTTAGTGTTTTTCTTCCTCAGAGGGCTCCATAAACGTATGGAGGTTTAATTGTCTTGCCCTTTCAGGCAGTGCTGGATCGGCTCTCAGAGGCCTGGATGCCGCATCCAAGTCTCAGGCAGGGCACCCGAGGGCGCTGCGGGCTTCCCCCGACCTCACCGTTAATGCCGCCTGCGGGGCCCTTCTCCGTGAAGGAATGAGGAGAGCCGTGTCCTTCAGAGGCAGCCCTGGAACTTGCTTACACGGTTCACCCCATTAAAGCTGTAATGGATTTCTAAAACCCTCACCCCAGGACCGCCCCTGGGAAACATGACACGTCTTATTACATAGCGGAGGATGGGAAACGGGCCCGGACGCTTAAACATCCAGCTTGGTTACTGCAGCAGCCAAGCCCACGGGGAAACGAGCTTCCCGGGGGCCCTGCCATGATGATCGGGGGGCAAGGTGCCGGGTGCAGTGATGACCGACCAGCAGTCAGCGGAAACCAGCCTTTTCGGGCCCAGCACTACGGACAGATCACCTACGAGCATCTCCTGAGATGTTTTAGAGTCATTATTGCAGATAAAGATGCACTAAGATCACCTAATAACTTGTCTTAGAAGAAACATCAAGGCAGCATCATAGTCAGAAAGGAAGCAAGAACCTCGTTATTTGGGGCTCCTTCCGTTTATGCTTTCTCTAGAGAAACTTCATTTAAAGAAATTGCGTGACGTCTTAGTGGAATCTTATGACATTTTCTACCCAAAGACTGTCTCACCCAGCCCCCAAAGACCATATTCTCTTCACATTTTGTCTTCAACTCTGTTTCTGTCATTTTCAAGCCTTGAAAATAAGTGTAAGTATGTGACCAAGCTGTGGAGTAAACAATTTCTAGTGGCTACTCTTACTAACACTTCTTGAGCTACATTAGGAGGACAAAAAAGCAATGGTGGATTTAGTAATCCATTAGTTGAAACTCCGATTCGTTGGGAGTTTTCTTCATACGTAGAGTATAATTATATTCATGAGCATATTGATAACTCTAAGGGGTGGCAAGTTCTGAATCATTAAAGAAATATTAAATTATATTCAGATTAATTTTATTGTGAACTGTATCTTCATTCTCACAACTTGGAAAGTAACACTTCAGTTACAGCGCACGAAGAACAAGTTTATGAACCGGATTTCTTATATGCCTGGCATACTACATATGTTCCCGTATATATTAGAACAAATAAATGACAGGGTAATGCTTTTCTAAGTTGAGTATCTAGTTTTTAAAGGCATGTGACTATTCCCGGGAAACAGTGATAAAATGGTAATATCCAGTGCTCTGGAGTGACTCTTTGTCAGGAGAATCATGTCTGGGTGTCATAATGGTTTTGCAGCCCTGGACAGTCACAGAGTTTGTAGGACCCAAGAACCAGATGAATCAATGCATGCGACCTGCGATTAAATTGCTTATAAAGGCTGTAAATGCACAGCGAAGTTTATTGATTTCCCAGAAAATAATCATGTCTTGACCTTGCCACTGTTCAAATGGGATAAAATCATTATTCCCAGCCGAGGCCATGAGAAAAGCAAGCAGCCTTCCCTCCCTGTCGTGAATTTGCCGAGACTTTACGCCAAGATGCTGAGTGACCCTGTGACTTGTTGGACACACGAGGATGATGTTGAGATGTTCTTTTCCACCCGAGTCCCTCCCGGTGGTGGCCCGACTCCCTCCCGGTGGTGACCCCGACTCCCTCCCGGTGGTGGCCCCGAGTCCCTCCCGGTGGTGACCCCGACTCCCTCCCGGTGGTGGCCCCGAGTCCCTCCCGGTGGTGACCCCGACTCCCTCCCGGTGGTGGCCCCGAGTCCCTCCCGGTGGTGACCCCGACTCCCTCCCGGTGGTGGCCCCGAGTCCCTCCCGGTGGTG
>NC_041226.1:80172358-80268052 GCF_002837175.3 Physeter macrocephalus
CCCGACTCCCTCCCGGTGGTGGCCCCGAGTCCCTCCCGGTGGTGGCCCGAGTCCCTCCCGGTGGTGACCCCGAGTCCCTCCCGGTGGTGGCCCCGACTCCCTCCCGGTGGTGGCCCCGACTCCCTCCCGGTGGTGCCCCCGACTCCCTCCCGGTGGTGGCCCCGAGTCCCTCCCGGTGGTGGCCCGACTCCCTCCTGGTGGTGGCCCAAGTTCCTTGGCTCCTGGAGCCTCACCCCGTCTCTCTCCACACGGGACACCTCCTCCCAGCATCTGCGTCCCTGTGTCTCGTCTTTGGGGACACCAGTCATATCAGATGAGGGCCCGCCCAGGTCCAGAGTGACCCCATCTTAACTAGTGACATCTGCAAAGACCCTCTTTCTAAATAGGCTGTATTCTGAAGTCCGGGGCTCAGGACTCCACCTGTCTTTTGGGGACACAATTCAGCCTGCAGTAGCTGGCTCTCCAGTTTTCAGTTGCTAGAATTCGAGGACCCACATCCAGAATGAGGACACTTTCTTGGATGACCTTCCTGAGACTCTCTGGGCCAAAAAGAGAGCGAGAAGCTCACTTGCCCTTGACTTGCTTAGAATTAAAGTTCAGACTCGCTTTTCTTCCCTCCACTGGGAGACCCTGATTCCAGGTGACTGGACACCTGCATCTGAATACAGCTTTACTGCTGCAGCCCTTAGACAGCGTAATAGAATAATACGACCATGGAGACCCTCACGTGGAACCCAGCTAACTCGAGGGCTCCTCCTACAGAGCTGGCATCCTCAGGGGCGACTCCCTGAGACCCCGAGGTCCAGTCGCAGCCACTTAACTGATGTGAGCCTGGCTGTCCGGATTTTAAAAATAAGCATTTGACACTTCTCGCTGAGCCTGTTGTGGTCCGGGCTACCCCGCTCATTATAACAGATCCAGGGGGTCTAAATTCTCCGTCTTTGGTCTGCGACCAGCTCCGGCCCAGACTTCGTGGCTTGACTTTCCGTGTTTCCCCTCTGTGAACTCGCAGGCTCATCATACACGTGCACCTTGCCATCACGTGCCAGGATCTCCGTAACACTTCCACCATCAGCACAGGGGTCAAGGGAGCGCGCTGTGAGGACCATTAAGTGAACCAGGCTCCTCAGAACAGGGTCTAAGTCACCGCCTCTGTGGTCCCTTAGCCCAGGGTCTTCCCAGAGTGCCATCAACTACTTCTTGTCACCCCTGACTCTCCCATGTCACGTTCATCAAGCAGAATATACATCAGTTCGTACAAGGCTAGTCGCTGCCTGCCTGGGGAAGCGACCCCACTCTCTGTGCCTCAGCTTTACAGCCCCTGAGTTGCAGGGACTGGAACACCACCGAGCTTTCCAGCCCAGGTGACGGGGCCACAGATGGTTGCAGGTCCGCGGAAGGGATTCCCGGCCCCTGCAGTGGCCAGGCGGGCCTCAAGCAGCTGCAGTGCTGGCTGGGAACCTCAGCTCTTCACCCCAGCCTGCCATCCAAATATTGTCATTTTTATGTACCAGGGACGTGCCAGGGGAGCCCTGCGGTGGAGGCTGTCGGGGTCCCTTTGAGAGGAATGCTGTTCATTGAAGTCCAAGCCCGGTTCTTCGAGGCCTGTTCCAAGTTCTGTGCGGTATTGGGTGGCCTTCATACCTGATCTCCGGGCGTCCAGTAAAACATCTGTCCGCAGACCCGGTCCGTGCCAGGTCCTGCTCTAGACAAGGCGACACTGGGGTGTCCGGGACGCGGCCGAGCCCTGCCCTCAGGACAGACAAGGACCCAGAGAGAGGGGATTGGAGATGGGGCAGCTCGGGGCCGCTGAGAAGCCTGGTGACGCAGCCCAGAGTTGCCCAGCAGCAGCAGGATGTAGTGCTCTCAGGGGGACGAGCAGGAAGGGCTGCCACGGGCAGCCTTTGACCTGGGACTTGAGGGGTGGAAGAAGCCAGCACGGAAGACAGCAAGGCAGCGGAGGGCTTCCTCCTGGGCTTTGTAAGCCTCTCAACACTCTCCTGGTTGGAGAAGGACTTGGGGAAACGTACCGAACAGGTTTTCCCCGAGTTGGAGCAAGACGAGCTGGGGCAGTGAGACATCTGACACGTGCTAAACACACTGCGCACGCACCTTGGGAAATCCGGGGCCGCCACGATGCCCACGCGGTGTGTAATCTGCCCGTTTCCTTGGGTCAGGTGCTCATTTCCAGCCTTCCGTTCAAAAGGAAAGCCTTGCTACGTGACTGAGTAAATGATGTGCTCAGAAGTAGGATTTTGAAATATGGAATTGAGATCGACAATGATAATTCGTCTTTGTGGACTGCTTTTCCTCCTTGACCTCAGAATATTTCTCAGCAGAGTGCGAAAACACGCGTGTGTTTTACACATCCTCACGGCAACCCTGTACAGGAGGCAAAGTGGCTAATGATAGTAAGAAGAACAGCAGCTAATATTTACTGAATGCTGACAGCAGCCAGCCTCGCACATGCGTGAGACTGCACACACCTGTATGTTTATTAATGTACTCCAGGTACAATAACCATAATGTATATGCCATACTGATTAATATGCTATTTATTGACCTCCTACTATGTGCCAGGCCCTGCCTGAGTGCCTGGGGATACAGTAGTGAACAAAATAGACAAAACCTCTGCTCTCAGAGTTGACTTAATGGCCTTGAATCCTTACAAGACCCTAGCAAATACTTGCTGTTATCATTCCCATCACAAGATGAGAATTCAGAGGCGCGGAGACATAGGCAGCTTGTCAAAGCCACGCAAGCGGTTAAATGGCAAGGCCGGCTCTGCCTACAGGGGTGACACGGAGTGACCACCTCCACATAGCAAGGTGAGGAGCTGGCTGAACTTCAGTTTCCTCATGATGGCAACACAGGGACAGCTCCTGAGGACACCGGGCCCTGCCTGAGCACACATAGCAGACGAAGATGCTTCCCAGGGACACGGGAGGTGCAGGTGAAACACCCAGGGCTCCTGCTGCAGGGACACGGGAGGTGCAGGTGAAACACCCAGGGCTCCTGCTGCAGGGACACGGGAGGTGCAGGTGAAACACCCAGGGCTCCTGCTGCAGGGACACGGGAGGTGCAGGTGAAACACCCAGGGCTCCTGCTGCAGGGACATGGGAAGCGGAGGTGACCTCCCCGCAGCCTTAGCCTGGACCTTTGTCTTAGCAGTAGTGCTAGATGGCCCAGGCGTCCAGTACAAGCCGCTGGAGGGACACAGCCTTGTTCTCCCTAATGCGCTGTCTTGTGTAAAACTACACCCCAGCCTGCAATGCGAGGCGAAGGGAAGGTTTCCCGGGGACTAACCATTTCAGGCCCCAGACAGAAGAGTCAGGGTGGAAACAAAGCCGTGTGTGTGTGTCTGTCCAAGCGATGGGCTGTCTACCTCCCCTGGGACCGGCGGCCCCTGGCCTGGGAATGTCTTCTTGTGGGACAGTTTACAGCCACTCAGTTTTTCTGTCCTGATTAAACCTGGTAATCGGATACACAGAGAAAACCCCAGCCTCATGTCTCTCAGAGGAATCTCAAGGAATTCTACTCCAGTGAACGGACAGCCGTTTCAGCCACAGACCGGGGAGCAGTGATGTCCTGGGATTCTGACAAGCATGGCGCTCTCTGCCATCAGCAGTGGGTGGGACCTGGGAGGCCAGCACAGGCGTTTTCATACCTTAGGTGGAAGGTGTCCTTGCTGGGATAGCGCTGATGGTGCCCTGGCAGATTCTTCTCTTTGGCTGCCCCTTCCCTATCCCCCTGTACCATTAGCACCTACTAGGCACCCCCAAACTGAGTTGCTACCCGCAACGTATTTATTTCGCTTGCATTTCCGCAGTTTGGCGGTTTCGGTGGGGTGGGCGGAAGGTCCCTGGTCGTGACTCCCTCTCTCGTGGGCTGTGGTCAGCTGTGGTCCTACCTGCTCTCTCCCACGCCTGGAACCTTGGCTGGGACACACGGGCTGACACGGCCTCTCAGCCAGCAACCAGCTGGTCTGGCAGTTCACAGGGATTTGGGCGGAAGGTCAAGGGTGAGGGGAGAAGCACACAAGGGCCTGGGGTCCTTGCCCGGGGGGCTGGCTCAGGGTCACTTCTGCCCAGGTCAGAGCTAAGGCCAGTCCACACTCCAGGAGGGGGCCATGGTTTCAGCCTCTCGCTGGGAAGAGCTGCCCCGTCACCCAGCCAAGAGGGGAGCTTTCAGGGAGGAGCCGGACTGCGGTGGTTTCTGCAAAGCTTCCAGCAGCCTTGTCCCTCCCCCCCGGCCAGAGTGCGTGCAAATGCAGTCCCTGTGGTGACACCCACTCTCAGACAAGCGCACTCCTGTTACCCTCTTCCTGTTACCTTCCTCTCCTGGGGATGTCCCACCCCCAGCACACTCTGGTGTCCCTCATAGATGTCCCCCAAACCGGACTCAACTCCAGGTCCACCAGCCTTTTTGCTAAAACCCTTGGAGGCAGGTGTGTTTTAGAGTTCAGAATTTTTAGATTTCAGAATACTACATCCGTATACTATACACATATATGTACACATACATAGCACAGCACCTGGGCAGCATTTTGTAATCAAACACATTAGTCTTTCTACATTAAGATGTATCTCTGCTGGGGGCTTCCCTGGCGGTCCAGTGGTTAGGACTCCGTGCTTCCACTGCAGGGGAGCCTGGGTTCAATCCCTGGTCGGGGAACTAAGATCCCGCATGCCCTGTGGTGTAGCCAAAAATTTTTTTAAAAAGATCACTATTCTCACTTAGTGGGTAAAGACCATAAATAGCCCCAGGGTCCTGCTGCCCCATGAGCTCGTAGCCTGTCACCTGCCACCCAATGAACCACAAACAACTATGGCAAAACTTCCATTTTCAGAACGTCTTGGACCCAGAAGTGCAGATAAGGGATTCGGGAACTCTGTAATTTTTCAGCAGACTGTGGTCTCCATAAGGCAGGAGCCGGGCCGCCTCCTGGCTCCGTCCTCTCCCCTGGGCTAAGCAGAGGGCCTGAAACCTAGATACTCAGTAAAGGTTTGAAGATAAATAAGTCAGCAAACAGCCCATGTGCAAGCTTGTCCCTTGAGGCAGGTTCCCTCTGCATGTGGGTAATTCTTCCTGTTGATGCCAGTTCTTATTAACTTCATTGTCAGCAGTGGACAGAGTCTGACCTGGTCCCATGTTCTGTTCCCTGCGGGGGGCTTGAAGACCTCTCTGCGTGTCCCTGGAAATGTACAGCTATCTAGGTAATGACCGTGTTTTATGGGATGTCGCGTTTGGAAAGCTAGGCGGGCAGCACAGGGCGCTGTGAGACGCTGGAAGGTGTGTCAGGGAGAGGCTGGAAGATTTGGGCCTTTCCTAGGCTGACTGACTTACTCACAGTATCAGCAATTGGCTACTGCCGTGCTTGCTCTGAGCTTTGCTTTTCCAGATCCATCACGCAGAACATTTCCTGGTGTCCGCTGTGGCATCCACACTGTTCTTGCTTCAGGGGTTCCCAGTCGAGACGAATAAATACATGTAAATGGGTATGATACGCACGTGGTGTGCACATGGTTTGTGGTGAAAAAGCAGCTTGAACACATTCTGGAACATTTCAGAAGGAGCTCTCCCGTCTGCATGAGCTCCTCAGAGATCATTTCACCAAGGAAGTCACCTTAGAACTGGATTTTAAGGCAGGGAAGGCTTGGGAAGTCTTTCCAGGCCGAGAGAAAAGCCTGTGTTGGTGTTTGAACCTGCACTTTGGCATGTTTGAGACATGGTGTGGTGGTACATGGAGGCAGGAGCGGGACGGGTAGTTTAATATTCAGATTGCACACAAAATCAGAAGAAATAGGTAACGTGCTTAAAGCTGAATAAAAATAATTTGAAAGCAATCTGATACACATTCAGTACAACTGCTAAGCAACCTTAATGATATAAAAAAATGTAAGGTCAAGTCTCCATCCTAGCTAATAGTAACAGGCAGTATTGTTGCACCATTACTGAGCCAAGGACCCATCTCTTGCTTCGCATCTGTTCGTTCATGTAGTCCTCGCCACAAGTCTAGGAAATCTGCATCCCCATCATCCCTGTTCAACAGACAAGGAAGCTGAGGTCCCAAGAGGCTGAGTCATTCTCCGAAGGTCACACAGAGAGTAACGATGAAGTCAGGGTGTGAACGCGCGTCCTCTGGCTCCAGAACAGACACGGTTCCCCAGCCTGGTGTTAGCGTCCGCACCACACGTGGCCCCCGTAGGAGAACGAGACGTGTGCGCAGTCTTAGGTGCAAACGGAGAAGAGCAAACGCGATTTAACGCCAAAGCAAGAGGGACCGGCGACATATGCTGAGGGCAAAGAGGGAGAAGAAAACTGCAGGAAGCATTCAGGAGTGTGTGTGCCATCTTCTCCCAGGATTGCTATTTCAGAATCATTATCTATTCTGTTAATGCAGATAAGTTTTCCCAGGGCCACATCTGAGGCATAAAAGCAATGAGTAGATGACATTATGTGAATGAAACTGTACTTTTTCCCATGGCAACCTGTGTGTCGGGGTGCATGTGCCCATGTGTGGATTTTGAGGGGGGTGGGGCAGGTGCTTGTATGTGTGTGTTTGGTTGGAACTTAACAAGCAAGTGATCACAGAAAATGGCTCGCCTGGGGGCCGGGGGTGAAAACCATTTGCAGAGCGTGGAGATCTCTCTGATTGTTTTCCGCGTTGCCGAAAGTTGAGCTGTCGTTGGTAAGCTGCCAGCTGGCAGGTAGAACAGACAGCTGTCTGTCCCAGCCTCCTGGTTCAGCTGCTTGTGCCGTGTCTGTAGCTAGATTTATTAGTGAGAATCTGATAAAACAAGAGGCAGCGTATTTCTTGTTTTGGAGGTGTCACAATTATGTTGTTACTTTAGATCCCAGAATAAGCAGTAAGACGTTGCTTAACCCTGCAAGACAAGGAAGCGGCTGTGAACCCAGGGAGCTTGTCCGAGCCCCTGGCCGAGGCCGGGCTGGGTTCACTCAGGGTCACGATGGCAGGCGACGTTGGAGGGCGTTACCTAGGAGAAGGCTCCTTCACCTGGCACGTGCGAACCCAAATCTGCGAGTCCGGCGCCTGGCTGAGGGGCTTTTTCCCTGTCTGTCCCGGCGTCCGCAGTGACATTGGCGCCTAGAAGTCATCCAGACGTGATATGACTGTCTGGGAAATACAGTGAGCCTGGCTGCACCTTCTAAATCCTCATTTCCTGGCACTCATATGATGAGGGCAGTGATGGGGCAGGGGGCAGACCACCGCATTTGGAGCTAAATTACATCCCTGCTTTCCGTCCCTCGAAAGATGGCATGTTCTTCTTTCTTCTCTCTGCTCAGCCCAAGTCACAGACAAGCTTGTCAGCCGCTTTTCTGCTTTCCCTCACACACGTCAACACACATACACGCACACAAACATGCACAGTACACAGCACACACCACACCTACACCTGCGCGCACACACATACACTCAGACTAGCGCCGTCCGGGAGGACTTCCCGTGATTACAGAAATGCTCTCTCTTGTGTGCCGTTCACTGTGTTACCCGCTGGCAGGTGAGCACTTAGAGTGAGCTAGTGAAAGTGACGGATGGATTCTTAACCTAGTTGAAATGTAATTAATTCCAGTTTAAGCTCATGGCTTACGGCTGCCGAATCGACCAGCCCGGCTCTGGGACGGAAGCCCTGTGAGGATGGACTTCGTTTCCCTCACCTCCTTCCGTCCAGCTTGGGAGCTTCAAGACGGGTTTGCGCACTGAGTGGCTGAGGCAGGCAGGGGACAAGGGCTGGGCGACTCGGAGGCTCTGCCGCTGGAGCTGCTACCCTAGCTCCCGCCGCCCGTGCGTCAGCGTCCCAGGGAGACTCTCCCCAATGCTGAACGCTGACCGCCTAGGAGAGGGGCCGCCTCCATGGAAGGACCGTTGTACTTGTTGCTGCAGGTGTTCGGGTAGCGGGTATAACTCCATCACTCGTGAACTTCCCAGAGCCTTTCAGAATCCATAGGTATTTCTCCCCCATCCAGGCCTTGCGGGAGATGATTTCCTTCACGTGTTCACCCAGAGAGAACGGAGACCGTGGGGTGTCTCGTCTTGCTTGTCATAGGTCCTCCCCCCGGTGTCAGTGTCCTGGCGCCGGGAGCCGGGCCGCGCTCTGCGGTGCCCTCCGTGCCCCCCCCACGCTTCCTTCATTCCATCAGGTCTCAGCTTGCGCTTGTCCTGAGCACCTCCCACAGCCGTCTGCTCGGAGCTGGGGGGCGCCCGCCCCCTTCACCCTCTCCAGTCTCCCCAGATTCTTCTTCTGGTTTCAGGGTACCTCCTCGGGGTGGCAGCTCAGACGACAGATGTCACTTCCGGTAGAGAGTGACCGCCGGCGTCGCCAGTTTGTCCCAGGGAAGGAGGGAACTCTGATCTCCTCTGTGGTCAGACGCCACGTGTGTTTGCGGTGGCTGCTGTCCCCCAAGCGGCCCAGTGGGGACAGCGGGACACGGCGTGCACCTCACAGCCACGTGCCGCGGTTACTAAATCTGTGTGAACCGCTGCCCGCACACACGGGCCGGCACGTCGTCGTCACCGACTGGCTGCCCCTGCCTCACGGCCCTGCCGCTTCCTTTGAGGTGAAGTCGGGCGACCCCAAGTTCCGAACGAAAACTGCCAGGGGAGCTGGACCGACAGTGCCTCTGTGGATGAACCAGAGAACAAGCGGCCGGCCTCCCAGCAGCCGGCCTTGGCCCGGGGACCGCTGGCCGCTCAGACAAGAGCACGAAACCCGCGTGGCCCGCGCACGGGTAGGCCTGTCCCTTGGCCGATCCCCCAAGGCGCACCTGCCAGCACTGGGCTGCCCTGTTTGCCATGGCCCCAGGGAGCCTCGTCCCCGGCAGACGCCCGGGAGGTGATACGGGGAGCAGCACCCACTTCAGGGGCTGCCAGGCCTCCAGGCACCTCCCCCGCGGCCTGGGCCTCCCGCGCCACCTCTGCTCCGTGTTTGGGTTCCAGCCCCGCCCCCCGCACTTGCTCCAGGCCCAGCCGAACAAGGAGAGTGATGGGGACCCCATCCGCGTGTTGTTAGCGCTGTCTGGGCTCACAATGGCCCGGGCCTGGTGATTGGCAGCTACTTACACTCAGCCTCCCACTGAGCTATTGGCGAGCGTGCTTGCTCTGCGCGATTTTAAACCGTTCCTGGCCTGAATGGTAATACGTAAGGTCCGGTACGTGGAAAAAATAACGGTATTTAAAGCCCCTTACCATCGAGGCTGCACATAGCAAAAGGATTCTGAAGTCCGCCTGGAAAGGTCTTAATTTAAGGTTAGCCGAGGCAGGGAGGTGAGGACGGGCTGCTGGTCGTTTCCTCGGTGCATATTCAGATTTCTTTGTGGGCTTGTGTTAGGCCCCTTTTGAATGAAGAAGCTGGAAAGGACCCCACTCACAGTCAAATCAAACGTGATTACTGTTTAGTCTTCTCTCTTTCTACCCTGAGTACATTCAGGCAGTTTTTAAAAACTTGTCACGGGACGGGTGACTTGGAGCCAGTTGTACGTGACGGACTGCTCCACGGGTCTTCCTCGGAGTGTAAGACAGCCCTTGCTTTTAACATCATCTCAGTGCATAGTTTTTTGAAGGTGAATTATCCAGACTGTAAGGAAACATGTGTTTTTTTTCTCATTTAAATAGATTAGGTCTCATCTCAGACTTCCGAGGGACAGGCGTGAGTGGGCAGGGTCGGAATGGCGAGCCGGACTCTACAGAGGCCCCCCAAGGCCCCAGAGCTGGGCGGGGGGCCTGGGGACACACAGGGTCTGTCTTCCTACCCCAACCCTCCCCAGTACTACCTTTACTTTATCCTTTAAAAGGTGAACCCTCCAGTCCGCTTACCACGTGCCCCTGATTCTCATCCATCACATCAGGGTGGAGTCTGGCGACCTGAACTGATTCTGTGGCTGTTGACCTTGCTCACCTGGCTGAGGTGTGTTGGCCAGGTTTTCCTGCTCAGGTGACTTCTTCCGCGTTGCCATCTGTCCTCTTGGGAAGGAAGCCGTCTGCCCAGCCCAGGCTAAGGGAGGGGAGTGATGCTCTGCTCCGTGAGGGTGAAGCAGCTGCATGAATCACACAGATTGTTCCACATTCCTCTGCATGGGAGATCTGTGTCTTCTCCCTAATTTACTAATGTATTCAATTATTTATTTATATCACTTGCTGTGATTTCATCCTTTGAAAGAACTACCTCTCATGAATAGTGCGTCTGAGGTACACACCACACGCTCCGAAATGATCTTTCGTTCGCTAAAAACAGGCAGGAGTCTAGGGAATGGTCCTTAACTATAAATAAATATACATTGATTTCATTAAGTACCTTCTAGAAGGAAATGATGTGCATTCAATGCCACATACTCCTTTCCCTTATCTCGTTGTACGGTGCTCATTCATTCATGCACACGCACCGTAAAACTAGTCTTAGGGATGTTTTCTTGATATTCACCTTTTACTCTGACATGTAGTTCAGTCCCTCACGTTGGGGCTTTACAATTACGCGAATTCAAGATAAATCTGCCAAACGTTATATACCATTCTATTTGGCGGTCCATGTATCCCACCTATTTTACCGAGTTTTCAGCGCTGGGAGCGAGGAATGAACGTAACCAACAAGGTGTGTCTCCCCGGGGCGCTCCCACCACAGTCCAGGTGGAGCGGCAGCCCGGGTACATGCGGGCGGGCGGAGAAAGAGAAGAGGTCATTTCCGCAGGACCAGTAGAAAGGCAGCGCTGTGGGCGGGACTCGGGTGCTGATGCGTGTGTGGGCGGGGTGGGGGGCGGTTTCCGAGACGCGTTTGCCGTGTGTTCGGTTCAAAGTCATCTCGCTCTTGAATCACCGTGGCGGGTATCAATATACAATTTCTTCCTAAGGGCAGTTGTCTTGTTGCACGTAACTTGTGGGTGGAGACAGAGTACAAGTGCTGTAGATATCTCCTGCGTACATATAATTAGCAGCTTTCGGGAGTTTACAGACCTCCTCCCGACCTTGGAACATTTTATCACATCTCCTCCGCCAACAGCCCTGGGGAGGAGAGACGGGACGGTTGGGGAGCCTAGCGACCTGGGTCAGCTTCACTCCAGAGAGGAGATGTTTCCGGACGAGAGGCATCGAGTAGCCTGTTGGACGCTCTGAACTCGTAAGCGGTACAAAGCGAAGGAGTCCGAATCTAGATTCCACTGTTGCAAAAGCCTCCTCACTGGCCAGTACATGTTACGATTAAAGAGAGCTGACCTTGGTGTTAATGTGGGAAGAGGGCACCTTTCCCTGTCTAAGGCCCCTCTCGATCCCTCACAGGGAAGCAAGTTTAAAAACCCAAATGCAGGGACTTCCCTGGCGGTCCGGTGGTTACGAATCTGCCTTCCAGTGCAGGGGTCACGGGTTCGATCCCTGGTCGGGGAACTAAGGTCCCACATGCCGCAGGGCTACTGAGCCCGCGCGCCACAGAGAGAAGCCCGCGCGCCGCAACGGAAAGGTCCCACGCGCCGCAACTAAGACCCGATGCAGCCAAAAAATAAAAAATAAACAAGTAAATAAAATACTAAAAAAAACCCCAAATGCACCCACTCTTTTCCAATCCAGGTGACCAGTACTCTACGCGAGGCTCTTCAGGTGTTGAGTCCACCGTCAACCAACATGGGTTGATCAGTCAACACGTCAGCACCACCTGATTTCCATCCTGAACCCCCAGAACCCCAAGTTATGGAGGGACAGAGGTGGATGGGGCAGACCCTCCCTCTGTAGAGCTTAAGGTCTAGCGAGGAAGACGGACGTTACACAAAGTATCACGTTCATGCACTAGTCCACCCATTCATCCAGCAAGTGTGGACGGACCAGGGCCCGAGAAGGAGGTGCACGGGGCCCAGCCTCAGCGGGGTGAGTGTAGGAAAGGCCGTCCTGAGGAAGTGACACTGAGCGTGAGCCATAGGAGGGCTAGAAAATTCCAGAAAGAGAGAACCACTTGTGGAGGGCTGCTGGAAGGAGGGACAAGGACAGTGGCAGGAGACGAGGGGACCGCCCCCCGCCCTGGTGTGAAGCCAAAGTGCTCTGCTCCTCCGGGCCTGTGGACTGCAGCTCCCGTCACCGCTGCGCTCCCCGCTCCGTTCCCGCTCCTCCAGGGCTGAGCGGGCTCCACCTTCGCTTTGCACCTGCCGTCCCAGTGCCCCGAGCGTCCCTGCAGACACCCCCCGGCTCACTGCCTCCCCTCCTCTGTCCTTGCTCAAAGGCACCGCTCAGTGAGAGCCCACCAGCCCGCTTGTCGGGCAACTTGCCCAGGACTCCTGCAGCCTGAGCCGCCTTTCCCAAAATATTTCTCCTCTATCTGATTTCCTTAGTTTTCATTCAGTGTCGGACTTCCCTCTGAATGTTGTCTCTATGAGGCAGGAGTTTCTCCGTTTTGTTCACAGATGCCACCCTAGTGGCTGGAACAGTGCACGTTTCTCCATAAATGCTTATGGGGAGTGCAGTGGAGACCCGGTGAGGGGCCTTAGTCAGGAGAGCGACCTGGCAGCCTGTGCCGTATCAAAAGATCACCGTCTGCAGTGTGGTGGATGCTTTGGAGGGGAGCGAGGACTGGGGGCGACCAGGGAGGGAGGATTTGACCAGAATTCTGCAGGCTGCTGTCCCTGGGGCCTGCAGGGGTATATGTGGCCACAGTGGGGATATTGGCTGTAGAATGATTTTTCAGGCTTCCAGGTGAAAATAGCCCTTGTTTAAAAATTAGGTGATCTCCAGAGAAGAAGCCCCAGAATCACATTTGAAGGTTCAACCCCGTTACCTACATCAGTACCTAAACCACACTTATGTGGGTAGAAGCAGGTGGCACTCAAGTGCTGGCTGTGCCCCCTGCCAGCTTCGAGTGAGCCAGAGAAAGCTTAGAAATTCAGCAAATTGAGTCGACGCCGTATCGCTAAATGTGGCGCTTAAGGACGAAGCCTGAGAACTCTGCGTGCGCCAGTCACCCAAAGGGTCCAAGCGTCGCTGCAGAAAACAAGCTCCCTCCACGGGAAGGTGGAAAGCCCCCAGGCCCTCAGCATGAAGGAGAGGGGGGCTCGGGCTTCCAGGCAGGGACTGACCGCTACTCAGAGGTCTGGGGTTCTGGGGGCCAGAGTCGACTTGTCGTGCTGAAGGCTTTCTCAGAAGATGGCATGACTTCCTTCACAGGAGTCGTGTGGATTTCCTAAGTCCGTTTTACATAAAAATCCCCCCCCCCCCAGCACAGCAGTTATGGTCACACTCTGTCCCTGGGGTCACGGGGAACTGCAGGCCCAGCGAGTTAGTTGTCCTAGAAGTGCAGGTGCTGGCACGGTGGCAGCTTTCCGTAATCTATGGGTGGGAGACATAAGCCTGGACGGCCTGTGTGACGGAATCACTGGAGTGCGCTCACGCGGTCTCGAGGGAAACTGTTCTGAGCTGTACGAAAAGTAAGAAGGGACTTCTGGAAGCACTCCTGCTGGAAGGTTCTTAGATTGTCTGCATGACTAGGGAGGGTCCGGCAAACTTCCCCGTAGGCAGTGGCTGAGCCGCTCGTACTAAGTGGGGCTCCGGTATGGCCTGCGGACGCCTGGGCGGCTCCCAGAGCGCGCAGCGTGTCCACAGATCAGAACCATTTGCACAGCAAATCAGGGCCAGCTTCCCGGGGCTGTGCTGAGACGGGTTCCACCCTCTGGTCCAGTGACTTGCCCTTGGAGTCTTCAAAGTCGTAATGATTTTTAAGCAAGGGGCCGCGCATTTTCATTTTGCAGCTGTGCAGCTGGCCCTGACGTTAGTACCGAGACAAGGGCGGTAGGTGGAGTTCTAGGATGGGGGTCCCTCCCCCTCTCTGATGTACACACCTTGCAATCGAGGGTGGGGAAGGAGGAACCAAGGAATGTGAGGAGATTATGTCACCGTGTAAGGCAAAAGGGATGCGACAGACATGATCAAGGCCCCAAGGGAGTCGACCCTGAGTCGACTAAAGAGATTATCCTGCGCGGGCCTGGCCTGATCTTGTGAGCGCTTTTTGAAAGCAGACTTTCTCGGCTGCTCTCAGAGAGAGAAAGCGAACAGCCGTGACGGGAAAGGTCTACAGAGGCGCGGCCTCTGGGAGCTGGGAGCGTTCCCTGGCTGGGAGCAGGAAGACCGGGACTGCGGTCTTATATCCACGAGGAGCGGAGCTCGCCTACAACCTGAGCGAGTTGGAAGAGCCCCAGCTGACACCTGGGCCGCAGCTGCGCAGAGGGTGCTCTCCGCCCGGCCGACGCCCGGCCTGGGGTCCCTGAGACGTTGGCACGCGTGCTCTGACGAGGGCGCTCAGCCTGGCAACCTGCTGCGAGCGACAGAAAAGGCGATGACGTCAGGTGCCTTGCTCACGTTGCGGTTTCGCCAACAGCGGGTGAAACTGCTGGGCCGCGGCTGGGAGCAAGGCAGCGGCGCCCAGCGGTAACCTTGGCTCCTTGAGCACCGTGCACGTGCAGGGAAGGAAGCCCGTTCCACTCAAGAACGTTCTGGATAAAGCAGTAGAGAGCTCGCATCCTATTAGATCTTGACCCTTCGTCCAGGCCTTTTCGGTACCCCGTGACGAAGCGCGGGGTGGGCGCGAAGCCTGTCCGAAGGGCCACGTCGTCTCCGGGAAAAGCTCAGCTTGCTCCCCGAGCCAACCCCTTTTGTCGTGGAGCCGCGTTTTTGCCTGAAGGAACGTTTAGTGGAAAAACAACACTTACTCAGACGTGGGCATTAGGCAGACATTTTCTCAAAGCATCACTTCAAAGAAAATAACTGACAGTATTTGTTGTCAATAAGAAAAATTGAATGTTCGAGTGAAACCAGAATTTTGGAAAACTAATACCCACCACTGTGAGCTTGAAGTGTTCCAGTACTTAAAGACTTTTCTGCTGAGAATTGTGGTGGTGTTAACAGACGTGATTTTTAAAAATATTGTCTAATACAATTTGCCAGCGCTTGCTGGGAAGATCTGCACAGCTCCCGTGCACCAGCAATATCCAAAAGGCAGAGCTCGAGATAGAAAGTCACGCATTCAGAGGGCAAAACAGACCAACAGATGTTAAAGTAATAGAGTAGAAAGTTTATTGACATGGCTTCAGATTCCACAACGAACCGTTAAGACACTGCCGTGGCTGCATCTTGGTGGAGGAGCAAAGAAGCACATCCACGACTCTCTTAAAAGGCTATTCAAACACTTCTCACTTCTCCAGCGACGCATCTGCTCGAGGCTGAATTTTCTCCGCATATTTCAACAAAACAACACACAGCAACAGACCGAATACAGAAATATGAGAACCTAGCTGTCCTCTTCAGCCAAGACATCAAAGAATTTGCGAAAATGTAGAACGGTGCTACTCTTCTCACTGACTGTTTATGGAAAATATACTATTTTCATAAAAATGTGTTATTTGTATGAATGTGTATTGGGTTCATTATAGTTATTTTTAAATGGGTTAAAGTAATTAATTAAAGTAAACTTTCCTATTTTTAGTCTCTAGCATGGTAAATATCAGTACATATAATCCACAGAAACAAGAGCTCTTTTTGTTCTTCAGTAATTTTTAATAGGGGTATCAGGGGTGTGAGTAAAGGGGTGTGAGCCCCAAAAGTTTGAGAACAGCTGATGTAATCTGACGTGGTGGTACACAGGCAGATGGTACACAGGGGAGGGAGAACGTCGTTAGTGCGGGTCAGGAAGCCACCTGTCGCGGACTGAGCTGTGTCCCCAGAAGGTACGCCCCAGCTCTAGCTCCAGTACCTGTGAACGTGACCTCGTTTGGCAGGAGGGTCGTTGACAGAAGTAGTCGTGAGCAGTGTCTTTGTAAAAAGGGGAAATTTGGACGCAGAGACAGACCCCTGGAGAAGGAAGGTGACGTGACTCGGAGAAGATGAGCCCTGGCTGCTGTGGAGGACCGTCCACACCTGCAGGCGGAGGCGGCAGGAGGCACCTCCTCCGGAGCCTCGGGGGAAGGTGACACCTTGGCTTCGGACTCTGGCCTCCAGGCTGTGAGGCAATACATCTGCATGGTTTGAAGCCACCCAGTTTGTGGTGCTGTGTCACGGCCGCCCCAGGACACTCGGGACACCGCGCGGCCGCCCCTCGCGCTGGACCCACGCGCGTGACCTCACCCTGGCCTCCCAGGAGCAGTGGAATAGGTGACCTCCTGGCATTTTACACATGAGGAAACGGGAGACGAACGGAGTCACTGTTGCAAAGTCCGCGCGCTTTCCCTTTCCCCGCTCCGCCTCCCAGGCTGGACGGCTCTGTCATCCTGCCCCAGACCCACTCCTGCGACACCGCGGTGCGTCCACTCAGGGTTGTCACAGCCCGAAAATTGACTGGGGCTGAAAACATCCCATGTGCTGATGGACAGTTTATCCTTTCACGGTGGTAATCATGCAGGTGAGGTAATTATTATTTAATGATGTTGGCCGAGCACCTCACGGTGAAGTTAATAATTACTATTTTGACTGCGGAACATTGTGAGCGTTTCCAGCCATCGGTTTTATCAACCAACTAAGGATGTGATCCAGCAGACATCCCGAGGCTCTGCTCCACAGCAGTGGGTCCTGGACGGCGTGCAAGGTGAGCGGAGCCGTTCTTGCCTAGGTTCTAATAAACACAGGAGAGGCACAGACACGGTGCCCTGCGGGACTCGGCGGACGTGGGGTCCCATTGGAGAGAACAGGAAAAGCGGAGCAGAGGAGGTGACTTCGGCTGTGCTCAAGGCAGCATCTGAAGGTTGCCCGGGACACGGGCAGAAGCACGGAGGGCGTTCTCCCCGCGGATGCTTGTTCAGGAAACGGGTGCATCCTGGCTGAGGCCTGCGTCCCTGGGGTGAGGGCGATTCTCTTAGTTACTCTTTTTTCATCTTCCGGGGAGACCACGGCCCCCCCTCCTAACCTCCACTCCGCAGTCTTAGGAACCTAGACGTTTTGTTTTTTCTTTCTTTTCCCCCGAGATAGTCTATCTTCCAGAAAGATTCTGAAAATCTGTCAGATTAATGTGTTAATGATTCTTCTCAGGAGAAAGGAAGTTTGATTTTTAACAGGGGTGAAGATCTTACGTAAGTCAGAGGTGTGGCTCTTTGATGACAGGGTCTCAGTGATCCGGAAGGAGGTGGGACGGGTCCCTTTTCGTGAAAAGGACCTCCCTGTTCCCCCCGAAATCACACAGTCTGCCCGCGGCGGACACGGCTGGACAGAGTCAGGCTCTCTGAGCAGGGCAGCATCCTCTGCCTCGGTCCGCCTCAGACGTGCTTCCTAGGAGACTCCTCGGCCTTTTCAACTTTTATGCTCTACCGTTTAGCTTAGAATAGGCAACTCCCCAGACTCAGGTCTTCGGCACAGGGTGGTAGAAAGCTTAGCCCGAGAGCAGACCCCAGGGGTGTGTGTGCCCTGCCAGGCGGCAGCCGCGGCCTCCCAGCTGGTCGCTCGTCTCGGACTCACGTGAGGCCGGGAAGCAGGAGGGTCTGGTTAGGGAGCGCCAACGCCCTGTGCGTGTCGGTGTGTTACCTCCCATTTCTGTTTCAAAACACGTGACTGGATTAAGAATCCAGAAGTTAAGCTTTTCTCCACCCGGCTAACAGTTTTCAGGTAACTTGATCGGGAGGCTGCTTTTAATGGAGCTCCAACAGTCGCCTGCACCTCGGGTACTGTTGGGCCCGGGTCCAGGCCCTGGGGACCCCGATACCGCAGAGGCTGCCACCAGCCTGTCTACACAGGCTCGGTGGTGAGCCTTCATTTCCCACGAGGCCACACTCCGGTGAGTGTGTCATGGTCATTTCACAGGGCAGAAACCATGGAAACAGGTTGGGGTGGGGGCGGTCACAAGCGGTTGGTGAAGATTGGCGAAGCCAGTGGATGAGCTGCGTTTTCGCTGGTGATTTGTGTTAAGCGCACAAAATCAAGGCATCCTTTTGTGTGGTAACTGAGCTCTTCTCCTCGCAGAGCAAATATTTCCCACCGAACAATTAACCTGCCGAAGATTCGTCAACCTCGGTCCCCTGGAGAGCAGGGTGTCCAGCTGGTGGTTTTTCCCAGTCCCTCATCGCCTCACCTTCAGTAACGGGAACCAGTCTCCACCGTCTGAGCTGAAAAGGCGCTTTTGTAGCACTTTGTTTAGCTTCAGACCTAAAAATTCCTTCCCTGCTCGCCGGCACAGCGTGGTCCCTCATCTGAGGTCTAGAGAAGTTAAATCCTCTGAGTTTACACCCTTAGTGCAGGGCTGTCCCTGCAGATCTGACAGCAGCCTCCTCGTCTCGGAGGTGACGCTGGACTTTTTCTCCTGGACATCTTCTTTGTACTAAAGACAAGAAAGTGAAACAGTCTTCTCAGTCCGGACACTCGGGATGTTTTCCTTGGAAGGCACCGATAGTTTCTTAAAGTTCGGATTCTTAGATGATCTGTCACGTGCAGTGATCTGCTCCAGTTTTGCTGGAGACATAATGAGGAATCGGCTCTACGTTTGGCGATTGCGTTGTCATCTTCAGTTGAGGAGAACATTGGTGACAGGTGTGAAAGGAAGCTGACGGTGCTGTGTCCACTGAGGACCACTTCGTTGATCTGTTTGGTCACCTGAGTGAATGGTTTCTTCACGGATGAGCCCGTCACCATAGACGTGGTTCAGGCCGATGCCTCCCGTGTTCTGATCGTCTTTAAAGCTGCCCCTCCACCAGCCGATGGGTGGCGTGAGCATTGGAAGGTGAGGCGGGGCCTCTCCAGCCCTTGGAATGCCTCTTACTACCAAGGTCAACGTTCAGACTGCGAAATGAAAATAAACAGGTCTTAGAACTTGTCCCACTGCTTTATTTTCTCAACAACCTGTAAGAAGAACGATGACGTCACCATTTGAATCTAAGTTAACATCTAAATTCAAGTTTATCGCCAGCCTGCGTGTGTGGTTGCCTTTTTCCTAGGTCTGTGGATCTCAGTTAAAGCTGTCACACTGTTGATGGTTGACTTTATCAGCGAGTGGCTTGGATTCAGCTCGTTTGCTGTAAGTTGGAAAGCTTGCATTCCTTCACATTTGGACCAAATATGGAGAGACCCTCGTTAGACGGGCCATGATGCTGGGTACACCTTGTCTCATAGAATAAGATAAACTTTTCCTATGTGCTTTCAGTGTAATCTGACAATCTGGTACATTCTCCCTCCAATGAGAAATCTGATTTCAGTTGGTATAAAGGAAAAGTGATAAGCGTGTATTTCGAGGCTGTTCTAGGAGAGAACAGTGTTGCTTCTCAGACTGACACTGTGGTCCTGCCTGATTTTATCTCCTGAGTCAGGGGTGTCGTTAGAGATTTCAGCCTAGACGCCTTCTCTTTCTAGAGGCTCAGAATAAACAAAGATCATCTCATCCTAACGAAGGCTTTTACCGGATGGAAGAAGGTAACATCCAAAAAGAATTGGAAAGCTCCTCCTTGGACTTTCCAGATGAGCATTTCATGGAGGAGGAGGTTTAATTTGCATCGGTTATGCAAAGGGCACAATGGGAGGCTTTCAGACCGTTGGGGACAGCACGAGAAAATGCTGGAATATGGCGAAGTGCTGTGGGCAGGAATGGGAGAAGGAAAAATGTGGGCAAAGGAGGAGCTTGGGCTTTGCATCAGAGGAGCCTCCAATGAGAAAGTGAGGAGAGAGAGTTAGTTACAGGAAAAACCAGATGCGGAACTGGTGTGCAGGGCTGTACCGTGCCGGGTCGACAGAGTGTTAGGGGAAGCTTTAGAGGATGGACGTGCACGGTCAGGGGGCAGAGCGGCGCCAGAAACATGCGGGGGTCGTGCCCCCAGCCTGTTCAGCTGTGAAGTGGGAAGGTTCTTGATGGAAGGAGGATCGGTGGGTAACTGTAAGAGATAGAGTGCGAAACCCTCTAGGGTGCAAGGGGAAGATGATGCCCTGTCGGGGCCTAGGGCCGAAAAGAAAAGGTGAAGCCGTTGGAGAACATGGAGAGATGTGTGTTTACAGGTAACCCGGAGGACTTCGGGAGGCAAGCAGTGGCCGAAGGTAAATGCGGGGGACAGGAGAGAAGGCGTTTCCATTTGCTGGTTCTGACGCTAACGAACGTCCTGTCGGGTGAACTACTTCCCCTCTTCAGGACACCCAGGGGAACATCAGCTGTCGCATCCAGAGGCCTGGAATGTCGGTTCATTTCTGGTGGAGGTCGGCCCACCCCTCTGCTGGTGAGATCAAGCCCGTCCTCGGAGCCTGACACTGGCCCCTCTTCCCGCTGCACCTTGGGGCGGGGACCCGGTCCCTCCCCTCTGGTTCCGGGCACAGGAAGGGCTGCAGAGACCAGCTGGGGGCTCACGAGCCCTGCCTCTCCCCCGGGGACTCTTGAGACCCTCATGTCCGCCACGAACGGCCGCCGGACAACGGACGGGCACACGGCGGGAGGGAGGCACCTCCCCTGGGTGCCCGCGTGACCTCTGCTCCGCGAGCTCCCAGGAAGCGTCTGATTTAAGTGCGGGGTAGGCGTCCCTGCTGCTTGGGCTCCTGCTGGCCCTTCCCCCCTGGACACACAGGAGAACTGCGTCCCTCTGCCAGGTGAGGCTTGTTTCAGTAGAAACTCCCAGCAAACGCCTCGACCAAAGGATGATGAGAACCAGTCATTTGTCTTAGGAAAGGTTCGGTGCTGTGCTGTGACATCCAGCTTCGAAAGCCACAGCGGTTTGAGACTGTTCTCCTCACTTTGCAGCATTTCTCGGCCCGGTCGAGGTAGGGATCCTCTGCCGGGCTGCCCTCCCTGTGCTGGCTCAGCATTCTGGAAGCGCCTACCCTATGCTAGCTGTCTGTCAGCCGATATGTACGTCCTCAGTTACAGGGGAAAGGGAGCTGGAGACCCCCCCTGCTCCTCCGTGGGGTTTGGGGAGCGAGCGTCACCGGGGCTGGCTCCGGGGCTGCCCTCTCTGCGGAATGACCATGTCAGGGCCTCCCTCCCCAGCCATCGCCTCGGCCGTGAAACAGACGGAGGTGCTCTCGTAGCTCCCGAGGTCCGTGCGTGGAAGGATGCGTGTCCACGAGCTGGAAGGAGCAAGGATCTGTGATCTTAGCGCTCTGAGCTCTGCAGGCGGGCTCGGGGCTTCTTCAGGGCACTGACGGGGGCTCTGCGGGCCCCGCGTGGGGTCAGCGGCCCGGGGTGGGCAGCCGTGTCCCTCCCGGGCGCTGTGCTCGGGGCCTTCTCGCCCCGTGACTTTTCAGACAACCTCACCCTGCCAAGCGTTCTCTGGGGTCTCTGCATCTTCCATCCTGAAGCGCAGCCCCTGCGAGAACCCCAGAGAGGCCAGCGGTGCCGTAACCAGGACAGGGAGAGGGCTGGGTGCCTGGAGAGGGGATTTACCCCTGGAAACCCCAGGGCCAGCCCGCCCCTGTCTGGTCCTTTCCTCTCCACCCTCCCCTTCGGCCGGAGACCCCGCTGGGCCCGGGCACCCGGGCCCAGCCGCTGCCCCCAGGAGCCCCTGTGGTTCCTTTGTTCCAGGTGCCTCACCGCTGACTCCCGAAAGGGCTGTTTCTCCTCTCCTCTCGTTTCTGTTGAAACGTGACACTCAAATTTGAGACGGGAGCAGAGATCAACAAACCCTGTCAGCCCTTGTCAACCCAGGTGTGACAGTACCATCTTCCTAAATTGCCGCTAATCTACCAGGGATCTCTCCATCCACAGCCTCCATCGCGCTGTTTGCTCACATTCGGTTAATGCTTTAAATTTCCCTTTCCGAGGTGTCACTGTTTGCCACTTAGTAAGTAAGGAGAGCCGTGAGCGCAGCTTCAAGCACACGGTTTGAGGAAGCTGGGAAAAGCTGATTAGCTATTCAGGGAGAATAATCTTATTGAGAGTAGTAAGAACTGTATAAAGAATGCTCTTCCCTTCCCGGGAACAATCTTCTAATTATGTTGTCAAGCTTGCTGTTGAGTTCTTTTCCCTGTGCCATTAAGAAACCGTTTTCTATGTTAAGAAAGAGATTTCCAGATTGTGATGCTGTTTGCTGATTTATTTTTTTTGTTTAAAGAATCTGTATGTATTAAACCAAACATTAAAAAATGATTCATGTGCAGCATAATTACTGGAGATGAGGTTCGGGGCCACGGGCAGGAGGTGAGAGAGGAGGGGCGCGGGGGGCCGGTGTGGCTGGCGGGGCGGGGGTCAGGGTCCCACGTCGGTGTGACAAGCGCTGTTACTGATGGGCGGCAGCTAGAAGGGTCAGGAGCCGGCGGCAGGAGGTGCAGCTGTAGGTTTCCGAGCGAAACAAACGTTTCCAGGCAATAGATGTTGCTTATTAAGAAGGAGAAACGAAACGAGACATCTGAATTGTGCCCAAACACCCTCCTGGATGCCAGCTCTCCCTCCTTGAAGGCAGTGAGGAGAGGGTGCCCGTCCTGAGCCGCTCTCCTCTGATGTGGCCTTGCAGAACCCCCCCCCACCATGAGGTCCCCCTCTGATCTCAGACCCCCTTCTGGCAGGAGAGTTGGGGACCCCGGGAGCCAGCTGCCAACTCTCTGCTTGTCCTTCGCTTGCGGGCGGCAGTCTGCACACCGTCTACTACCTGCTAATGTAAATAATAAACAGCGAGGAGCTTTGTTTCAGTCTCCATGTGAACCGGGGCACAAAGAGTAGGTATCAGAAGATTTCCTTAGAACAAGCCCTATCAAAGGAACAAACTCTGGAGCCGAGGCTGTGTGCGCTCCGGGGAAATAGGCCGCATATCTGGGGCGTCCTCGCCTCTGGGCCCACACTCACTGCTCAGCACCTGAGCTCCATCTCCTTCACCACAGTAGGAGTTTGGATTAATTCTGGCAAATCAGGCAGTTAGATAATTCGGGATTAATATGTTTGGGAGCTTTGTTATAACACCTCCTGGTGTGTTTACAAGAGCAGGAGGTGACTGAAGCGACCTCTCTTAGAGTTGGCAAACTACACAATGAGAGGGCTCCATCAACCTGATGATTACTGAGCAGCCGTTAGGGCCAGAGTCTGCCGTAGGCATTAGGGAACCAAATGCAAATGACGCTTGCTCTGTATTTTCGAGGCATTTGAAGCTGAACTTCCTAGTCAGCCTCTCCTGCCCAGGCCACCTTGGACAAACATGTTACCTTTCTGAACCTGGGCCCCAGAACCATAAACGAGAGCAACATTTATTTCAGGGTTGTTGTAAGGCTTAAAAGAAATTGCCTGGCATAAGTATGTCCTCAATAAATTGTACATTTTCTTTAATTTACTAGCTCACCATGAACCAACTATTACCATGCTGATTTCCATTGTGTTTCTTTCTTTCTCTCCTTTTTTTTCTTTCTTCTTCTTTTTTTTTGAATGCACAAAATTTAAAAGACACAAAAAAAATACCTCCTGAAAAGTAAGTTCTCTGGTTTGTCAATTTGTGAAGCCCAGCCCCTTCCTCTTTTATGTTTTCAGTGTGGAGCTCAGGAATGGAGCTCACCCCACAGTGAATGATGAACCCAGGAAAAGAGGAGGACTCTCCAACAATATTCCATTGTTTGATTGTATGGATTACCATAGATTACTTAATCAATTTGCTGTTGCTTGATTATTTTCAATATTTTACATAGTATCTAATGCTGCAATAGATGTCTTTGAGCATATGTATTTTACACGTGAGTCAATACATATAAAAGATAAATTTCTTGTAGTGCAATTTGTGGGTCAAAAAGCATATGTATTTTTGATAGGAAATTGCCAAATTGCTCTCCGTAGGATTTATCCCACTTTTTGATCTTTGCCAACCCTAGAGGGAAACAGTGGTATCTCACTCTAGTTTTAATTTGCATTTCTCTTTTTATGAGCAGTTGGGAGTTTTATGTGCAAGAGGCATTTGTATTTCATTCTCTATGTCTGTCTGCTTGTATCTGTGCCATTTATTCTACTAGACTGCTGGTCTTCTGCTTATTGATTTGTAGAAGTTCTTTATCTACTAGACAAATTAGCAGCTTATGAGTTCAAATATTTTGATCCACTTAGTCATTTGTCTTTTCTCTTTGTTCTTATTCCTTTTTGTGATTCAAAATATTTTTCAAATTTTTTGTGTAAGGTGAGGCAAAGATTTCTTAAGCATGACACCAAAAGCATGATCCATAAAAGAAAAAAGTGATAGATTGAATGTAATCAAAATTAAGAACTTCTGCTCCGGGCACTGTTAAGATGACGGAAAGTCAAGTCACAAACTGGGAGGACGTATTTGCAAATCATATAAAGGATAAAGGATTTGCATCCAGAATATGTAAGAAACTTTTAGAACTCAATAATAAAAAGACAATAACTCAATTTTAAAAATGGGCAAAAGATGTGAGTAGACATTTCACCAAAGGAGAGATACAAATGGCCAATGAGCTTGTGAAAAGACGTACAACACCATTAATCACAGGGAGATGCAACTCAAAACCACAGTGAGATACCACTGCACACCCCTGAGGATGCTGTTGTCAGTGACAGGTGTTGGTAAGGTGGTGGAGAAATTGAAGTCCCCCCACCCCAGTTGCTGGTGGGAACGAGAAATGGTGCAGCCACTGTGGAAGACACTTGGGCAGTTGCCTTCAAACGTCAAACAACTTACCATATGACCCCAGCCATCCCAGTCCTAGGCGTCCTCTAGGAGAAATGGAAAAACACCTGTCCTCACAACAACTTGTACACCATGTGCACGGCAGCTCTATTTTCTAGCCCAAGTGGAAAAGGACCCAAACGCCTATCAACAGATGAATGGATAAGCATATTCTGGTGCAGCCATACAATAGGGTATTGTTCAGGAATACAAAGGAACAAACCAACAATATGCACAACAATATGGATACATCTCAGAATAATTCTAGGAGTGAGAGAAACCAGACAGAGTATATACACTGTATGGTTCTGATTACACAACGTTCTGGAAAATGCAGACTGTCCTTCAGTGACAGACAGCAGGTCAGCGGTTGCTGGGAGAGGTTGGAGGGGAGGGTGATGAGGGCAGGTGGAGACTCTGGGCGTGACTGGGATCGGTGGACGTGACATTGTCTTCACCGTGGTGATGGTTTCACAGGCGCACACACATGGTAAGCTATCAGATTGTACACTTGTTGTATGTGGGTTTATTGCCCATAAAATACGCCTCAACAAGCTGTTCAAAAAGTGGGGGGAATTGTATGTAGCAGCAATCTTTTCCTTTATGGATTCTGGGTCTCATGACATTTTTTTTCTCACTCTGATTTTGAAAAAAGTTCTATGACATTTTCCTTCTAGTCTTTTTTGTAAGACCGGGCAGAGAGATCTTAGGAATGGAATCTCCGATAGTGTCATTTTTCATGTGTATATAATTCCATCTGGAATTTGTTTGGAATAGTGCGAAGTAGAAATCCAGCTCTTTTTTTTTTTTTCCCCCAATTAGGCCAGCATTATTCATTGTCAAAATTTGTCTTTCTACACTTACTTGAAATGCTATCTTTATCACATAATAAATCCCGTATACATTTGGTTCTGTTTCTGGACTTTCTTTTTTGATCCTTTTGTCTGTTTTCATACCAATACCACACTGTTTGATTACTGTAGCTTTCAAAATATGTTTTAATGTTTAACATGGAGAACCTAATGATTTCTTTATTACTTTTAATTTTTAAAAACTCTCTGACTATTCTTGATAGTTTACTTTTCCATGTGAAATTCAGAATCAATATATTTAGTTCAGAAAATCCTGCATGGGCTTTTTTGAAAGGTGGTATGGCATTAAGTGCATTAAATGGTACAGATTATCTCATGGAGAAATGACCACCTTATGCTCTCAGTCTTCCTGTCATCGAATCTACTTACCCTAGAATGCTTGCTTTCTGTTTATTTGTCTTATTTTAGGTCCTCCAGTAGTATTTTAATTTTCTTCATATAAATCTTGTACAGTTTTCATTTTCAGCTATATATATATATGTATATATATGTATATGTATATATATATGTGTATATATATATATATATACATATATATATATATTTGAAGACCTTATTTGTCTTATTTTAGGTCCTCCAGTAGTATTTTAATTTTCTTCATATAAATCTTGTACAGTTTTCATTTTCAGCTATATATATATATGTATATATATGTATATGTATATATATATGTGTATATATATATATACATATATATATATATTTGAAGACCTAAACTGCCTTGTGGAAATTTAAAGATACGATGGTTCTATTGGAGAAGTAGCAAAATGATCGCATCAGTTTGTTTGTTTTTATTATTGAAGTATAGGTGATTTACAATATTATATTAGTTTTAGGTTTACAGCAATAGTGATTCAGTATTTTTACAGATTATAGTCCGTTAAAAGTTATTATCATAAAAAAAGTTATTACAAGATAATGGCTATAATTCCCTGTGCTGTACAATATATCCTTGTTTCTTATCTATTTTATATACAGTAGCTTGTATCTCTTAATCCCATACCCCTAATTTGCCCCTCCCCCTTCCTTCTTCCACTTGGTAACCATTGGTTTGTTTTCTATATCTGTGAGTGTTTTCTGTTTTGCATATACAGTTGCTTGTATTATTTTTTAAATTCCACATATAAGTGATGTCGTACTGTATTTGTCTTTATCTGACTTATTTCACTAAGTATAATATTCTCTAGGTCCATCCATATTGCTGCAGATGACAATATTTCATTCTTTCTTATGGCTGAGTAATACTCCATTGTGTATATGATATGTTATGTACCACATCTCCTTTATCCATTAATCGTTGCTTGTATTATTTTTTAAATTCCACATATAAGTGATGTCGTACTGTATTTGTCTTTATCTGACTTATTTCACTAAGTATAATATTCTCTAGGTCCATCCATATTGCTGCAGATGACAGTATTTCATTCTTTCTTATGGCTGAGTAATACTCCATTGTATATATGTACCACATCTCCTTTATCCATTAATCTGTTGATGGGCACTTAGGTTGCTTCCATATCTTGGCTATTGTGAATAGAGCTGCTGTGAACATTGGGGTGCATGTATCTTTTCAAATTAGTGTTTTCGTTTTTTCCAGATGTATGCCCAGTAGTGGGATTGCTGGGTCATATGGTAATTCTAATTTTAGTTTTTTAAGGAACCTCCGCACTGTTCTCCACAGTGGCTGCATCAATTTACATTCCCACCCACAGTGCAAGAGGGTTCCCTTTTCTCCACTCCCTCTCCAGCATTTATTGTTTGTAGATTTCTGGATGATGGCCATTCTGACCGATGTGAGGTGATACCTCATTGTAGTTTTGATTTGCATTTCTCTAATGACTAATGATGTTGAGCATTCTTTCATGTGCCTGTAGACCATCTCTATGTCTTCTTTGGAGGAATGTCTATTCAGGTCTTCTGTCCATTTTTTGGTTGGGTTGTTGGTTTAATCACGAATCGGTCTTGGTGTGGATACCCAGCCTGTGCTTACTAGCCGTGTTACTGAGCCTGTTACTCACCGTCTCTGAGACTCGGCTACCGTGTGGCCCCAGACCTCACACAGCTCTCTCCAGGCGAACCTGGCGGGAGGCCTGGGCAGCAGGGGCGGAGGTTAGCAGGGGCGCACAGACCCCCGCCCGGGACCAGGAAAGACGGGCTGGGGCACCAGGACCCAGGAGCTCCAGGAAGCCGGCCGGCCTCCTCCACGACAGGGCCCCACCTCCTGCCCCTCCCGAAGTCCTGCTGTGCTCCGATTCTTGATTCCGAGTCCCTGGGTGGCTGTGCAGTCCCCAGTGTCTGTCTGAAACCTCAGAGCAGGGCTGTTGGGCGATGAAACTCACACCAGGCCCAAAGGACAGACCCCAGGCCCTTCCCCTGGTCCCCTTTCGCCCGTTTATTTATGTGCAGGTGGGGCCGCCGGGGGAAGTGCGGGTACTTGGAGGCTGCGTGGCGTGCGGTGGAGTCGGGCTGCGAGCCCAGGCGCTTCCCCTGCAGGGGCCACACCTTCAGACCCTCCTCATCGTCACTACCCGTTTAAAGCAGCGAGTGCAAGGCTGGGGCTGCAGGGGCGCCTTAGGATCCTGACCTCGGAGGCGGGGTTTCTCGGGGGCCCTGGCGGAGGGGCAGCCCAGCCCTCACACCTGGGAGCATCACAGCATCCCGGGGCCCGACGGACTCTGTGCCTCCCAGTCCTCCCCTACAGCAGATGGACTTTCCACATGCTCCTGGAGAAGGCGCTGGAGACGTCATGTCGGGAAGTGAGTCAGCTGTTTGGCCCCAAATGGGGGTCGTGTGGAGAAGAGGGGTGGGGTGCACAGGAGGAGGGCCAGCTCTGCAGACGGGGGACCCCAAGAGGCACGGCTCAGCTGTGCCAGAGCTTCGCAGTTCCCGGAAGTGGCCTCCTCGATTGGAAAGCTGAAAAGAAAAAGAGAGTGGAGAGGAATGGGAGATTGGGATTGACGTGTATACACTAATACGTGTAAAATAGATAACTAATAAGAACCTGCTGCATAAAACAAAATTAAATTAAATTAAATTAAAAACGAGAGAGTGGAGAGGACCAATGCCGGTGATTTCCAGTTCTTGGAATTGCCCGCGCGTCTCAGGAGCCCTCACCACGGCTCTGCTCTGATCAATCACCCCTGTTCAGCGACCTCGGTGCTAATGTCACCCCACACGCTCTGAGAGCCCAGGTACAGAACGCCCCTTGGAGAAGGGGAGGCGGCGAGGAGGAAAGGTGAGGGGCGCAAACCTCCCTCCCAACCTGGATGTCACGCCCTGGCTGCGGAGGTTTCTCCTGCCGCCCTTGAGGTCGGGCCGGTGTGGCAGCCGTAGGCGGCCCAGTGAGGCGGGCCTTCGGGGTGCCCCAGCCATCCCCGTCCTCCGTGCCTCTCCCTCTCTGCCCGCCGCCCGAGAAACACACAGAGTCCACGTGGTCGTCGTCCCCAGCCTGGAGGAACCACGGGCACGCGTGTCTGTCTGGTGAGCTGTTCTCCTTCCTGCGCCAGAACCACGGGACTCAGGGACTTCAGCACTGAGCGACCCTGAGAAATCATGAGTCCCGCCTCGTACCTCGCAGAGCGGGGGACCCAGCGGAGAGTCTGAGGGCCACTGCCATGGCGATGTCCCTTCTTCCCGACAAGGTTTGGGAGGCTGTTGTGACTTGCTTCTAGCCGATGGACAGTTACGCGTCACCCCTCCTGTGGGGGTGGAGAGGCCGCTGTGAGTGGAGGGGTGACGGGGTGACAGGCGCTGCCGGGCGGCCTGACCCTGCGCCCCCGGCCCGTCTGGACTAAGGCCCACTGGGAGGAGGGAAGCCCTTGCTCCGGGTGGCCCCTCCGGGAAGAACAGCAGGCTTTGGTGGCTGCATTTGCAGCGATGACAGAGGACACACCGCCCTTGAGTTCCCCCAGGGCCCTGCGCGGCCACGAAGACGCACGAGAGAGACTGGCTCGCCTGTGGGGCGGGTAATTGGCCGGGGTGACGGCTGAATGATACGGGTGTTGCCTCCCGGCTCTTCGAAGAGCCACCGACCGCTTTGTGTGCAGACACGTGGCCTGAGGTGCCTTGGGGTTCACCCACCGATACCGTGCAGGAGAGCGTGGCGCTCCCACCCCGAGCGTTCCAGGACCCACTGGAGCGCGTTTTGGTGGAGCAGCTCCGGAGACCTTGGTGCGTGGGGCGGGGGCGGGGACGTGGGCGTCCTGATGCCCAGAAGAGCAAAGCCCTGCCCCGGGGTCCCCTCCAGCCGGGCCAGCCCCCCTGGGGCCCACACCGCACCTGTGGCCGTCCGGCCAACCGCACAGGTGCTTCTCTGTGGTGAGGGTACGCTTCTTGTGCTAGCACACGTGCTCCATGAGGAAGGGGAGTCCTGTGGGCGTCCCTGGAGTCGAGGAGGCTGGCCGGTGTGTGCTGGGAGCTTGATACAGAGCGTGGGATGAAAACGAGGGAGGGAGAGAGGGAAGCTGCTGGGAGGAGGCCAGGCCCGTCTCACAAGGTTGGTGCCCTGGGTGGGGCAGCTGGTGATCGCTGGGCCGTCAGCGCCCTTCAGAGCTCACGTTCGTGGCCCGTGTCACGGGGCTGCAGCGTGCAATTAGAGTCAGAAGTGCTTCTCCACTAAGGTACATAATGATTCATGCTGAGAACGTAATTAAAATATTGTGGTAGTTTAAAAATAATACTCTATTAGGATAATACACCAAAATGGCTAATTCAGACTGAGTGCTTCCTGCTTTGATGACATTACGGCGAGCATGGTATATGAAATGCTTTCATCTAAACCGTGACGCTCTACATAAATACATCCCCGCGGTGTGCATTGGATTCTGGGTGGATGACATTTCAAAATCTGCGCTCTCCAGAAGTGTCTGAGGGCAGCGTCCTGAGTTCATTCCGGGTTTTGAAGTGCCGGCGCCTGGACGAGGCCAAGCTGCTCTAAATATCGTCCCTGGCCAGTCCACGCGAGGATGGGCTGGACACCCGCTTGGCGACCTGGCCTGTGTCCTTTTGCAGATTACGCGGGTTGGAAGTCTGAGACCTGAACGAGGCTCAGAGCCCTGTGCTGCTGGCTGGAGAGGGGTCTCAGGGACCCTCCAGGGCAGGAACCTCACAGCCTCGGAGGAGAGGGGCCGGGGGTGGGGTGTTGGCACCCAGGCCTCACCCTCCCTGGACTCCAGCAGGGAGACATGGACACCCCGGGAATCAAGGCTCTGACCGCTTCCTTACTTCTTCGGAGTCTTTTTAAAAATACATTCTTTAACGGAAGTAGAGTTGATGTACAATGCTGTGTTCATTTCTGCTGTACAGCAAAGTGACTCAGTTATACACATACGTATTCTTTCTCATAGTCTTTTCCGTGGTGGTTTATCCCAGGGTGTTGAATAGAGTTCCCTGTGCTCTACAGCGGCGTTACAGCAGCACCAGCTAGAGTCCCGGCACTTGCTGAGGACTTACTCTAAGCAGCCCACAAACTTGCGCCGCCTCAGAATTGCCCGGAGGCCGTGTGAAGACACGGGACGCTGAGCCCCAGCCCTGCCGGGGTTTCTGACTCCGGGGGTCCGCAGCCCTCACCAGCTCCCCGGTGACGCCCAGGCTGCTGGTCTGGCCACCGCGGCGACCGGAGCTTCTGCAAGGGCCACCGACAAGCACGTCACACCAGCGAGGCACCCGGGGCTCGGGCAGCCCTGTCTCGGTCCCGCGTGTTAACAAAAAGTAAAACAAAAATAAAAACGACACCAAGCAAGCAGCGAGGCGCGGAGTAGGGTAGCGATCTGCTCGGGTGCACACGCGGAGCGTGACCCGTGGGCCTGAGCGCGGGCAGAGGCTTTGACACGGGTCAGAACTGTTAACACTTCCTGGGCCCGAACCACCGCCGCGGTGCCTCCTGGGGCTGCCGAAGCCGCCGGCACAAAGCGGCGCAGACCGGGCCGCTCAGACATCACAGACCGATGGCTTCGTCTGTTTCTGGAGCCGGAGTCCAGGCCACGTGTCCGCAGGGCCCCTGCCCAGCTCCTGGGGGGTGGCTGCCCTCGGCTCGTAGACACAGTACCGCGGCCCCGTGGCAGGCTCCCGCTGTGGCTGTCCCCCTCTGTGTCCCTTCTCAGGACACCACTGGTTGGAAGAGGGCCCACCCTAAGGACTTCCTCTTAGCCGCTTACGCCTGCCAGCCCACCTGCTCCCAAGTAAGCTCACATGCCCTGAGGTCTGGGCGGGAGGGGTCAGGCCGGGAGACAGCTCATCACAGAGGGCAGGTCAGCTTACATGCTACGAAGGCCCAAGAGCCGGACTCTCCACAGAGGCAGAATCCCCGATCCTGGGGTACAGCCACTGCCTGGCTGCTTCCCAGGAGGGAGTGTAGGGTGCGTGGGCCCAGGAAGAGCCCCCTGCCTCTGCCCAGCTGCTCCCCGGGGCTCCCCGTCGGCCAAGCGGCCCGGAAGCCACAGCCAAGGGAGCCTGGGAAACGTGGTCCCCTGAGCGCCGGGCGGAGACACAGAGAGGCCCCGCCACCTAACCTCTGGCCCCTGTCAGCCTCCGGGTTGAAGCCGACCAACACCTTCGTGCCCAGCCTGCTAGGGCTGCCAACTGCCGAGCCCCAGCCTCTCCCAGCCGCCGCCTGCCCCTGCTGGAAGGGGAAGAAGACCCCGAAGGCCCGTGCTGGGGAGGGGAGCCAAGCCCAGGGCTGACTCGGGTCGCCTTCCTCGGCTCACCGGCTCCGGCCAGGCTGGCTGTGCGATGCCCTGCCGCCCGCCCGGCTTCTCACTGGGCGGCGGGCACTTCTGGAAGGGGAAGGGAGCCTCACCTCCTCGGGGCCGGCACCCTGCCCTGGGTGGAGGCTGGAGACCCAGCGCTGCTCGGAGAAAAGAAGGTCGCCTGAAGCTCACGAAATCCTCCAGGCACAGCCCGGAGCAGGGCTGCGGGCGTTCCCAGCCGCTGTGCCTAAAGCCACGTCCTCCCCAGAGGCAGAGCTGGTCGGCGCAGCCCTGCAGGCACCACGGACGTTCACGGTACCGCAGGCAGGACGTGCTGGGGGAATTGGAGGCGATGCTTGTAACGTTGCGCGGCGCAGACGCATCATGTCAAAAGGACGCACACGGGATGCAGAAACGGCCTTCAGGCCGAACGGTGGCGTTGGACGCCTCCCCCCACCACCGGCTCCCTCACCTGCACGGTGGGTCCAGCTCACCCCCGCAGGCTCCCTCCCAGATGCCACCCGTCCACCCTGCAGCTCAGCGTCTCCGGGCACCTGGCGAGGAGATGCAGGAGTCGTGGCGGCCTGGGCATCTCTGCAAAGGGCCCCCGTTCTCGGGACCACCAGGACAGAGGGCAGGGTACTCGGCACGTCAGCTCCACGGACAGAAGGGTCTACTCCTTATTTTATTTTGCTTGCCTTGTATGGGGAGCGGGATTTCTGGTCTCGCCTTGGGTCGGTTTTGAAGATGAATGTAGAAAGAAGGCGTAAACGGGTCAGCGAAGATGGGGGCGTGTGAGCCATCCCACCAGGCGAACTGCTGTGAAACTTACAAGTACTGCACGTCATTCCCTGTGAAGCCTGCTCTTCCCAAAGTGCGAAGTGAGTACACAGGCGCCCTGCGTGCAGCCGGGGACCGGTGGTGCCTCCGAGAAATCCGTTTTTAAAGCGGGCTCTCGGAAACTGCTCAGAGACTGGTTTTTCACACACTTTGCCGCCCACGTGGCGTTAAAGAGTTTTCCGTATAATGAAGGAGCCCGAGTCTGCCATCCTTTACCTGGAGAGAAATCGGCATTTCCACAAGGCAGCCAGATTTTCGTGCCCAGCACCTGGGCCCTTCCCTTCGCGGAGGAATCATCATTTGATGTTGGGACTGGGACACCGCTGGCACCGTCGTGCTGTCCCACGGGAGGGGAGGCAGGGGTCTTCCGGGCCCAAGGCCCTCTGCAGGGACAGGGTCCAGGTCGGATGGGGCCAGCAGGCACCTGGGAGCAGGTGACAGTGCCCTGAGTCCCCGCCTGTGACCCCTCCTCGCCCTCAGAGCTTTTCCACTCATCCCCTCCCCCTCCCCCAAGAAAGACCCAGCCGCGAGCAAAGGGCGGTGGACTGGGCCCGCCCGTCAGCTCCACGATGACAGCCTTGGCCGTCACCACCGTCACCGTCCACTGAGCCGTTCATGTGCTGGGCACCTCATCTCCGTCAGAGCAGCTGATTCCCAAGCCTGGGACACAGCTATTGGTATTTTTATTTTTTGGGAGGAAATCAAAGCTCAGAATCTTTGAATAACCTGCCAGGACCACAGAGATTTCTAGAACCAATAGCAAATCCAGGTCAGCCTGGGGACGGCGTTCCGCGCCGTCCTGCCCTCAGGGAAGGTCCGGGTCTCAGCCGCCTCCCTGGGGAGAGATGGCCCAGCCCCGCCGGGGGGCGTCCAGCCGGGAGGGCAGAAGCCTCCCCCCATTCCCCTCACGTCCGCCCAGCTCCACCCCCATCTCTGTTCGCTGATTCGCTAGGCCCTTTGTGGGTGACCGCGTGGAGGAGGCGGGGCGTGTTCTAGTATTTATTCAGCTTCTCGCCTAAGGCCGATGCTGCCTCTTCTTAATTCAAACAGCGGGTGAATTAGAAGGCTTAGATTTCTCTGAGAAAACCTCATCTTTGAAATATAACCCTTTGCTCTTCTGTGGACCGTGAGGCCATCCAGAAGGAAGGTCGCTGAGCCTCGGTAGACGTCCTCGCCGTCCTGACCTGAGGGCCTGAGTCAGCAAGATCATTCCACTTGCGAACTGTTCAGCACTAAAGGCTGCACTGCAGCTGGGGCAACACGGACACGCCCCAGCCCCGCCGCCTGCAGGCGCCTCCCGCGTTACTGCCCGCCTGCCCACGCGCCGCGGACAGCAGTTCACGGCCAGCTGTACCCGCCGTGCGCGCCACGGGCCACAAGTCCGCTCGACCGCCTTACGAAGGAAGTAGCTCCTCCCGTTATTCCCACTTCACAGATCAAGAAGGGGAGCACCTCGCCCTGTCCCCACAGCTGGCGGCCACTGCGTCCCAGGCAGCCCGTGTCCAGGCCCGTTCGGCCGCGTCTCAGCCAGAAATACTGGTGGAGAAGGGAAAACGGAGTCACCCCGTGAGCCGGGATGCCGCGCACACTGAGAAAGCCCCGGATAAGCACCTCGTTCCGCTGGCTCGAGGGAAGTGGCCACGGCCTCACGCGGGGACATCGCAGGGACAGAGAGCGTTGCTGCCGTGATTCTGCAGGAGACTTCCTCGTGATAAGTGGCGAACTCCTCTCTCCCCCGTGGCAGGCCAGCGTTAGCCCCAAGTCTGCTCGACTCCTGGTCGAAAAGTGCCTGAACATTGATCACCTTTATCTGAAGTCACTCATTTATGCCTGCTTGTCAGGAAACAATTCCCCGGTGCTTTCTGGAAAGCCAGTGAGACAGACCGAGGCGCAAGTCTGCGCTGGGCCTTGCCCCCCTCTGCCTCTGCGTGTACCCGGGCGCGAGCCCAGGGGTCACGTACGTGTTTTTATATCCCCTTTGTAGGTGGCGCCCCTTGTAACTCACCGTCCGTTCTTTTCCAACTTAATGCTGTTCTTCGCCGTCGGTTTGTCCTTTCCCGACACGGACACTCCCATTGCACTCCCCTTTCTTGTCTTTGGTTTGGTTTTTGCCTTGCATTTACCTGGTATCTCCCCTCATTCCTTTATTTTCAACCTTCCTTTATTGAACTCTCTTAGGCAGGTTTCCTGTGCACAGAACGTAGCCTGGGCGCTGTCGATTGATGCAGCCTGACGGTCCCTGCTTCTGTGAACGTTATCTCTCCTCCGCGGTGACCCACACAGCTCTCTCATCTCAGGGCCCTGGGACCCAGAGGACTTCCTGTCTGCTCTCTGCGCCCCGCATCCATACGCAGCCCCTTCGATGGCAGGACTTCCACCTACCCTACGCTAGCCCACGGCGCGAACTCCTGGATTTGTAGATCTGATACTTTTAGCTCAGGGTGTAGAAGGCTGTGCCTGTGGTAGGTCTCTTCAGTTTCGAAAATAGGTATTTAGCACCTGTGTTTCTCATTCCTGGATAAATTGTCGCCCTCACTTACACGCACCCGTGTGTGTTTCTCTGCGTGTTTGCCGGCTCATCCCGAGACCCCTTCCTCGGGGATGTCCCCAGGAAGGCTCCCTGAGTACCTGCATCCTTCCTTCCCCTCGACACCCAACACCCTGGGATTCTAGGACAGCATGTGTCCCGCGTTGTCTATAATTCTCTTCCATCATCTCCTGGCCTGCCGTGCTCCAGAGGAGGACTTGCTGCCGGTTTGGTGCTTCCTCCTTTGTGATTTATTCTTTACTTCTGAAGGCTCTGCGGTTTTTCCCTTTGTTCTCGTCCCGCAGCCTTTTCCCTGACTCTCCTGGCTGGCTCTTCTCTCCGGAGTTCCCTGACTCTGCAGACCCTGGTCTCTCCGTGGCTCCCTGCTCATTTACGGGCTGACTCCGCCCCCCCCGCCCCGCCCCGCCCCGTTTCTTCCATTTTCCTCCTGGAACTATCCTCTTCAGCATCAGTAGCGCCACCCCCGCCTCAGTCTACCCCCTGCTCCCTCTGTGCCCCCGTCCCCTGAGCTCTGGGGCATCATGTATTCTCTGTCCACTGGGGCACGAGTCTGCCTCTCCGCAGGGACCGTGCTCTGGTCCAGTTCAGCCGAGTTTTTTCAGTACGAAATCGGGTATTTGCTACAAGAGAGGTGGACCTGGGACCATCTAGAGGTTAAATTGCCCTGGACACCGTCCCTCTCTCCACGTGTCTGTGCCCGTCTCCCCGGACCGAGCACCATGGGGGCGGCCTGGGGTCCTCTCTCCATCGTGGGCACCCTGCACAGCGGGCTCTGGGGGCACCGACCGGAGGGCTGAAGATCCGCTCTTCAGTCCATCACCGGGAAGCTTTCCTTTCGTGGATGGCTGCTCAGTTACTGGCCTTGCCCAGGAGCACAGGACAAGCTGAAAGGAGGCATCCGCATAATTCCAGATCCAGCAGAGGAAACGGCGAGGGAGCTGAGCCTGAGAGGCTGGGGGCTGGGAGAGCCGGCCCCATGGCCAAGGCTGGTCCTCAAAGGACAGAGGCCCGAGCACAGCCCTGAGGCCCCAGAGGGCAGCAAGAGAGGAGAGAGGGGGCCAGCAGGGGGGCGCAGGGGCACAGGGCACAAGCAGGGGTCCGGGCCCGAGGCCGGGGGCCCGGGGTATCGGGAGGATGAGGGGACCCAGCCCCCGGGGAGCCGGCGGCGCCGGGGCCTCTGTGAAGAGGGGCTGGGCTGCGTGCCGGTGAACCCGAGAGCGGGGCATCCGCCCACGCCCCACGAGGACCCCCCACGGGGGCACCATCCGTGCGTGCTGTGGCTCCGGCAGGGCCCCTCCGGGCGAGGGCCCGCGAAGGAGCAGAGCATCGAGCGGCCAGGATGAAGAACCGCGATATTTCCAATTCGGCTTTTCCTCCCCAGGGGAGACGGCTTTAGAAGGATTAATGAGTGTAATGACAAATATGTTTGGAAATTAGGGGTGGCGTGTCTTTTCTCATCCATTTCTATGCTCTGGGTCATTAACCTTGACGTTTTCAATGGAAAGACACTCGCTCAGTTGGAGCCGGGGCCTCGGGGATGTGGCTTCAGGGAAGCAGCCCAAGTCCTTCTTCCAGAGAGACCAGGACAGCTGTGTTCCGTCCAGTCTTTGCACATTAGCTTCAAAGCATCCTTTCTCGAGGCACGTGTTGCTTCGTCACTTCTCCTTCGCCCTGGTGTCCGGCCGAGGCCTGTGCCGTGTCCCCAGTCCCGTGGCCCTGGTGTGCCCCGTGCATCTGGAAGGAACGTCTCGATGGACCCCCGGGGCGGGGAGAGCGTGAGGTTCCCTCTGTGGATGCTCAGAGGGCCCAGGTGGTCGGTCTAGAGCCTGGAAGGCATCACCCCAGCGCTCCGTGGATGTAACCTCGGGTCCCTGGGATCGGGGCTGCCAGGGCGGGGCCGCCAACCAGCGCTTTCTGAGGTGCGTCCCCAGCCCAGAGCACGAGGACCTTCCTTTTTTCTTTCCTTTTTCCCATCAGGGAGGGAGAGGGGGGTGGAATAGCTCCTCTGTTTTGTCAAAGTCACATGCACACCTGACAAGTCCTGAATTAAACAGGGGGCTTAACTCATGTATTCATATTTACCCATGCTCCACTCTCTCCTTAAGCCTCCGCAAACTGACACAGGCCCACGGGGCAGAAAAATGGGGAAAAGACAATAGGAACACAATTTTAGAAGCTGGAAAACAGATGTATGAGGATTAACTGACTTAGCAAACGTGAGGCAGCTGGAAGCCAGGCTGGCAGAGGGGTCCAGGGGCCGATCCATCCCGCGATCTCGAAGCGGGTCCGACGGGAGACACCGGTGTGCACGTGGGAAAGCAGGACCAGGAAGGCCAGCGGGGAAGCAGGTGGGGACCCCGTGTCCCCGGGCCCCCTGGAGAAGGCTGAGGCCAGGAAGAGGCAGGAGGGACAGGTTTCTTATTGCCCGAGATCATTCACACACGAAAAGTGGTCAACGTCTCCCGTGACGCAGTGACCCAGAGCTGGGCCTGAAACGCAAATCAGGAAGCCATCCAGAGCTTTCACTGCCAGGGTGGGGAATCCCAACTAGCCTGACTGAGGCTCGAATTGGTCTCGTGTGTCAGACAAGGACCCCCCTTCTCTCTTCTCCTGGCTACATGGGCCCGACCTTGAGCAAACACAGACAGGCCTGCAGTGGGTGGAGAAGGAGGCGCTGGGACCCAGCAGACCCCCCTCGCTAGGAGGTGTGCCTCCCGGGCGGGACCTGGGGGTCCGTGGGTCCCCTGGGCCTTGGTCCCTGGCAGCCCGACCTGCCTTGTCCTGGGCCATTCCTGCCGGCTCACTGGTATCATGTGGCCGTTCTCGGGGGTCATGCATGTTACAGGGGCAAGGAACCCTAGAAATCATGTGACCTCTTCACGGAGTGGCATCTTTGTTCAAACCAAGTCTAGCGTCCGAAGCCCCTGCCCGAGTTCACCAATGAGGGAACAAGCCCCGAGGGGCAGGGCCTGTCGCAGGCATGTGCCAGCCGCCAGACGTCCCTGGAGAGGACCGTGGGCTCCGGGCACGGGCCCGGCTGGGCGGGTCTGCGCAACCCGCTTCCTGTCTGCGGTGGGTTTCGGTTCCTGGAGCATCTGTGCCGGTTTGGTTCCGGACACAGAAGAACAGCTAGGCCCTCGTCAAGAACAGCACGACGGGAAATGCAGGTGAAACAGGCGTGGGCGGGCTCCCTGGGCCAGGCGGAGTACCTCCCCTCCCCCTCCGAGGCCACGTCCTCGAGCTGAGCGCCCCCAGGCCTGGTCCTGCGGGTCTCAGACTTGTGCCTCCGTCTTTGCTTCTCTCTCGTGCTCGGGAGACTGCTGCCCAGGCTGCCGTGGGGACGGGGACAGCGGGCGGGAGGCACAGGTGTCCGCACGCTCCTCAGATGCAGGCAGGGCATTAGCTTGTCTTTTGTCCGCTCACGGTAAACAGAGCTGGAACCTGGGCCTCCCCGCCCCCCTGCCACCCACAGGGTCAGAGAGCGGAATCCTGACCCCGGCTTGACCCTCCGTCCGTGGTTCTCTCTGCGTGTGCAGCCTCGGTGCCGTGGCATCTGGGGTCCTCGGGACCCTGGTAAAGCGTGTGGTTTTCGATCAGAGCTGGCTGTCCGCACCCAGGGCGCTCACGCGGGCGTCCGCGCAAGAGGCCCAGCTCGGGGCTGCGGGGACGCGGCCTCGTCCAGACAGCAGCGTCTGGGCTCTGCAGCGGCCCTGCCTGGGGGTCGGGCTGTGTCACTGTGGAGATAGCTCTGAACCTCTCCGCCAGCCAGAGCCTAAATGAGATGCTCAGGGAAGCCGGTGACCACTCACTCCGGATACTGACCACACGTGGTCACCCTGTGCCCGGAAGTTCACGGCCAAGGTTGACACCAAAGCCTCAGCTTTCTGGTCCTGAGAGAGCGGTCACCCATCTTCGGGAGCATCGTAGGGGTGACTCTGGAGCCCGTGAGTCCGCAGCATCCCGCGAGCCAGGTCATCTGGCCGCACCCCCCGCCAGGCTCACTCCTGCACTTTTTCTCGGTCCTGGAGCCAAGGTCCCAAGCCCACCTTGGGTCCGAGAGTTAAGGGGCAGAGTTCAAGGCCAGCGCCGGGGACCTGGGAGAAAGTGCGGTGTTGGGAGGTGCAGTCGCCTCACCCACGCAACGTCCTGTCTTTATTCTCTAAGCTGCAGGTTCTTTGTTGCGCTCAGAGCAGTGCCGTTTCCTGCAAGGATGAGGGTGGGTCCCGTTGCATCGCCCCCGAAGGGGACCGCCAGGAGACACCTTCGCCGTCTGGGGTCACAGGGCGCTTCTGGGAGCCCAGGTTTACAGACGGAAAGAGAAACTGCAGCATCTTCTTTTCTTAAAATACGTGTGAAAACGAAGCTCCCACCGTCAGCGGTGAAGGGAGTTTCTCGGATTGAATGGTTCCATTTTCTCTGAGCGAACCCGACATCACACAGCTTATGACAGCAGAACTAAGGAAAAAACCCAGGTCATTTTTCACCCCACCAAATCCACTGCTCTTTCTATTGCTATATTTGTGTATTACCGTGACAGTGCATACGGTACAGGGTTTTGATACAGGGTCACTTTATATTTAGAATTGGAGATTTTGGAGTTAACGTACTTCAGTGAAGTTTTGCGTTACATGGTGTCACAAAAGAGCACATTTACAAACATTACTAGAGCGCGTTCTGTTCATAGGCTGTGGCTCAGTGTTGCTCAGCAGTGGTAGTTATCTTTTATTACTAATGAAAACATATTCTCCTAATTGTTCGAAACCATCTAAGGACTGATAAGTATGCAATGTAAGTATTTTATAGGTGTAATTCAATTAATCTCCCAAGAAAAATGTCTGTGGGATGCGCGTAAACATACCGGTTAAATTGTACGTCTTCATTTCTTCCACTCCAATGACTGAGAGTGTGGAGAACAGACTATAAAGATTGCACCGAAGAGCTTTATTCTCTTTTTATCGCCTGTCAAGTTATTGCTGTGACGCCCATAGCTGGCGGTGAAACATTGCAATCCGATGCTGCTGGCAGTGAAACGCTGTGTGACTCGCACATTGAGTTTAGGTAATGTACCAGAAAACGTTGCATGAAAACACTAATTTTCTCAATCTATATTAGTAGACACGGTGTTTACCAATGAGAAGTGAAGATGTTTTTAAACAGTTTGTTAACGTGACGTCTTGGCCGGGACGCACGTAAATGCCGTCTAGCTGGTGTTAGAACTGGGGGCGGCGGCATCGTTGGGGCTGCGAGGTCTTGGCTGCACGGTTCCCGCCCAGCTGGCCCGGCAGCATCCTTGGTCACGTGGGCCCTGGCTCCAGGCTCACTCACTGTTTACAGTTTCAGAATCGCCGGTGTTCCTGACATCACTCCAAACAGGCACAGCTCCCCTCTTTCCTCCGCTCCATGGAGACTGGGCTTTCCGTCAGCTCCTGGAGGGGGACCCAGGAAGTGAATGGCCGCCCGTTCACCCGTGAGCCGGTCATTCCATTGAAGGGGCAGGAGCTTTTATAACAATGCATCTCATATTGTTGAGCCAAGAGCCGGTTTAATTTAATTTGTCTGGTCTGCGAAACATAAAATAAGAAAAGTAGGAGATACGTTATTATCAGCCTTACGTGACACCGGCATTCAGACGTTTGATTACCTTATTATCGAGCAGCGTTTCCAAGAAGGACCTCTGTCTCTTAGCCTTTCTTAAACCTATTCTTAAGGAGTCATTGTTGTCTAAGAGCACGGGGGGAAAAGTAGCATCTCGTGGTTGTTAAAGTGGTTGATCTGAACACCGTCTGAGAAAAGCTTCTCCTGGCTTTGCCCCGTGGGCTCTGTCCTTAGTCCTGTGACGTGCTTGGACCCCAGTATTTGGTGGGCTTCATCCGTGTGCCATTTTAAACAAGCCTCATCCACCACACAAAGTACGGAAGAAGGGTCAGGGTCTGAGCGTGTCCCGTGGCTCGCAGGCACGGCTGAGAGGTCATTAGAAGCATGTGCTCGTTTGCAGGAAGTCTGGCAGCTGGCGACGCTGTGCTCTTCTTCCCGCCAAAGGCATGGGGAGGAGCCAGGCCGTTGTCTCGCCTTTGCAAACAGCTGCCGAGGTCCAAACGAGCGCAGAGCAACCCAGCGCGGAAGCGGGGCCCTTTTTGCACTCTAGCACTGGACTAAATCATGCATCAGTTCCACAGCCACATTGAAACGCAGTGGTGCAAGACAGCTGTGGAAGGTGGAACAAGATGCCCACCACAGACGCACCCTGCGGCCAACCAGAGGCGGAGTCTAGTGGGAGGGCCGCCTCCTCTAGACCCAGAGTCCAGGGAATGGTGTGGGCCTTCAGGTGGGAGGTTGGAGTGTGCTTCCGTCTCCGCATTTATGTTTATAGCGTAATTATTATCACCTCACAGTGACGTTCTTATGACCTCAAGACTAGGACTGACTGGACTGTATTTAAAGGATTTAGACAAAAAGAGAAGAGAAGTATCTTTCAATGTAATTTGATAAATCAAATACATTTTTATACAATTTTATTTTAGTATAAGAAGGCTTTGTGGCGTGTTTATGGCACGCATTTGGAATATACGTAAAATCCCAAAGAAGTAAATAAAATCATCTCTAATCTCATTCCCAGAGAGAACTCTTTGTCAGTCGGTGTGGGCCATCAAAGTGGGCATTTCTATCATAAACATCACATAGGTCCTAAAAACCCTCGGTTTTGCAAAATTTTAAGAACACACATGGGGTTGGGGCAGAGACTCCCCAGACCCCTGGCAGTTGGTGGCGAGAGCCCTGCCGGAAATGGATGGTGTAACCCGGATGCCCCTCCAGGGAACCCTTGGCAAGATCTGGAGAAATCTGTGGATGTCGTGACTGGGGATGCCCTGCATCGAGTGGTGGAGGCCAGCAGTGCTGCCAACAGCCCCCTCCCCGCCCGCACGGGGTGGCCCCATAACCAAGCGTCAGCCGTGCCGGCGTCGAGAAAGCCGGCCCTACCCACTTACTCCCGGAGGGCCAGCGGGCCTTCCCGTAGTGGCCACTCACTACCCCTCTCCTCATCTGCCCCTTCCTGACTCGGTTATCTCTGCATTTGTTTAGTCACTTCCAAACACACGCTGCACGAGAGCACAGAGGTGAGTAGGACGCGGCCCCGGCCTTGGAGACCGCGGGGTCCGGGCAGGGAGGTGGTCTCGGCTATACCAACGACATCAGTTCACCTTCTGTCTGTTCATTCACCTAATCTTACAGCCGCCCCCCCGCCGCCGCCCCGAGAGAAAGTCCTATGATAACTTTTACTTCACAGATGCAGAAATCGGTACGTTAACAATCACAGTAGATGAAAGTGCCAACATCAGCTGCAAATAATGCTGTAGTATCACAGCAAATATTTACTGGATTCTTTCCATGCCAAGGGCTATGGATAAAGTGATGAGCAAAACACTAATTCTTTTTTAATAAACACAATTTACTGTGACGATTGGTTATTTTAATCATATACGCAAACTTACAAATAAATTTCATTTTTTAAATATGCATCTCAAAATTTTTTTTCAAAAACCTGACTTGTTCTTTCATTTTTTAAAGGATAAAAATATTGCTGATTGCCTTAACGTTGGTCTGTGGCTTCTGAAAAAAATATGCATGTGTCATTGTTCCGTAGGATAGCCTTTTAAAAGAAACAACATCTGAATTATCAATAAAGAACAGCTAAATTAAAAACTCTCCCCTAAGGACATCAGCAAATGTAATGAGTTGACTGAGGGGGGTTTTGTTTCTCTCATCCCAGTTCTCTAGGGACAGTTTTCATGCTATATCAATGAAAAAGAAAAAAAAATGTACAGAATAAGAATGAAATTTTCGACTCATAAAAATTATTTTCCAGAGTGTAGATGCTACAATTGTGTGGCTATGTGTTTTTCTCTACGTAAGTTTTCGTACGTCTGTGGCGGGTTGCTGCGTATGTAGCAATGAAGACACAGAAAAGACCCTAATCAGTGTTGTCCAATATGGTAGCCACTAGCCACGTGTGGCTTTTAAAATTTAAAAGTTGGATTGAAATGATTCAGACCCAAAGAAAATGAACACGTGGGTCTTCATTCACACCGGCCACACTTCACGCGCTCACCAGCCACGTCGCAGCCAGGCTGACGCACGTTCCCGGCACCGCACGCAGTTCTGCTGACAGCGCGTGAGACCCCGTGTATCTGATCGTCACCTCGCCACGCAGGCGGGGTCTGCTACAGTCCCCCACCTCCGTTCAGTCCGCCTTGTGAGGAGGAACACACGGCCATGTCAAACAAGGTGCCATAATTTCTGTGACTGTAAAAATTTTTTTCTTTGATGCCTTGAGAGAGAAGAACAAGATCTGATAGGAATATGCTTTCAAATTTGGCTTGAAAAAGTGCTCTGACTCTGAGACCCCATGAACTGTCCAGAGTCCCCCAGACCCCACAGCCCTGTTCTGGGATGAGAGGGAGTTCCCCAGCGGTGTCTGTGGGACCAGGACCGGTACGCGGAGCAGACCCCAGCCCACGACGGGACAGTGTCCGTGCAGGATGCACCTGCATCTGAGCACGGGTGTGACAGCTGCTTAGACCCCAAACCCTCTTCATCCCAGTGAGTCCCAGCCCCGAGGGCCGCCAGACGCTCCTGCGGGTCTCGGCTGCGGTGTGATCGCGCTAGGATGGCACAGAGAATGGACAGCAAGAAATTGAACGTTTCCTTCAATTACCAGGTTTTCCATCATCAGTTCCCTGCTTTTAGGAAACACCAAGATCAGAACAAACAATTGACTTGGAATAGTGTGTGTGTCTGTGTGTGTGTGTTGTGTGTGTGTGTTTTCCTGAGATGTGATTGACATAGAACCTTGTGTAAGTTTCAGGTGTGCAGCGTGTCGATTTGATTCATTTATGTATATGGCAGTGATACCACCGTAGTGTTAACTAACTGGTCTCTCACGCCACGTAATTATCCTTTCCTCTTGGTGGTGAGAACATTTACCATCTAGTCTGTTGGCAACTTTGAAGTTCGTAGGACAGTGCCGTTGATGTAGTCACCCTGCTGTGCGCTAGGTCCCCAGGACTCACTTACCTTCTAGTTGCGGCTTGGAACCCTTTGAGCAGCATCCCTCCAGTTCCCCCCCCCCCGCAACCCCTGGTAACCACCATTCTGTTCTCTGCTGTCATGGATTCAGTTTTTCACAATTCCACCTGTAAGTGGGATCGTACGGAGTTTGTCTGTCTCTGTCTGGCTTTTCTCGCTTAGCACAGTGCCCTCGAGGTCCGTCCGTGTGGTCGCAAAGGGCGGGATCGTCTTCTTTCTCGTGGCTGCGTAACGCTCCCTTCTGGGTATGAATCCAAAGGAAATGGAAACGAGGTGTCGAAGCGATATCTGCTCTCCCGTGTTCGCTGCAGCTTTATTCACAATGGCCAAGATACGGAAACACCCCACGTGCCTGTGAGCGGCCGTGTGTGTGCTGTGAGGACCGTGTGTGAGAAGTGAGGAATCCCTGCAGGCCACAGCGGGCCAGCTCCCTCGGGGACCTCCCTGTCCCTTGTTTAGCCCACGGGCCTCGGGACCATCGGTTGGCAGCCCCAGAGGGCGGTTTCCTGCCGGCCAGAGGGGTCATTCGTCAGCACCGGGGGGAAGTGTCCCCGTGCCCACGGGGCCCGAACCACGGGGGGCGGAGGGTTCCCTTTACTCCCATGACTTCCTAGATTCTCGCCCGGCAAGCCCCAGGTGGGGGCAGTTCACGGCCAGCGCACACCCGGCACCACGCTGCCCAGTCCGCAGAGCGAGCCGGCGCACGCCCTTGGTGGCGGGGCCTCTGAGAGCGGGCGCGCCGCGCATGGCTGTGCCGGGCTGTGCCTCCCTGCAGCTGCTGGCTGATGCCATTTTGCTCTTGCTTTGTTCGTCTCCACCTCTTTGCACCGAACCCCAGATGCAAGTGAAATGGTCACAAAAGAAGTATCTGGGTTAAATGCGTGCTAAACAGGTTGAAAATTGTTGCTCATTGTCTGCAAGCAGATGCAAGCCTCAGACAAATGCAAAACAGCAAGGCAGATGCAGAGGGAGGGCAAGTGGGGGTGGGCCCTAAGCGCTTGTTTCTGAGCGGGCGATTCGGGCCTCCTCCCGGCTGCCAGTCCGAGAGGCTCGGGGGCCAGCCGCCCGACGGACACGGAGAGCCGTGGCCTGAGTGCCGGGGAGCCGGGGAGGACCCACGGCCTCGGGTCACTGGCTCCGTGACGGTCTCTACCTCTCGAATCAGGGGTCTTTGTATTTCCAGCATCTTGGGAAGGCCTGTTAACGTGAGCCCCAAGCTCACCCCTGCTGTTAGTGTTCTGGACAACTTCACGGGGTGGCCCGGGAGCCTCTCCCGTCCACGCACCAAAGCCCCCGCCCCCGTGCACAGCGGGGTCCCATCCAGGTGGCTCAGCCCACATCTGCGTTCTTTGCTGTTCCCCTGGGTGCACCCTGTGTGTTCTGCAAGTTGCCGACAGCTCACATTTACGTGATGTAGCCCTCGGCCTGGCCTCAGGTACAGACCTGTTGAGTGTGGTATTTGGATTCCTTGACGGTAACTTGATAACAGAACCTGGACCTGTTGTCACCAAGCGATCGTGGAAAGTCCTGCTTGTCATTATGGCTCCGTTAGAGACGGTTCTAACACGTCTCATCTGTGCTGGGCATGTCAAAGAGCACTGGGCTCTGACCTCCGAGGGTAGACTCACTCTTTGTACAGACCGGGGACCGAGGCAGGATGCAACCGGCCCAGGGCGGCCAAGGGCTCAGAGGCTGGCCCGGACCCCCTCTGAAGTCTGCGTAGACAGCTCCACTGACTAAAAGGGGAGGAGAGGCCAGAAGCCCAGTCCTCTCGTTCTCAGTATTTTAGGGTGAAGGCAATATTTGGGGGGATAAAAGGTAAGGTTTTACCTTTTAAAGGCTGATTTTTGATCAGTTGAAATTATTTTAGCTCTGCTCCATAAATGTTTTGCCAAAGGGGCTGAAAATGAGCTCTTAGACCAGCAAACTGCTTTAAACTCTGCTCACCCTTTGCCACTTACTGCGGGAAATTTAAAATACCTACATGCTGCTGAAAGCTACAAACCTTTCTACCGCTTCTGTACTCTCCACATGTCACCTGATCATGGGGGGAGGGGCTCCAGTTATCTTGCACGAATATCAGACTCCCGTTGAGTGAGGTGTAACTGGATGGTCTGACAGCTCGGTCAGGACCCGGCGTCTGAGAGAAGACAGTTGGCGGGCGGGTGGGCGGGCAGGGGGGAGCTGGTCCTACTTCCCCGGGAGCAGGTGCGGCCAGGGCCACCTGGGCCTCAGTTTCCTCTCTGGGTCTTGAGCAGAGCTGCCTCCCGTGTCTGCTTCACGTCCGAGAGCTGAGCGGTTCCGCACAGAAAGCTTTTCCTCACTGCGTGTGCTTCATGACTGCCTAAACACTGGAAGGAAAACCACTGGAAATGTATTTTCTGTATTAATAACATTCTTTTTTTTCACAAACATGCACCGAACCCTAAAGGCCATGACGACAGTGGGACAAGGCAGCATTTTAAACCCCATTAAAGCCGGCAGGTGTCTTTGTGAGCCCCCCGTGTCCTCACGAGGGGAGACAAGCAGCTTCGTTAAATTCATGAGGCTGTTTTCTGTGTCCACGATACGAAGCAGAAAATGGAAACAGGATTAGTGGGGGAGACACAGCGTAGAAGGCTCCAGAGCTTGCATTATTGCTCCTTTATTAAGCCCAGACAAGATAAGGAGCGCCGCTGCTCCTGGGACGCGGACAAGTGGCCGTCTAGAACCCTTGCAGGCAACAATTATCTTGATAAATAGCCCGGCGGTGCCCGGCCTCCCGTGTCCTCCGCGGCGGGGCCGGTGCGGGGTCCGCTCCCCCAGCCGCGCTCAGCCTTCACAAAGCGCGCGCCCACACCCGGAGCCGCCAGGTACCACTCGCTCGTCACGCTCCCAGGGCCGCGGGAGCGGAGACATCAGCGGGGTTGACCGATGGCACCCCCAGCCCCCGCCAGAGCACCTCCAGTTTCCATCAGCAGAGAGCACGTGGAGGCCAGGCGCGGGCAGTGTGTTGAACTTGGCCGGGAGACAGTGGGGGGGGGGGGGCGTGTTTCCGGGAGTTCGCCACGTGCCGGCCCTTCTGTTTACATTTGGGAGGCGCTCCGTGCAGAGTGCCCAGACCCTCCCTCACTCGAGGGATGAGGGGGTCCCCGTGTCTCCTCCTGATTAAGTTCTAAGAGCTTCTGCGCAGTAACGATCTGGTCCTTGAAATGGGCTCCCTCTTCCCTGTGGGTGCGCCTCAGAAATAGCGTGGCCTCGTGGTGGAGAAGGAATCTCAAGGGGGTCGGGGGCTGATATTCAGAGGAAGAGCGTCTGCCTCTACTCAGGGATGTGATAAATGAGAGGGACAGATTGGCTTCTGCAAACAAACGCACACATGTTGTGGGAAGGCCAGCATCAGCCCTGCAGTAACTGCCTGTGCAACTGGGTGAATCACCCCAAAGCCTGAGGCTGTCGTTGTTTTGTAAACAGCATTGAGAAAAATAATACATTTCACTGATTACTGACATCTGACGTCAATTTGGTCTTAAAATAAAAGTGATTCAAGTACCTAGATGCTACGAGTCTCCCACCACCAACCCTGAAAAGGAAATGAATTTTGTTATAAATTTAACCGTTCTTATTTGTGACATAGATAAATACACATTTCTACTTACGTGCGTAAGAAAATGGGTAGAAAACCAGGATTCATGGGGACATCAGGAGCGTCTCTGGGATCCGGAGTTCTGCTTCGACTGTGTTAAATGGCAGATGCCTACCAGAAGCTCAGGGGGCTACAGCAAGCGATCAGTTAGAGACAGTCTAGAGCCCAGAGGCAGCAGGCAGGGCTCGAGGTGTCCGCTTGGGAGGCGCTGACACAAGGTTAGGTCACGGGGCAGTGAGACCCCCTCTTGCCCTCACTCCCGGGCTCCCCCCGGGCTGCTCTGCAGAGAGGCCGCGTGCAAAAGAGCAGCCCCCGGGACTGAGGCTCTCGGTGCAGCAGCCCCTGTGAGCCGAGTCCTGCCAGCAGCCATGCAGCTGAGCGGGGAAGCCTGTCCTTCTTCCATCCTGCCATGAGATGACCACAGCCCGGGCTAGTCCTCCATGGCAGCCTTTGGGGGATCCTGAGCCAGATCACCCAGTGAGGCGGCATCTGAGCCGCCGAACCGCAGAGACTGATCCATAACACACGTCATCGTTTGGGGTAATTTGTTACACGGCAACAGATAGCTGGTACAACGCCCCGCGGGAAGCCCTGCCCAAGGAGAACCTGAGGATTTTGAGCATGTGCTACGCGTAAGCCCCTTTCACCGGCAGCAAATGCTGGAGTAGTCAGTGGGCTCCAGCCTTTTCCTTCTTCTCAGCCACTGGAGGAAGAGCATCCTTCTCTGAAGAGACCCTTGCCTGGGCTGAGACTGTGAAATGCACCCAACAGGCTTGAACCACGGGGCTCAGGAGGGCGCGTCCTGTTCTTTCCTTTGAAGAGCAAAAGGCCACGTGAAAACAGGCCCCTCTGAGTCATCATCTCGTCCTCACATGAGCACCTGCTCCCTAACCCTCCCAGGCCTCAGACCCCCACCCCAGCTCGGTCCTTCCCTGGAGTTTGTAAAAATACAGAATGAATATGAGCCAAATTGACCTCACAAGCCAGAAAGCTGTATTTTGGAGAAAAAACGAACAAACACGGGCAATTACTACTCCTCGCTTCAGTCCATGAAAAGCCAACTGAAATTACTGAGCATTACTTGAGAAAAAGGTTATTACTAAAAGCATGACGCATTTGGGGCTACTTAATTAAACGAGCAGGACCGAAAGAACTCAAATGCACCCTGTAAAACAGGGGACTTGGCGGCAGACCTAACAACCCTAAACCCCCGATACGTGGCTGAAGAGCCCGGAAGCTTAGCATCTTTCCACCCCGTGTGAAGACAGGAGGGCACGGCCACAGCCCTGGCCCTGGTCCGATGCCGGGCTCCATCTGGGCTCCTTGGTCGCTCGCCAGCGGTGCAGCCCCGAGCGGTATCACTGACCGCCTCACGGTCCCCCAGCGCTGACTGAGATTTGCCCAGAAGTCTTCACGTCAGCTCTAACGATGCCAGCGTGAAGGTTCAGTGATTTACGGGCCTTTTTCCCTGTGTCGTGAGAGTGACGCCCCAGCAGGGGAAGCGGGTACGGAAGCTGTGGACCCTTCAAGGAGCAAGACTGGCCCTGCCCGTCAGGCCTCCCTTAGGAGACGCTTTGTACGCCTGAGGTTCAGAGAAGCCCAGTCTACCAACGCAGCATTCAGCTGGCAAGAAGTGGAAATTGGTATTAATTTAAACAGCCTGAGGTAAACAGTTAGCCTTTGGGGAGGGAACTAGTAATACATTCGTTAGAAAAAGTACTTATCCGTTATGATGAGGCCCAGTGCCAAGTAATAGAGACCCAAAAGTTAAAATTAAAATAATAAAAAAGAAAGACAGAAAAGAAAAGAAGTGCAGCGCTGAGTAACCCAGACCGGTACGTATGGTGGATATAGGTAGGAATCAGACTCTCCAGATTCTGCTTTACCATCGCTAGGGGGTGGCCCCTCGTCTCATGGTCCAAAATGGCTGTTGGTGCTGCGACCCTCAGGTCCGTGCTCTAAGCAGCAGGGTGGGGGAGGGAAGGAAAAAAGCCATACTCCTTCCCTTTCAGAGGGGCTGCAGAGACGTCTCATGCAACACGTAACTTCTGCTTACATTTCATGAGAAAAACTTGGTCCCAGGCCCACACAGTGGTGAGGAGGACTGGGAAATATTGCAGCCCTGTTCCCAGCCCAAAATCGTGATTCTGTTAATTGTTTTAAAAAGAGAAGTGGGTGTTTAAAGAGTTAATTTCAGCCTCCTTCTCAGAACCAACCCCTGAACACCTGGTGACTGTTGTCTTTCACAGCCTTCTTAGGGGGATATGACAATGGCTTTATCATCATCTGACGGAGAGCCTTTAAGGGACTTAGGAGGAAGCGTAGAAGTGTGTCTGTTAGGAAGATCTCTGTGACAAAGACGTCTGGTAAACCAGAGACCGCATGGCACGGTGTCACAGTGCGGAGACTGGCCACGCTAACGAGACTTTAAATTCATAAAATTCCAGCTAATAAGAAGACTCAGGGAGGAGACTGGACTGTTACTAAATTGGCTGCAGGAAAGTCGCTCACCGGGAGTCATCAGCGTGCCGCCCGACAGAGTGCCGTTTGCAGAAGCAGGCCCGTCCCACGCGCGCGCCGAGCGTGGGCCTCCCGAGCTCCTGAGCACAGCCTGCCCTGCAGAGAGGCTCCGGCCCACGGGGTGACGGACAGTCACACAGCGCGGCGGCCGGCCGCACCCGCCGGGCGCCTCCCGCACCTTCCCAGCGGCCTGGGCGGGGAGGCGCGTGGGGCTGGGGGCGCAGGGGTGCCGTGCGGAGGAGGGAGGGCCCAAAGCCGGCGAGGGGCGGCGGGGGGCGGACCTCCAGCCCCAGCCCGCCCCCGTCTGCTCTCGCTGGCACCCGCTCTGGCCTCACCGCCTGCGGGTCGGGCTTGGAGCGGAGCTGCGCCGGACCCGCTGGACGTCTGGCCGGGACTGGGGTCGCTGCTTAGCAGCGTTCGCCAGCCTCCGGGGTGCAGACACTCCCAGCGGGGCGGGCTTGGTGCTGCCAGCCTGCGTCCCTGAGCGTGCGGCTGGGCAGAGGCGCCTGGTGTGGGGTGCCCCCTTCTCTCCCGATTTCCATCAGCCGGGCCTGGTGGGCCGGGCGCCGAGAGCAGTCAGTTCTCCAGAGCTACCTTCTTTCCGGCCCTGCCTCCCAAAGCTGCAGGTCGAGTCAGTGCACAGTCTGCCTCCCAGGCTGCCACCAGACACCCACCGGGGCGTCACCTGGGCCCCCGAGGGCCCCGACCGCCGTGAGACGACACCTGCGCGGGCGACCCGGCAGCCTTCTCTTTGGGATAGGACGCAGGACGCCGTGAGATCAACGCCACGCGCCGCGGCTCCTGGCAGGACGAGCGTGTGTGTTGTTCATGCTACGCGTCCATCCTGGGTTGGGGGGCTCTGCTCCCCATCGCTGTTTCCAGGAGAGCTGGTCAGCAGGGCTCCCCTGAAATGTCTCGGGGACCATGGCTCACGCGAGGAGGAGGGGGCTTCACAGCAGCCCCACCGGCCAGAAGTGGCACCTGCCACGTCACCACATGTCACTGGCCAAGCCTGGTCACACGGCCACACCGGACTTCAAGGAGACAGAACAGAACCAAGGGAATGACCGAGGGCGGGACTGGCCACTGCACTCACCGAGGCGCTAGACCAGGCCCCGGTTCGGCCAGGGAGTCCAACTGAGGTGGGAGGTGGAGCTCTGTTTACGAAAGTCACTTCTGGAGAAACATCTTCCACCGCAGCCACCGGCCCTGCCCCGAGCCACACAGTTATCCCCGCGCTGCATCAGATATTCCAAGAGATCCTGACCAGAGCCACGGAGATGGTGAAACAAACAGGACTTCTCAGCTGTTGATGTCAGGCCATGCTCTCAGGCGGGCTGAGCAAACTTCGCCAGATCATTTTAAAGTTTTCCGTCCAGGCAACATCACCACTAAGGTTGTAGGAGATTAATTCAGGTGAAGAAATATCCACTGATCAACCCCGTGCCCCCAGCGCCTGGCGAGTCCCTGCGTCCCACGGGGAGCACATCAGCTCGGGGTGAATCGCCGACCACTGGCCTTGATGGGACATCACCTTAGTGGGCGGCTCATCTGAGTTAACCAGCCACTTAAAACAAGAAGACAGAAAAAGAGTTAAACCCTTCCTTCAGTAACATTTCATCAGGTACCAAGGGCTAGCCAGTCTGTGCCAGCATTCCAGGCGTTGTGAAATAGACATGCTGCAAGGCTCAGCAAAGACTGAACTCCGTTCCTCAAAAGCATGTGGTTTGTGGACCAAGACGTAACTACTCAAGAAACGTAAGGAAGTGTAAGAGAGAAGAAAGAGGGATTTTGAGGGTGGCGGCTGAGTATGGAAGTACCTAGTTCAAAATTCAAAGTAAAAATCAATTCTGTATGAAGTACTGCCCTTATTCACTGTAAATCTTACTTATTCTTTTAATGGTGGACAGTAAAACAGTCCTCTCAACCTCAGCTCTGTTCCAGCCGCACTTCCTCTCCCTGCATGTTTCCAATGTTCTAATTTTCTTACGTCTCCTTTCAGAGGTATTTCGTGAATGTGTAACATGTGCAAGCAAATGAACGTATTTTTATTCTTTTCTTCATTTTTATACACACGTGATGGCATATTGTGATACATCATGTCTGGCCTGAGTTTTCATTTCAAAGCCGAGCCGTGCCAGGATCCGTAAAGAGACCCTTCGTTTTCTTTCCTGATGACATGGATTAATTCTCTAGTGTTGACTCAGCTTCCCAATACTGTGAAATAATAAAAAATGAATAGGCTGCACAGGATGCCTGGAGGACACATTTCTAAGAGTGAAGTCACTGTTAGAAGTTTACAGGCATTTTTCATTTTAAAGTCCGTTGCCCAGTTGCTCTCCATAGAGGTCGTACTGATTTACGCGCCCACCAGATTGTAGGAGCGTTCTGGTTCCTCTGCACCCTTCTCGACACCCTTCCAGTTTGAGGGGTGAAATGATTCTAGCCTGTAGTCAGTGTTTCTCTGAGTGAGGCTTAGCATGTCTTCAGATGTGGAAGAAACATTTATGTTTCCTTTTCTGTGACTTAACCACTTGTGGACTCTGAACCTTTCCCATTGAGCTGGAAATCTTTTTTATTGATTTGTAAGAGCTCTTTATATCTTAAGGAAGTTAACTTTTTTCTGATAAAAGTTGCAAGTATTGCGCCCAGTTGGGCCTCTGTCTTTTCATTTCCTTTGTGGGTGGGGAGCTTTGTTCACAAATGTTACGTGTTTGTAAAGTCAGGGTGACCAGTCTTTTACCAGTGTTTGTCAGTTACAAAGCCCTTCTTCATTTGATATTATCCTTAAAAAATCCTGTGGTTTATTCTGTTAGTTTTATGATTTTATGTATTATGTCTAAAATTTTTATCTACTTAGAATTTAACCGGGATAAGGGTGGGACCATTGGCTACCCAGTTATTTCAACACTGGTTATTTAACACGAGTTAAATGATCCATCTTTCTCTCACTTACTTAAAATGTCATCTTTATCACATACTAAATTCCTGTATGTATTTTGGGTCTATGTCTAGACTCTCAAAGCTGTCAGGGATCTGCCAATTTAGGTACTAAGGCTGCAGTGTTCAGTTACTGTGTCTTTGTGGTATGTTTGGCTATCTACTAGGACTTATCACCCTTCTTGTTTTTTAAAATAATATTCTTAGCTAGTCTTAGGTGTTTATTTTTTCATATGAATCAGCGTATCTTATTTCTCCGCCCCGACCAAAAGAATCCTTTAGTGTTTTTATTGCAATCACGTTAAACGTATAGATTAACTTAGAAAGTGCATCTCTGTGATTTACACATCGTCTTATTTAAAGCAAAGCACGTTACTTTTCATTTGTTCAAGCTCACTTCATGGCCTCAGGAGCATTTAAAGTTTTCTTGTAGATTATTTTCACGTGTTTTATCGTTCTTGTTGCTCTACCGAATGGGGCAGCTTCTTCAGTGTTTCTTTTAATAGTTGTATGTTCTGCTTCTAGGTGGTGAAGTTGGTGGATAGTCATGCCAGATCTTCTTCAAAACAGTGATACTTGTGCCATATTTTTTTCTTGCGTTTCCTGAGCTCTTCTTAGTTTTAGAGACGTTCCACAGAGTTGCCCAAACAACAGCCTTCCCTCTCCAGCTGCGGATTTCTGCAGCCCTGCCCAGATTGTGTTAATCTCTGTTGTGGATCTGACCAGAAGCTGTGGCTGCCCTGAAAGCTTCAGCGACATCAGTTCCTTTGTGCCTCTGAGGCCTGGACAGTGTGGCTCAGGTGTTACTCTCGCTCTGTAAGGCCTCTGCCCTGGGGAGGGGTCGGGGGAGGGCCGGTGCCACTGTCCGCTTAACCTCCTTTTTTTTTTTTTTTTTTTTTGCGGTACGCGGGCCTCCCTCTGTTGTGGCCTCTCCCGTTGCGGAGCACAGGCTCCGGACACGCAGGCTCAGCGGCCATGGCTCACGGGCCCAGCCGCTCCGCGGCACGTGGGATCCTCCCGGACCGGGGCGCGAACCCGGTTCCCCTGCATCGGCAGGCGGACGCGCAACCACTGCGCCACCAGGGAAGCCCTTAACCTCCTTTAAAGAAGGAACTGGACGTGCCGTCCAGAATGCTTCCTGACACTGACCGCAGCTTGCTCTTCACTCCGCAGGCCCTGCCCTCGGCCTGTGCTCCGCGATCGCAGTGCCCGGCCCGGCGGACCCCCGCTGGCCGCTGCCCGACTCCCACCCGAGCACCCTCCCGGCGGCTCCCGCGAAGCTGCACGGTCCTCCGAGGCACAACGCACAGGCGCCCCCTGTCAGGTCTGCGTCTTCAAGAAACAGGAGCATCTCCTCCGCACCTCCCTTTGGTCCTCCCGGGCGCAGCCGCAGGGCAGGTGCTGTGCACCAGCGTCCCCGAGCTTCCCGATTTCAGCCTGAAAGCTCGCACGGCTTCAACTTCTTCACGCCCAGTGTGCCCTGGTTCCAGCCCTTTTTGGGGTGAGGTTGATTATCTCTGAGTGCACTCCACGCTCTCAAAAACCCAGCCTTCGTCGTTCACTTTCCACCCCGCGTTCGTCAGACTGCATCACGCGCCCCAGAAGGGCTCTCCGTGCACCGGGCTCCGCACGGGCAGCGCCCCTGAAGCTCCCAAGAGCAAGGCTGGCTGGTGGCTGGGCATCACTCGCCTTCACTGTGGTGACCTGGTAGAGGGGACTCCCTCCTGCCCTCCTGGAGAGCTCGAGCAGCTGTAGCCACGTGTGTCTGAGATCCCAGGACCCATGGAAGGCACGTTAGGACCAGGGTCACGGTTTACATGGTGGCAAATACGAGGGAGAAGAAATTAGCTCGCAAAGTCTGTTTAGTTTGCAGAAACCGGTCTGGCCTCCTTTGGGATGAAATGCCAGATCTAAAAATCATCTCTGAAAAAAACCTATTTTTTCCCTTTAAAACAAAAATGATGTGTTTGTCAATAACTAGGTTATTAGGTTATCAGAGGCATCTTTGTAAAGAAGTTGTTCTCTCACCAAAATGATCTGCAGTCTTCTGAAGACCCCGAAAGGGACATGGGGACAGATGTTGGGGAAGGTCTTTCCCTGGAATGCTGTGAGAGCCGGGGTCTGGGGAGGGGAGGCACATGCGTGGCTCTGGAGGTTTCCGGCTCTGGGCAGAGACAGAGCCCCCGGGAACGAGAGCCCTGAGGTGGGTCCAAGCACCTCCACCCGAGGAAGCCACCAGCGACGCAGAGACCCCCAGCGGCCTTGGAAGTCAAGACCCTGCCTGGGACATCCTGACGCTTCCGGGTATGTCCGTGGAGCATGACCGGGAGGGAATTAAATATACACCAGGTTGGAACTAACTGCGTGACAGGGATCGAGAGCCTGTTTGCACAGCATGGACAGACCGTTGTTCGCAGGAACAGATGTCATCAAAACATGTGGACCGTTACTCAATGTGCAATTCCTCAGGTGGCCGTCCGGTACAGGAAGAGATGGGAACTTGGAGGATGTGATGAAGGGGCGATGCCAGGTGCCCTCGGAGGACCGTTCCGGAAGGGGCAGCACGGCCAGCTGCTCACGAGCTCTTCAGTCACGTCTTTCCCTCCCCCGCGCCCTGACTCTGCGTGGAGCCCCTGTTTTCTTCTCCCGTTATCTGGGCTAATTAGCCTTCAGGTTTGGGGCTTGGGGCCCACACTGAGCTGCACTCCCTGAAGAAGGCCGGTCCTGCCACTGGCTCTTAGACTGACTGTTGGATTCTTGAGGACTCCTGTCTTTCCTGCTCAAATCCAGAGCAAGCAGAAGACATGTCCTCAAATCCCAGGGACCACACACAGCTGAATCTCGCTGGCTTCTTACCAACCTCTCCACCCAGGAACAACCAACCCAGACCAACACATCAACCAAGTCAACCAGGGTCAATTTGGATTTGGATTACAAATGGCAGTCACCTAAGAGAGGAGGTGATGGCCTCCGAAGACACACGTGCTCCTCAGATGAGGATTTGAGCGAGCAGCGCGAGCCCGCCCGAGCCACTGGCCCTCCGTCAGGTAAGCGGGAACGCGCGCTTCCTGGCTCTGCTGGGAAGTGGGCCCTCCGTCAGGAAGGGTTGGGAATGTCCCATGAAACGCTTGCTTCCGAAAGGCAGTCGTGTGTTCGTGGCGGATGGGGATTTCACCTCCGGAAGTCGTGGATTGTTACTGCCATTTTCTGTGCCTTGAAATCTCACCGTTTTTCCCATGAGCAGACCTAGATTCAGAAGGGACTAGCTCAGATTTGTTGCATTTTTGTGTCATGATTAAAAATAGGTGGGGAGGTGCTGAAAAATAAACAGTAAAAGAATTGTTAAAATTTGGAAAATTGGGGTCATAAGAAAAGTTATAAGTTGAATTCAGCTAGTTTGAGAAAATATCTCAATGTAGAGTGAAAAGCTTGAATTAACCTGGGTTTGGGGATCTGGGAAAGAATAAGGAGATGGATGAGGGGAACGGTGCCTCGGGGGCTGGGCATCTGTGGGTGGCCGACACCGCCTTGGGCAACGCGCAAAACAGACCTTCGGGAAGGACAGGGGACAGGGTTGCAGATCCAGCCCAACTGGTGGCTTTTTCCTGAAAAAGTGAATGCTGCGGTAGCGGGGAGGGGGTGGTCTCCAAGGTGTGCCTCAGGGCTCCTCTGGTGCCATCCGGTTGGAAGGGTGTGAAGACGAGGTACCCCCCGCGTGCACACAGGCTGTGCCCAGGCTCTGGCAGGAAGTGAGGAGTCTCACAGCTCCCCAGTGCAGCCGCCAGCCCTGGGTCCCCATGTCAGGAGCACAGGGGCAGAGCAGGTACATCTCTGGGAGCTCAGACCATGGCTGACTTTTCCAAAAGGGGAGAGAAGAACCTCCTATGTCTTGAGAACCGTTTATCATTTTTCTAGTTCTATGAATTCCTGTTCAGTTGATAAAATATTATTTTAAAGTATGAATCAATTATTTTCTGATGAAAGTGATCATTGCCAGGACACTCAAGGTTGCAGCAAAACTGGTACTTTCTTCACACATCGTTGCAGGCGTGAACATTTTCAATAGGGAATTTTGCCTATATGTTTTAAGAGCCACCAAAATGACGATCACCAAAATAACCTTTGATCCACTAATTCCACTCGCAGGAATTTTTCCTAAGGAAAAAAAGCTAAATAACATACATGAAAATATACATAATAATCCATTTGTAATAGACAAAAATTGGTAAAAAGGCAATAGGAAAATGATTTGATAAATTGTGATGCATAAATCTGTTGGAATTTCTTGCAACTATTTGACAATATGGAAATTGTCAAATTCCATATTTGTAAAATGACCAATACAAGATATGGATATTGATTATTCACTGGATCACATGTGTAAGAAAAGTAATTGATGCAAAAAGAAAACCTGAAGGGAATAAACCTCTTTCCTCATCTTATACTTAGATGTAATGATATTTTATTGTAATTTCTGATACATATAAGTTTGTATTTGGCCTCTTATTTTATACGTTGTATTTATCCCACCTTGTGGTAGGCATTATTCTAAATGTCCCCCCAAAATTCCTCCCTGTGTTGAACACAGCCTGTATAGCTGTGAGTGGAGTAGGTTACATATACAAGACCCTCATCTGACCCTGAGAAGGGAGGCTCATGGGCCCAGGAGCTAAGGGAATCACAGCCAACACACAGAAAGCAACGGGGCTGCAGTCCTGGAACCTCAGGGCACTCAGTTCTCCCAACAAGCAGGGAGCTTGGAAAAGGACCCCAGCCTCACATGCAATGGCAGCCCCAGCCAACATCGTGGTTTTGGCCTGCTGAGACCCCAAGCAGAGGACCCCGCTAGCCCACATCCAGACTCCTGGCCCAGAGAACCTGGGAGATGGTGTGTGTTTTAAGGGGCTAAGTTTGGGGTAATTTGTTGTGCAGCATTACAGTAATAATGCACACCTGTTTTATGTTTCTTTTTATTTTCGTACTTGGATTGTTTTAAATTTATTGTATATCTTTTCTGATTTTATTTTCTCCCTCTACTAACGTGGTAGTTACGAATTCTATTCTTTTCATAGTTATCATAGTTATTAACACAAGAGTAATTAATGCATCACTGTCTGAATTGGTCAATAGCTTTACCCTCTGCTGGTGCCTCTAGAACTTAGAACACGTCAGCTGCCTCCCTTTCATCCTGACTTGTACACTATTGCTGCCAATGGTTTGAATCCTGCCTCTATTATTTTCTTTTTAAAGTCAGACATAATTACTAATGCTTTAATATCATCAGTGTTTATTTGGATTTCTCCACTTATTTACCACACTTGGTGTTCTCTAGCCCATCTTTTATTTCAGACTAGTTCCTTCTGTGTGACATCAAACGCTTATTTAATGTTTTTCTAAAAGTGCCTTTATTTTCCCTCTGCACTCAAAAGATAGTTTTGCTGGGTAGAGTATTTGAGGTTGTTGATTGTTTGCTGTCAGCACATGGAACATAGAATTCCAGTTTCCCGGTGTCTGTTGTTGCCAGTGAGTTAGCTGGCATTCACTCCTCTGAACATAGTCTGTCCTGTCTCAGTGAGTGCTTTTAAGACATTTTCTTGTTTTTCTTGCGCCCTTGTTTTGTTATGCTGTATCTAGGTATGGATTTCTCTGTACTTATTATGCTTTGCATCATGGGATTCTTTCATCTGCAGGGTGGTATCTTCAGTTCTGGAAAATCTCAGCTATTATATCTTCAGATTCTTCCTGACCCAGTCTTATTCTCTGTTTTCCCTCTGAGATTGTAGATTATATATATGTCATCCTAAATGGGAGCCTCTTTGGCTTTTAATTTTTCTTTAAAATTTTCTATTTCTTTGTTTCTCTTTGCTGCAGTCTGAATAATGTCTTCAGATCTATGTTGCAGTTTACTAATTCTTTCTTACCCAAGCCTAGTTGGCTTCTAAACCTGTCAATTAAGATTTTAATTTCAATTGTTATATTTTCTTGTAGAAGTTCTGTTTGGTTGTTTTCCAATCTTCATGGCACCTGCCTTTTTACTCATGTTTTTATATCTTTTATTTATTCAAGCATTAAAAATATATATCTTTCTCTACTTAATGATAAGTTCTCAATGAACCCATCATAACTTGAAAATATTGTAAGTTGAAAATGCATTTAATACACCTAACCTACTGAACATCGTATCTTAGCATAGCCCACCTTAAACATGCTTGGAACACTTAACATTAGCCTACAGCTGGGAAAAATCATCTAACACAAAACCTCTTTTATAGTCAGCTGTTGAATATCTCATGTAATTTATTGAGTACTGTACTGGAAGTCAAAAAGAGAGTGTTTGTGTGGGTACAGAATGGCTGTAAGTGTGTTGGTTTTTACACTTAGGATCGCGGGGCTGACTGGGAGCTGTGGCTCCTCCTGCTCTCCAGCTTCAGGAGAGAGGCTCACACGGCATAGCACTACTCCAGGAAAAGATCAAAATCCAAAATTTGAAGTACAGTTTCTACTGAATGTGTATCGCTTTCACAGCATAGTAAAGTCACAAAATCAAAAGTCAAACCGTCATAAATTGTTGACTGTCTTTACTTTATTTTCTGAGTTTAATAATTTCAACATCTCTTCAACTCTGGTACCATATATTTTCCATTTGATTCTCTTTCAAAATTTTCGTTTCTCTGCTGAAATTCCTCATCTGTTCATGCATGTTGTTTACCTTTTCTACTAGTGTCTTTAAAGTATTCATCGTAGTTATTTAAATTCTCAGTGTCTGATAGTCCTGACATTTGGGTCATATTTGCAATCTGGTTCTGTTGATTTGTTTCCTAACAGTGAGTATGTATTCTTCCTTCCTTCCTTCCTTTGCTTCCTTCCTTCCCTTCCTCCCTCCCTTCTTTCATTCCTTCCTCTCCTTCCTTCCTTTCCTCCCTCTCTCCCTCCCTCCCTTCCTTCCTCCCTTCCTTCCTTCCTTCCCTTTTTCTTTCCTTGTATTGTCTTAATGTTTTGGTTGAAAATGAGAGTGTGTGTGTGTGGAAAAATACTGAGTTAATACTATTTACGCCTGGGAAAGAACACACCCCTTCTTTTGCTCAACCATTAATGTGAGGGTTGAGTCAATGTAGTCAAGAGTTGAGTTTGAGGTTTGTTGCTGCTGTGGTTACCTTCAGTGCACCCTCAGCTTCACATTCCTTTGGTTTTACTAGAGGTTCATGGCCAGAGAATTTTTCTCAGTGCCCTCTCTATTCTCAGTTTTAGGCCTCTCATTTTCACTCATGCCTCTGCATGAATCTCTTTCACACACTTGCACCTCTCCCATGACAGACTGCCATAGCCTGAGTGGGGAATCAAGGACCTTCTCTGTTGTCCTGGTGCAGACTCAGTCTTGACTGGGCGCTGCATCTCCCGGTCTTGGGAGGGGAGCTTTCCCAGTAATCCCTTCTTTCTGGGAAGTAGGCAGTCTCTAATGGTTCAGACCCAGGATGGCTTCCTGCCCCTCACCCAGGGGTAGAGAGTCTTCCTTTTCCCTCCACCCCACCTCCACTGGGTTTTTGTCTCCCAGTGGGAGTGGCAGGGTTTGCTCTTCTTCCCCCCATCCCGCCGAGAATTGCAGCACTTGTCTGTAGTGGGGAGGGCTCCAGGCGGGGCTCTGTGCCCTCCTCCCGCCCAGCCCACAAGGGGGTTCTGTCTGGCTCTCTCCCCGACCCGCAGTCTCCCTCATGAGAACCCAGTGAAGGTATACGGAGAAGAGGCCTGGGCAGGGGCATGTCCCCTGTGTCCGTGACTCCCGTGGGTTTTATACTGTTGCATTAACCCACGCTCAGCCTCGGGCACTTGGTTAAAACTTTAGCTGAATTCTTCTCACCTGTCTCACCCGCCCCTGGGGAGCCCCGTCTTCTTTCTGCGCCCTGGCCCACGTGAGTTGAAGCTCACATCTCATCTCTCCTAGGAGATGCCTGACTTTCCTGACATTTCAGGCTGGTCAGTTGACCTGCAGGCTTAGCGCTCTGATGGGCTGAACAAAAGTCACATTTGTAAATTCTGGGCTTTTTCTTGCTGTTAGGGTAGGAGCAGCCCTCTTTCCAGCCCTCTTTTCTGCATCTGCTACTCAACTTCGGCAAGTGTTTTTGCCACAGTGTGTTTAGCCGGTCCGTTCTTCTCCCAATCTTTTGCCATTTCAAACGCCTTTGTGGGGAATAACATCATTTTTCACACTTCTGAGCATCTCTGAGGAAGTTCCTGGCAGTGGAATTTCTAGGTCAAAGGGAAGACACACCTGTATTGTTCCTAATTATTGCCGTGTTGCCTTCTGTGAAGTGGAGGGAGTTTTCACTGGCACCAGCTCTCACCGATGCCCAATGTCACGCTTTTTAATCTCTGCCTGCCTCAGAAGTGAAAAATGGTTTCTGTGTAGTTTCAACTTGTTTTTCTCTTATTATAGTAAAGTTGAGCTTCTTTTCATGTATTAAAGCTATTTGCATACTGAACTGTACCCTTAAAACTGGTTAACATAGTAAATTACATGTTTCTTACCACAATAAAAAGCTGTTTCCATTCTTTTCTATAAATGAAATATTCGTATTTTACCCACTTTGAAGTCAACGTGTTTGTCTTTATTCTAATAGGTTTTAGTTGATCCCTCTAGGTTTCTAAGTAGACACTCACATTTTCTGCAAATAAGGGTAACATTGCATCTCCTTAAATCACACTGAGGAGAGGAGACATCCTGTCTTCTCTTCGATTCCACCAGGACACTTTTATTCTTCTCTCCATTGACTTCATGGTCTGGTGCAGTCAGTCATTATTAGAAGAAATCTACTTCTGTTCCTAGTTTCCTAAAAACATCTTTTAATCAAGAAACATTTTGTTTTCCTCAAAAAAATGCGGCCAAAATTAAGATCAGTATTGCACTTAATTTATGAATCAGTTTCAGGAGAACTACAGTTACATAAGTTGCTGGCATTTAACCCTAAGCGTAAATGGATTCAGTATTTCCCACCATTCCTTGTATATTAGGACATCTCTATCCTTGAGTTATTAGCTAGAGTCTTCTTTTAGTGAGCTAATCTATGTATTTGAGGAATTTTTTAGGAACAATATGTGGGGGTATACTTCTGGAATTCTTAAGTGTGAATATCTTTCTGTTACCTTCACAAAAGAACAATAACTCAGCTGGACAAAGAATCCTCGATTCCCAACCGTTAAATATCAGAATCCTGTAGTAACTGCTTTCTTGTATCTACGTTGAAACCAGCCTGATGTTTTTTTCCTTTGAATATTTTATAAGTATCTACCTGACTGAATATAGTGATTTTTATGCTTGGGAATTAAATATTTTACTCGGATGTTATCTAGTTGTGAGTATTCCATTTATTTGTTTACTTGGAGCAGGATATATCATTTAAAACTACAGATTCAGGTCTTCAGCTCAGAAACATTTTCTTAAATTAGCTTTGACTCATATCTCTTCTACTTACTCTGTTCTCGTCTTCAGAAATGCCAGTTGTTCGTATGTTTAACCTCTGTGGTGTGCATTCTGAAGCCATTTCCCTTTGACTGATTTCACTTCTTTATCCATTCTCTTTACTTTCATCTCCACATTGCGGATCCAGTTTGCTACAGCTTCATCTCTGCGTTCTGTATTCCAACACTGTTTGAAATTTTGCCGTGACAATATTCCTTTCACGGCATTCTTTCCATAAATGTGTCAGCTACTATCTAATCTAGCTGGCTATCTCATCGTCTCATCTTTAGCTCAAGTTCACAGACTTCACGTTGTCGTTATATGTCATGGAGAGTGCAAGGCGAGTGTATGAGATTTCCTTCTTTTTCCTGTAGTTAATCTCGTTCAAAACTATGCTAGTCTTCTCCCTCAACTCTTAGGCTTATCCCTTTTGTGCAGGTAAATATTCCACAGATGTCACAGGGAGATTTTGCTCTGCCTTGTTTTCTGTACACTTGAATTTGCCTCGGGAGAGGTTTGCATCAGCCTGGTACCTGCCCTGCATGTTATCCTCAAATGCCTTCCTTGCTCACCTGCATGCTTATCATAAAACCCCGTTCTCTGCTCTCAAGCTGGTAAACCGTTTGATTAAAAGTTGTATCACTTGCTTGGGGACCTCACGGTTGTGGGGAGAGGGAGAGGCTGGGAGGTGGGAAGCCGCGCCCCAGAAGCCGTTCTTTTTGTGCAGCTTTTTGGTTGTCCAGCCGCCACTCGGCACAGAATGGAGCCGGGTTTAGGTTCTCGACTCGTGTTCCCATGTCTTGCTTGCAGCAGGATTATCATATTTTCTAGGAAGAGGCCTCTGCGTCGGAAAGAATAGAAACTGGAAAAGGTCCCCCACCCATGCTTCCTCTTCGATGCGGCCGCTTTGCTCCTGGGCCTTCTGACTGGAGCGTTTCAGACGCTCCCGATTCGTAGTAGAGAACAGTTCCAGGTGGGAGTTCAGCACCTGTGCCTCAAACTATGAGATTTTTAGTGTAATTTAGCCCAAATTCTTCCTGCTTACGTTCCATGATCTTGCATCTTTTCCCTTTTCTAAGAAAATTAAGTTTGCCGTTCATTGTACTAATAGCGCTGTAAGAGGTAAAAGGTTTGGTTTCGGGGCTGCTGCTTCCTCTTTGGACAGGTCAGTGTGGAGCAGACCACCTTCACGCTATGTTCTGCTAGATGCTCTTCCCATCAAGAGCGTCTAGGAGAACATAATAAAATTGATTTAAAGTATGCTTGAGGGTATGGAGAGCTGTCAGGCAGCCTAGACACGAGGGCCAGGGTCCCGAGAGACAGGAGGCTCCAGAGGGGAGCTCCCCGTTCTGCACGGCCTCAGCTTCAAGGCCTTTCCTGATCAACAAGCACCACTGGCCAAGAAATGGGAAATCTTTGCAGATATTAGCGGCCAAGGGGCTGGGGATCTGGGGAGGGCTTCTGGAAGTTTCATGGCTTTAGAGAGACTCCCCGTGGGGCTCAGAGTGACCAAGGCAGTTGTGGCTGGAGGAACCCAGAGCCCAGGGGAAGGGAAGTATAAGAAGCGTAGGCTCTTTTTATCTTGCAGTGTTTGCTGACTCTTAGCCACTAAAGGCGAGAGACCCAGAAGTTGTGTGGATGGAGGCACCTGAGGGGTGTCGTCTCAGAGTGTTTGGGAGACACGCTGGAGCTCGGAGCCCACTGAGGGAGAGAAGTGTAAACACTCCAGGTCTGCTTTCTCTGGGGGAGCTCAGGGGACCCCAAACAGGATTCCACTCTGCTTGGGGGCTCTGAGGTGGGCAGCCTGAAGAATACACCTGAGGGTGAGGGCTCCCCCTCCGTCATCCAGCCGCACACGAGCTCAGACAGACAGGAAGGCAGTTCTGCCCACTGGTCAGCCCGGTGGCAGGCCACTTCTAGGCTGCCGCCTGTGTCCCTGCCACCCACCCAGAGGGCCTCACTTTGTGGACTTTGCCTTGACCATTATAGATCGTTTGTTGAAAGTCAAGCACGTTCTCAGGATGATTAGGTTTTTCTAAGAGCATCCCAGAGTTAGCAGTGTGGAGCTGAGCTAGAATGCCCACGAGATGGGCAGCCCCACGGCGCTGCTGAAAGCAAGACCCTGTGGGGTCCTTCCGACGGCCTGGCTGACGCCCGAATGAACGAGGAATCGGGAAAGCTCAAGCTACAGAAGTACACTCCACGCAAGCTTCGAGAAGTTATCCACGAAGAGATTAAGAATTCTTGGCAGTCACTGGAAAGCCAGGTGACGCCTCGCTGCTCCCTCCAGGACAGAGGTGTGGTTGGCGTGGAGGCTGGAGCTAAGCAAGGCCCCCGGCAGGACCGGGACAGACGCGGCGCCTGGTTAAGAGCTGCGCCAGTTTTCCAGTCACGACACAGAGCTGTTAAGAGCACGTGAACTGGCTCTCACCACGGGGCTCGACCCTTGATATACGTCATCTCCTGCAGTGCCCTGGGTAGCTGCACTGTGGGTGCCAGCTGTGCAGACGCGGAGACAAAAGCTCAGAAAGACGCAGACACTGGCGTGAAGTCCGGAGGCTGGTGAGGGGCGGGGCGGGCTGCGCTCGCGCTCCGCCCCCGTCAGTGCGCCGGCGGCCCCGCTCGGCTGGGAGGGCTCGCGGCTCCGCGCGCCTCGGGCGGCCTGTGGAGACGCCGAGGAAGCCGCACTCCTGTTGGTTGTTACAAAGTGCTGCGCTGAAAGAACCCCTCCCAGGTATTATAGGTACATATTTGAATTGGGAAGAACTCAACTGAAAAATGCAGTTAAGATTCGTATGCTAAGGTATATTTTTAAGTTAAAAAGGAAAGCCTCAAGAAAGTGAGCATGCCATAATACGGTTTATACAAAACACCCAACTCTTCAGGTGCATGTTCGTGCCTGGAGAGGCCTCGGACTGGAGAGAGATATAACTGCTCATCTCCCACAAGGTGAAAAGCGAGGCACTAAAAATGTCAACAGTTAGTGTAGGCAGATTATACAGTTTTCTATAGCCAGACGTGGGCACAGAGCAAAAGACCTAAAGGTCTTTAGGTAGCTAGCTGGTAGAGAGATATAAAGAGACTTAGATCTATGAGGAATTGGCTCTCGTGATTATGGAGGCTGCGAGGTCCCACCGTCTGCAAGCCTGAGAACCAGGGGAGCTGGCGGTGCCGTTCCCCGTCCACGGGCAGAAGACCGACGTCTCAGCTGCAGCCGTCGGGCAGAAGAGGGGCACATTCTTCCTTCCTCTGCCTCTTGTTGTGGCCAAGCCCTCAGAGGATTGGATGACGCCCACCCACACTGGGAAGGGCGTGCGCTTCACCGAGGCCCCAATCAAACGCTAACCTCACCCGGAAACGCAGCCACAGATGCACCCGGTGCAGCCCGCGTGCCGTCATGCTGACACATAACATTGGCCATCCCGGTAGGACCCTCCCACCACGCCCGCTGCGGGCTCGGGCCCTCCCCCAGACTCTTCTCCCTAACTTCCTGCGGAGTCCACACCAGGCTCTTGTTCAGGGCTTCTAGCAAGATGGCTGTGTCTGAAGACTGTTCCCGAAACACCGCATGAGGAATCCGTGTTGTGTCGGCGGCCAGGAATGTGATCGAGATGGGCCAGGGCTAAGCGGCTTTCAGTCTTGCTTCACGTTTCTGTATTTTTCCAGTTCTTCGCAATGCTAATGCCTCGGAACGTTCCAAGGAGAGAGAAGAGGGTGCCGGTGTGCTGACTGAACCGACCGGGTAAGGTACGCCCCATGGAGTGGGTGCGCTTGGCCACGCCTGGTCCTTGGGTGGAGATGCCTGCTGCGTGGGTACCTCCCAATCGCCATCTGCTACGAAGACTAGTCTGACTTCTGGGTGCTTAGAGGTTGGAAAGACCAGGTAAAATTTCTAAAATCTGATAGAAAATGAAGAAAAGAATTGTCTAGATCGGCACTTCTCCAACCGTAGTACACCCACACAATTCCGGGGCATCTCGCGGATCTGCAGGTGCTGGGCCAGCGGATCTGGAATGACTCCCAAGAGTCTGCCTTTTTAACAGGCTTCCAGGTGACGCCAAGGCCGCTGGCCCACAGACCTCACTTTGAGTATCGAGGCACCAGAGAGAACACCAGTGTGTGATGTGTGAGGTCAAGAGAGCTACAGCTGCAAAGTTCCTCCAAGATGCCTGATTGCCAATAATAGTGCAGTAAGAATTAGAGGAAACAGACACGGTGGGAAATGCCAAGTAAGTACTTTGAATGAACTCATGGGCAGCTGTCGTGGTGTGGAAAGGGCCATGGGTGGGGTTCTGATCACAGACCTGCCACCAAGCAGCTGTGTTTGCTCGGGCCGTCCATCAGCTTTCTCGTCTGAAGCGAGTGGGTTGCGACCCTTCTGACTGCGGTGGAAGGTTCCACGGCCGAGCTATCACCATGCGTGCAGAGTAAGAACAGCCAGTTGACGTGAGGGCTGCGTGCCGGGGCTTCTGCTCGTGCGAAAGACGGCCAGATGCTGGAGGTTTGAATCTGCATGTCTAACTGCTGTTTTCCCAGGAAATCTGAAATGTCACAGTTGTCTGCGCACCGGTTGTGAGCCTGCAGTGTCACGGTCCGGAGTGTCCTTGTCATGCACAGTGAGGAGTCACGTTGGTCAAAATCACGGGCTTGGGGTTGTCGTTGGGCCTCCACATCCCTACAAAGTTTCATCAGCTGCAAAGAAGTTGGGGAGAGGTCTGTGTATTTTGTGGCATGACTGCAGTCATTTAGTTCAAGTGAAATGGTTCTCGCCTGGGCCCTGGTAGCTCTGTCTTCTGTGCGCTTGAGTGGCGAATAAGTCCCTTTCTGTCCAGGAATGTGACTGAGGCGGGGCAGGTATGAGCCGAGCCGTATAACCACTTCTGTCCGGAGCTGCTCACCTGGAGTTACGGAGACTCCGACCTCCGGCACCCACCCTGCCGCCTCGCGAGCGCTGGTCTGGAGGAGCAGCCCAAGCGGAAAGATGGCGTCATGGAAATAGACGGAGTCCACCCCAATGAAAGCAAGTCACGTGTTTATTCGGAGCTCGCTGGGCCAGGGAGCTGGCCGCCATCACCTGTGTGTGGCGGAGACTGCAGGCAGGCAGGGAGGGAGAAATCACGGTGGAAAAGGGAGGGCTCCGGGTGCCCCGGGGGAGGCTGTTGTCCCGGGTGACCAGGGGCAGTTGGAGCCGGCGTCCCGTGTGATGGATGAGGGGAGCACACCTGACTTTCTCTGGTTGGTCTTGAGTTGGAAGCGGGACCGAAAGCTAGGGAAGCTGTCAGTTACTGATTAAGCCCTGGCCGTTTGGCGCTGTGGCCATGCGGGGTGTTGTTTGGCTTCCTGGATGGTTACCAGCGGTAGTGGTCCACTTCCTACCCGGCTGACTTATAGGCAGAGGCTGGCTTCCAGCGGCTGCCTCCTGGGCCGGCTGCTGTCCACAAGAGGTTCGTTTCCCGGGCAGCTTGCTGCAGGTTGTGGGTCAGAGTTGTAGCTTTGTTTATGGTCTGGCCGTGACTGTATATTCAGTCTCTCCACTTTTTTTTTTTTTTTTTTTTTTTTTGCGGTACGCGGTCCTCTCACTGTTGTGGCCTCTCCCGTTGCGGAGCACAGGCTCCGGACGCGCAGGCTCAGCGGCCACGGCTCACGGGCCCAGCCGCTCCGCGGCACGTGGGATCTTCCCAGACCGGGGCACGAACCCGTGCACGGGCCCAGCCGCTCCGCGGCACGTGGGATCTTCCCAGACCGGGGCACGAACCCGCGTCCCCTGCATCGGCAGGCAGGCTCTCAACCACTGCGCCACCAGGGAAGCTCCCAGTCTCTCCATTTTTCAATGTAGCTAATGAGGTGATATCTTCCCGAAGCTTGAAGGGAGTCAAGACGGTTCCCAATTCAGTGAAAGCGTTAAAATATCCTAAAAATCTTTTTAGACTGAGAGTACCCCTCAAATCCAATCAAGCAGAGTGGGGCTATATTCCATTCTAATGGAAAAGAAGCTTCTCTAATGGGTTGTACGTCATCCCCATAACAAAAAGACAGAAGTCTGCAGAGGATCCAGACGCAGGAGAACAAAAGACTGGGTGCAATGGCTCCAAGAGGGTCCAAAGGTCACGGAGCCAAAGAAGACACATAACTGGGAGCCTGGAGAGAGGGGAGGGCACTCAAGGCCACCCAACTCCCGTTATGCGGATCCCACGATTTCCAAGCAAATTTTGAGTCATGATGTGACCTTTAAATGTAATTTAATTTTGGAGAGAGTGGACAGGAGTATCTGAGTTATTGGAAACAAACAACACACACTCACACAAATGACTGAAGTGGCTCCATGTTGTCCCTGCGAAGTTGGGCCGCCTTAGGGTGAAGGGATAAAGCCAGGTTTCCCATCACGGCCCCTTGGAAGCCCAGCCTTGGTGGCTTTGGCTCCAGGTCTTTGTAAATTCTTGAGGAAAGTGTTAGAGTCAGAAAGATGCAGGGGAATGGGAGGAGTTGTAGAGAAAGGGAAAGCAGTGATTAAGGGGGTTGGTGGGACAGTTTGATTTATGGTTTATGAGTAGAGATTTAAAGAGCTAGATAGGATTTCCCTGAATTGTACAAAGACTAATTATCAAGGCTAACGACAGAGATGAATGCCTGTAAATATCTTTCTGGGCAAAAGCATCAAAGGTGATTAAACTCTGCTGGAATTAGGGACAATGGGACAGTGTTAAGAAAAGAAGAAAAAGTTCTTAAGATAGATGGGTTTTTTCTAAAACCACCATGTTCCCTTCATAATACATCCTGCCTGCTACATTGATTCTCGGACATTTTGCCTCCTTTTGTTCTTGCGATGTTTTTCCTCATTGGTGAAAACGTATGTGTCAGTTGTTTGGGATTCACTGGCGACCAGGAGCTGGTGAAGGAATGAAGGCTTCTAAGGGTGCTTCTGTTTCTGAGATGCTGAGTAACTCAGTGTCATAGACAATGTGTAAAATAAGAGGAGAGAACGAAAGACACTGTCCAAAGGAAGGGCAGGCAGGCTCAATACCCAGAGTAGTAAAGATTCACTCAGGGGTCACTTAATTCTGGGGACTCCAGGGACGAACTGAGCAAACTCCACGTGGGCAAGTTTGTGCTTTGAGGGTCCTTCTTAGAGGTGAGCAAAACAGTTCTGGATAACGGGCAAGGCTGCAGAGATCTGGTTTTGCCTATTATTCAGGCACTAGTTTGAATCTCAAGCATTATAAGGCCCAAAAGAAAGCATGGGGGCGAGGCCCCTCCACCCCCATCTCCGGCAGCATCGCTAACTCCGTGTTCCTTCACGAACGGCGTCCCAGGAAGGATGCCACCAGCTAGTGCTGGTGATGAAGGCGAAGAGGTGGCTCCAGGAAAGTGGGGGCTTTCAGCCAGACGGCACTTCCGTAAGTGACTTTGGTCCCGTGCTCACACAGTGAGAGCTCGAATGAGTGATCTCAGTTTGGGCCATACACAATTTACCTCTTGCTGTTGGGAACGCAGAGGTGTGTGAGCATCAGGAAATGGAAAATCGGGGGATATTCCCATCACAAATGTCCAGATCTGCTGTCACGCTTTTCCTTGAGGAAAAACATTGGAAAGATAAAGAATCCAGTCACCCAAGATGTGGTAACACACTGTTCGGTGGATTTAATATGGTCTACGGTCAAGCTAGTGTAATCTGCCTAGCTCTTGGTTTGAGGATGAAGGTTTGCTTCCACAGTGTCCATATGCCTTAAATCCACCGTGTCTGCTGAGCCGTCCTCGAGACATGGAGAAGAGCTTCTGCAGCTCGTTTTCTAGCGTCGCCCACGAGGTCGTCATGTCCACCAGTTCCCAAATATGAACTCATCTGAAAGGTGCCCTGGGGATTCGACAACAGCACATGTTACTAGACGACATTTTTAAGTCACAGAATCAGAATGTTTCACAGAAAATGCAGTTAATAGTCCTCTGGGTATAAATTAGTTTGGGCGCATATTATAATATATAATATGGGCGCACCAATAATTCTTCTCAGAACAGCTATGAATTTGTCAGCTTTTTATTTACTGGGTTGTTTTTATGATTTGGCACTTATTTAGTTCAGCAGCTAGAATGAAACCTTCAAGGCAAGAATATATATTAATAATCACAATTAGGTCTAGAAAAAATTAAAGCCAAGTGAAAACAAATGGTTCCATCTCTAGAAGAAAATTTACTTCTTTGTTGTCAAGTTCGTGCAGAGTCATTAAGGATTATAGATTGTATGCAGCCTTCCCCGCACTGTTTCTGTAGAAAACACAAGAGGGAAAGAAAGAGTCGGAGCCCCGCCGCACAACCTACGAGGTGACGTGAACATTGGTTTTTCACTTAGTGCCTAACATCTGAAAACTTTTTAATTTTTTTAATTGAAGAACAGTTGATTTGCAATGTTGTGTTAATCTCTGCTGTACAGCAAAGTGACTCAGTTACATATATGTTCTTTTTTTTATATTCTTTTCCGTTATGGTTTATCCCAGGAGATTGGATATAGTTCCCTGTGCTCTACGGTAGGACCTTGTTGTTTATCCATTCTAAATGTAGTAGTTTGCATCTACCAACCCCAGACTCCATGATATTGTAAAGCCAATTTGTAAGAATCAAAGTTGGTGCTTCGTAATTTTATGACCACCTTCGGAATTGTCTTGCTGATGACAGCAGTCTTGCAGATTTCCTTGGATGCCATGAGGCGCAGACAAAATGGCAGTCTTACACGTTGTAAGAGGGTCTGGAAGCAACTTGTCTGGATACCCTGAAGAAGGCGGCTCTCTGGAACCCTGGCAGTCTCCTGCCTCCTGGAAAGGACTGAAGTCAGCCTGGAGAGGCCTCCTCCAGTCTGGCAGACGTGCAGGTGAAGATCGTGTGTGCTCATTGGGGAGCCTTTCTGCTACTTCTGTGCCCGGTAAACTGTTACAGTCACTTGCCAGTAAGAAGGCTTTTTAAAAAAAAAAAATTAAGTAGCTATAAAGCAGTACTCAGCACCGTAAGTACATGGTACCCAAAGGCCCTTAGGAGAGGGGCTGGCGATTGGTGTGGCCAGTGTTTTCTCTTTGAGGAATATCTGAAAGCTGTCTTAGTACTCGTCTGGAGGAACCCGGCGGTGTGGCCTCGCTGGGCGCTCAGGTCAACTCTGCCGAAGCAAAAGGAGCAGCTCCTTCACACGGGAACCAGGAAATAGTGCTTCTGATGGAAACCCTGGGCAAGGACTTCCCAGACATGGATTTTCATTCAGCTTCTGCCATCGAAGGCCGTGAGACCCTGGGCAACTCACTCACCTTATGTGAGACTCAGTTTCTTTATAAATCAAGAGGTTTGGACTTGATCTTTTCTAACTCTTAAGCTTTACGATTCTGTTTCTTTGATATAAAAATTGACTCTCAGCTCAATACTGCTCTGACAAAGAGTTTGGGCTGGTTTTGCCTGACCACTCGCCAGAACCAGAATCTGAACACCGGCACGGGCAATCTGTGGGGTTTGTGTCCCTCTGACCAGACCCAAGGGCCGCGTGTGAGCAGGAAGTGGGCTGCTTATGTCCCAGGCTGGGAAATTTGCAAACGTGCATATGGTCTCTTAGAAAACAAGGGGCTCATCACTATTAAGCTGGTCTTATTACAGAGTAATAAATTGGAAATTGCAGTGAAATTAGGTTGATTTCTGACTGACAAATTTTGGTTGCAGGGCAGAAGAGAAATAATCATTTTTAAAGCCGCAACAGCTGTTACATCATACTATATTTTAAAACCCTTTAGAGGAATTAATTAATTTTATCATTGTTACACTCTCCTTAATGGTGTTCCAAAATACCTGGCGGTGATTAATCATGATCAGAATTTTTATCAGTCATGATCTAATACATTTTTCCAAAAAGAAGATTTTATTGCACATTAAAATTACTTCGTTTGAATTTTTTAATTGTAGATCTTAATCTTGTTTGAAAATATAATCTTTATCCATTCAGTGTCATGCAAAGTGAGTGCTTCTCCTCAAAAAAACATTTTCAAACTTTGCTTGGATTCTTTTCTTTCTTTTTTGCTAAGCCGTATCATTTAATTTCATGTGGCTTTAATGAGTAATTGTTTTCAATAGTTTCTAAGGTTTCCGTCAGCAGTATTTCATTCCAGGATAAAAGGTAATGATCCATAAATTCTTAATGCCATATTTTTATAGCCAGTAAATTAGTCTTTAATGGGTTCAATAAGTTCTGTGATGTATGTCATTAATTGTTAATGGTGTTTTAACTAGATAATTGTTATGAAGGGCTGTTTGTCATCATTGCTGTGAATGACTGATCCCTGCTATCTGTTCCGCTTCATAGTGTGGCACTTATTTTATCTGGCTCTGTGTGCTGAGAGCAGATCAGGTACCCAAAATGCACCAACCAAACAACAGATCCTAACACTAGTGTATCATGCGGCAGTGACATAATTCTACAGCCTTCAGTCCCAATTTGTTTCCATCTTGTGTATCAGTCAGCTGTTGGTCCTACAATGCTGAGTAACAAACCACCCCTACCTTAGTGGCTTAAAGCAACAATCATTTACACTCACTATGATGATTAGGCAGGCCCTGGTACCGAGTTATTCAATCAAACACAAATCTGGGTGCTACCGTGAAGGCATTTTGTAGATACAGCTAACATCTACAATCGGCCGACTTTAAGTAAAGGAGATTACCCTCGATAACTTGGTGGGCCTCGTCCCATCAGCTGATGTCTATCAGAGCTGAGACTGAGTTTTCCTAGAGAAGAGGAATTCCACCTCCAGACGGCAGCATCGAGTCCTGTCTGAGTCTGCAGCCTCGCCAGCCCCACTCATGCGTATGCAGGCTGAGCGGGGACTGGCTGATCCTGTCTGGGTTCCGCGGGGCCAGGCTTATCACCGCAGGTTGGGCCCTGTCTGTCCTCGCGTCTCTCAGGCTGCTCAGGGCGTGCTCTCCTTGGCAGCGGCAGAGAAGCAGGAGATTTATCACCCAGGCTCACTTCAAGTCCCGCTTGCCTCTCATCTGCCCTCAACCTCTGGCCAAAGCAAATAAGTGATGGAGCCCTCAATACAGGGCAGGGAAGTTCACCCCACTTCCGGGGGGAAAACGGACAAAGTCCCGTGCCGAGGGTGAGGACAAAGGGGAGGCGAAGAGTCACCACCAGCAACCATGCCTCCCACCTTCTCCTGAGCCCGATGAGGCTGGAGCCCCAGGGCCCTGGGAGACACATCTTTCGATGACTTCTGGCGCATGCACCCTGTCACTCGCTCCGGGCCAGACAGAATCAGAACCCGCGGGTCAAAGACCAGCCAAAGCTCCCACAAAGGCAAAGTCTTCTCTGAGAGCCTCAGTGGGCGCCACCGGAAAGTGGCACAGAATTGTCACCTTAAAACCTCAATTTTCGTCACGTTCCTGCCTCTTTTCTCTTTGGCTCAATATGCTTTTCTCTTTTTTTGGCAACTTTACACGGATTAGGCATTTATTTTCCAGCCTCATCAGCAGGCTTACTTTGAGGGTTTTTTTTTTGCAGCTGTAGAAATGCTACAGCTTCCCTCCTCTACCTGCATTTATGACCTTTCCAGATGGACAGTGTCTGGTGTTCCTGCCCTGAGAAGGCGACAGCTATGTCTGTAAGGGGTCAGGGAGGAGGGGCCCAAAGAACACATGACAACACCCATTGAGGGAAGACCCAGAAAAGATGGATGAGCATCGAAAAAGGATTTCCAGCCAAGAGAAAAGTGTCCGCAAAAATCAGAGAAAATGGTCATTGGTGATAAATGATAACTCCTTCTGTATAAGCAAGGCTGACTCGATGATACACGGTCCAAATGCTAAAGCATGGTTATAGATCCTTTGGTAGTCTGTCTAATCTACCAAAAAAAACTACACTAAAACATCCTCTCGCCAGAAAAAAAAAATTGTGTGCGCACACACACACACACACACACACACACACACACACACACACAACCACATACTTCCTAAAACCTGCAACATCGTAGCATACATTTCGAGGACCTGCAGTTTCAGGGAGCTCATGGGCCCATCTCCGGATTAGAAAGCTACTTGGGGTTCAGGTTCACAGCATAGTTGATCATAGTTGAACATGTGGGATTAAGGACAGGGAAGAATCAAGGATGGCTCGGTTCTCTAATTTGGTTGATTGCGTGAAGGACAAGGGCATCACCTGTCCTGGGACCAGAAGAGCAGCACCTGGGGGACAAGAGGGCAGCTGGGCAGGTAGCGGTCACCGTATCCAGAGGCAGCAGCCCGCCCAGGCTGGCTTACAGAAGAGAGTCAAGGTTTCACAGTAAGGCGTAGGAACCGCGACCCTAGACATGGTTGGAAGTGTTAGGGCCGTAGCTCTGGGGCCTGGAAATGGAGAGGAAAGGGTCGGCCGGGGCCACATGCCAGCCCGGTGAGAAGATCACAGAACAAGCGGCCATGGATTTAGCAGGGAGATCATCATTTTTAAAATGAAACAACTAAAGCCCTTCGGGGGTGCTTGGTCTGCTTGCCTGCCACGTCTGCTCTCTTGGGACATGTCAGAACTGACCTGAGGGCAGCAGCTTTGGGTCCAGTTGAGGACGCACATCGGTGTCGCTTTGCAGCGGGTGGACTCTGTCGTTTGCAAAGGGCCCCAGGTGCTTCTGGTCAGTCCCCCACGCACGCCTCTGCCCCGTTGAGCATCCCTGGTCTTTCAGAGGGTGAAATTCCCACAACTTAAAATTCTAGACACACTAGCAGTTCCATGAAGTATTCTTCCCTTGAAATTCAGGAGAATCGGACATGGATTCCACTTCCTAAAAGATGTCTGTTCTTTGCCACCCATGAACACGGTACTGTGCGGGCCAGGTGATGCCGTCTGGGGAACTGCAGGCAGTCTCTGCCTGCAGCCAGGGTCCAAACATCTGCAGGCCCCGGGCGGGGATCACAGACCAAAAGGATGAGCAGGGCTCAGCCAACCAAGCCTGTATCTCATTACTTCTAAGACGCTTTTTCTTTTTTTTTTTTAAATCTGAGTCCATATGAAAACCAGACACACTCTATGATCCATAGTGTGTCGTACTCTATTTTTTATTCCTAAGGGTACATAATTTATTGTGTCCTACCGTCTAAAGGCATCTTAGACTGAAATGCAATCAGGGTAAAGGAGGCCCAACTCAAGGTCTTAGGGAGCGACGGCGCTTGTAATGGATTCATATTCAGAAAAATATGTTTTCTAACATTTCAAAGGCTAAACAAGACTGCCCTGGATCACGATTTGGTCTCTTTCATTGGCCCGTCACCCTGGCCTGGGCCACATCATTCTGTGACTGGTGTATGTAGGGGGTGGAGCACCCGCCAGAGCAGGCGGGGACCCGAGGCCCAGGCCCGAGCTCCGAGCTCCCAGGGATGCGGCCTCCTGTGCAGAGCGACCCGGGGGAGGATGTCGGCGTTTACCTGGGATGTTGGTGGATTACTCGGAGCTGAGCATCTGGGGCAGCTCCCTGCCCTGGAGCCACCCAGCCAGTCAGCCCTCCCGGGCGGCGGCCCCGGGGTCACGTGTGTGCTCAGCTCGGCCCTCCACAGCCACATTCGTCTTAGCCTCACAACAACTGCAGACGCCCCTCTGTCTTCCACCCGCCTGCGTCCACGGGGGCGCTTCACGCCCCCCACCCCCTGCCAGAGCCCAGGTGGGCTCACCTGCGAAAACACGGGCTGCTGGCAGCAGAGCAAACACAGGCTCCCACCTCAGCCCCACGTACTCTATACTGTTCACTTAGTCTGTTCGGGCTGATGTAACAAAACACCGTAGACCACGTGGCTTAAACAACCTTTGTTGCTCACCGTTCTGGAGGCTGGGAGTCCAAGATCAAGGTGCCAGTACATTCAGTTCCTGGTGAGAACCTCTTCCGGGCTTGCAGACACCACCTTCTCGCTGTGTCCCTCACAGCCTTTTCTCCAGTGTGTGCAGAGAGAGAGATCTTCCTTCTCTTCTAAGGGCACAAATCTCGTCATGGGGGCACCCACTCTCACAACCTCATCTAAACCTACTCACCTCTCAAAGCCTCCAGATACCGTCTGGAGTTTAGAGCTGCTCTACACAGATTTTAGGGGAACACGGATGTTCAGCCGTAACGGAGATGATCCAGCAACACAGGTTCCCCATCATGAAACTCTCACTGACGCCCGGAGAGAGGTGATGCTGCCCTGCTACCACCTGGCACTCAGAGGCAGCCCTACATAAGTTCTTCTGTCCAGAGAGTCGGAGATCGGGGAACAAAATGCTTCAGCCAATGAGAGACAGCCAACGTGCTGTGATCACCGACATTGGTGAAGATACAGGAGTAAGACCTACACCAAGGTTTGCTGTTCATGCTAATATTTATAAAATATCTCCAAGCACGGCAGTTCCTACATTTGTGAAATGCAGCTTATTGCACTGGCAATATGAAAATGGTTATTATGCGGTATCTAATTAGTGCTGGTAAAACAAAAGTAACATGAGAGCTTACAGACACCTTATAACTCAGACAATAATGAAAAGTAGTATAGTTCAAATCATAACAGATTCAATAAAGATAGTATCACACCTAAAAAAATAACCTCATGATATTGTATGTAATAACAACAACAACATGAATCAATGGAAAGAGACTCTGACTACACAATAGAATAAATACAAACCACATTGACACTATTATCTCCAGTTAAAAATGCACACCAACTTTCTTACATGTATAGGTTCATCATGAGATCGAATATAATCACTGCAGCCATCAAGAAACCATGGGGGTCAAAACTAATCAAGAAGAACAATAAAATTCATTCAGCACACTAGTACCTGCTCTGGGTCAGCCAATACATTAGAGTCAGGCCCTCGCAGATTAATAACAGCTGATTACTGCCATTGAGAGATAACATCTTAATGAGTGAGATAGCCTAAGAAAAATAATTAAATGTTTGAACAATTTGTTGATCGCTAGGTCACTGTTCATCTCTGAATATTTTCTCTTTCTTAGTTTTTAAAAAATTTATTTTTAATGTACATTTGGTAAAACTCACTCTTTTGGGCATAAAGATATGTGCGTCTTGACCAACGTCTACAGCCCTTGTAGTCACAACCACAATCAAGATACAGAAAGGCTTCATCACCCTCAAAATTGTCTTGAGCTACAGCTTTGAGGTCACAACCTCACCTCACCCTTCCTCCCTGGCAGGTATTGATCTATCCTCCATCCCCATCGCTTTCCCTTTTTCTGAGTAAGGGAACAGTACAACATGCAACCTTTTGAGGCTGACTGCTTTCATCACCACAAAGCTCTTGAGATCCATTCACGTTGTGTTGTCTATTTGTGCTCTGTAGGGTTCCACTGTATGTGAAATCACACCTTGTCACCCATTCCCCAGATGGAGAACATTGGGGTGGTTTCTACTATTTGGCAATTATGAGTAGAGCTACTGTAAACATTAGTGTATAGGTCCTTATGAAAATGTATGTTTTCATTTCACTTGGATAAATACCCAGGAGTGGGCCTGCTGGTTCACATGGTGAGTGTGCGTTTAACGTAATTAGAAACTGTTGAGCCATTTTCCAACTGGGCTGAACCGTCTTACATTCCCACCAGCAACGTATGAGAGTTCCAGTTGCTCTGCATCCCCACCAATGCTTGATATTGTCAGAGAGATTCTAATAAACAAACTTTTGTGGTTCAAAGGACAACGCCAAGGAAGTCAAAAGATAACCTACAGAATGGAAGAAAAGATTTTCAAATTATATATCTGATAAGGGTCTAGTGACCAAATATGTAAAGTGCTCTTGTAACTCAACAATAAAAAGACAAATAACCTAATCAAAGAATGAGCAAAGGATCTGAATAGAATTTCTCCAAGGAAGATATACAAATGACCAATAAGCACCTGAAGACATACTCAACATCATTAGTCATCAGAGAAATGCAAATCAAATCCACAGTGAAATACCACTCCCATCCTCTAGGTGGGTATAATAAAAAAGACAGGTAATAACAAGTGTTGGCAAAGATGTGGAGAAACTGGAAACTTAATATTTCACTGGTGAGAATGGAAAGTGTTGCAGCCACTCTGGAAAACAGTTCCTCAGGAATATCCCATAAGTTTTAGTATGTTGTGTTTTGTTTTCATTCTTCTCAAAGTATTTCCTAATTTCCCTTATGATTTCTTCTTTGACTGGTTGATTATTTAGGTGAGTGTAGAGTAGTTTCCACATGTTTGTGAATCCCCCAATTTCCTTCTGATACCGATGTCTAGTTTCATTCCGTTGTGATCAGAAAGCATACTCTTTATGATTTTAATCCTTTTAAATGTATTGAGACTTTATTGAAATCTATGGCCAAACATGTTGTATATACTGGAGAATGTTACATGTTCACTTGAGAAGAATGTCTGTCCGGCCATTATTGGGTGCAGTGTTCCATAGATGCTGGGTAAGTCTAGATGGCTTATAGTATTGTTCAGGTCTATTATTTCTTTATCAGTCTTTTGTCCAGTTGTTCTATCCATTATTGAAAGTGGGGAGTTGTAATCTCCGACTATTATTGTTAACTTTTTTCTCTTCAGTTCTATCAGTTACTGCTTCCTTTAATTTATTCTCTGATTTTGGTGCATATTATTTATATCTTCTTGATAGATTGACACTTCTGTCATTATAAAATATCCTACTTTGTGTCTAGTAACAATTTTATCTTACAGCCTATTTTGTCTGATAGTAGTGTAGCCACTCCAGTGCTTTTTTGGTTACTGTTTCCATGGTGTACCTTTCTCTGTCCTTTTAGTTTCAGCTTATTTGTGTCTTTGGATATAAAGTATATCTCTTGCAAACAACACAGAGTTGGATCATGTTATTTTTGTCTGTTCTGCTGATCTCTGCCTTTTGACTAGAGTGTTTAATCCATTCATATTTTATGTAATTCCTGATAAGGTAGGATTTACATCTGCCATCACCACAGATTTATAATTGTTTATGCTATTTTCTTTTAAACCAGATAGGAAAAAAAGAGTTAAAAACATACTTTTATAGTCTTTTATATGTATCTATGTAGCTACCTTTACTGGTCTTTTTATGCCATTATGTGGATTTGAGTTGCTGTCTAATATCCTTGCATTTTAGTCTAAGGGACTCTAGTATTTCTTGTAGGGCAGGTCCGCTAGCAACAAACTCTCTTGGTTTTTGTTTATCTCTCCTTCATTTTAAAGGATAGTTTTGCTGGATATAGAATTCTCGGTTGACCAGGGTTTTTCTATCAGCAGTTTGGAAATGTCCTCCCACTGCCTTCTGGCTCCATGGTTTCTGATGAGAAACCAGCTGTTACCTTAGGAAGCGTCCTTCCGTGTGATGAGTCACTGCTGCTTTCCTGCTCTCATGGTTCTCTGTCTTTCTGCAGGGTGTGTATCGGTGTGTGAATCTCTTTGAGTTTATCTTACTTGGAGTTTGATGAGCTCCGTGGATGTATAGGTTAATGTTTTCATTCTGTTTGGGAAGGTTTCTGCCATTATTTCTTCAAATATTCTTTCTGCCCCTTTCCATTTCTTCCCTCATTCTGAGACTTGCATTACGTATATGTTAGTGGCCTCTGTGAGGTTTTTGAGGCTCTCTTTATTTTTCTTCATTCTCTCTGCTCTGTTTCTCAGAATGCATAATCTCAATGGATACATCTTTGAGTTCATTGGCTGTTTTGCCTGCTCAAATCTACTGTTAAGCCTTTCTAATGAATTTTTAAATTTTAGTTATTGTAGTTCAGCTCCAGAATTTCTATTTGGTTCTTTTTTTTTTTTTTTAGTAATTTCTCCCTCTGTGATATCTTCTATTGGGTGAGACACTGTCCTCATACTTCTCTTTAGTTCATTGAACATATTTTATAATTATTATTTATTTATTTATTTATTTTTGGCTGTGTTGGGTCTTCATTTCTGTGCGAGGGCTTTCTCCAGTTGCGGCAAGCGGGGGCCACTCTTCATCGCGGTGCGCGGGCCTCTCACTATTGCGGCCTCTCTTGTTGCAGAGCACAGGCTCCAGACGCGCAGGCTCAGTAGCTGTGGCTCACGGGCCCAGTTGCTCCGAGGCATGTGGGATCTTCCCAGACCAGGGCTCGAACCCGTGTCCCCTGCGTTGGCAGGCAGGTTCTCAACCACTGCGCCACCAGGGAAGCCCCATTGAACATATTTTAAATAGCTGGTCTAAAGCCTTGGAAAGTCCAGTGTCTGGGCTTCCTCAGGGGCAGCTTCTATTGATTACTTTTTTCCCGTTTATTAGCCATACTTTCTAGTTTCTCTGCACGTCTCATAATTTTTGGTTGAAAACTGGACGTTTTATGTAATACAGCACGTCAACTCCGGGAATCAGATTCTCTCCCCTCAGCGTTTGTTGAAGTTGCCGTTTGTTTAGTAAATTCCCTGAACGAATTCTGTCAAGTCTGTGTTTTATGTCATGTGTGACCACTGAGGTCTTTGCTCAGTTAGCTCAGTGGTCAGCTTACCATTAGACAAAAGTTTCCTTAGATGCCTGGAACCAGTGTGTCTCCATGTCTTTGCTGAGGGGCCAGGCTGAGTGTCCTCACTGTTCTAGTCGGGATTCAGCCTCTCACCGATGTTTAGCTAAGTGCAGTTCTTATTTTCAGGTTAATTTTTCCAGCTGTAGGTTTGTTCATTCCTTCAGTTGAGAAGTATGTTTGGAAGCTTTTGTTTCTTTTAAAAGGTTTGGCCAAAGAACCTTAAATAGCTAGACCTTACAGAAAGTGGACATAATGTCATAATCCTAAATATGAATTATTATTTTTTCAGTGGAATGAGGACTGTAAGACAAGGGACAAGACCCCTTTGTTATCCCTTGGGTCCAGGCTGTACCTGACTTACAGTGGTTGACACAGGCATCCCAGCATTCAAGGGACAGGTGTGGGCACATGTGCCATCACTGGGGGGCCGAGGCCTCTGTCATTTCTGTCACCAAGGTGCCCCCACACAGCACTGAGCTTGTAGGTTGCTGTCAGTGGAAGTTTCAACAGTGAAGGCAGGAGATTGGATTTCTGTGCCCGGAGCTTTCCACAGTTTGTTCACAGCCTGAAATACCCATTTAGACTCAGCCCTTGATGCAGACTAATTCATTCTTGTGACACATGCAAGGTTTGAGAGGGTTTCCTCTGGCATGTAGTCAAAGCTACAGGTCATTTTGTAGAAATCACTTTGTAAATCAGCCGGATTACATGGCTCATTTTATTTTTGAAATTTTTGATATGAAAGAATTTGTTGCCAAATCTGAGACTCGCCCTTATTCAAATGCACGCAGGGAAGCAGAGCCCTCAAAAGAAAAACCCACCCGTGTACCCCCGCTCAGCGTCTTTGCCTCGTGCATTCCTCAGAGCCAGCCATCAGTAGGATAAAGAAGAGTCAGAGCTTGTGGGCCGCCGGCTCAGTCCGTGAGGGAGAGGAGCTCTCCGCCCCAGGCTCAGGGCACCCGGAGTAGAGTAGTGGTCGGACGCCAGCAGTTTATGGCAAAGGCAGGACAAAACAAACAAACAAATCAATACCTAGGTTTTTAAAGAACCCTTCACAGGAGCAACAAGCAGGCTCAAGCCAGCAGCAAAGCTTCAGGCCCAGCCTCGTATCATTTGACTCCCTGGAGAGGGGTATCTCCTTGGTTGAGGTTCAAAGATCTGAGCTCTAATTACCAGCATAATTAGAGTAAGAACATGTTCTTCCCGCAGAGGGCAGCCCGTGCCCCTGGGAGAAAGCTGGTCCTGACCTCCCGGGAGCCGCCACCAGCCCAGCCTTCAGCTGGTTGTGGGTGATTTCGAGCCACTGCTTTGAATGTGCTAACGAGGGTCATTATTTTTAGCCACGTCGGGTCATCTCATCGAGGTGGTCAGACTCCTGCACAGCTTAGGGAAGGGACTTGTTTACACAGGGTCCTCAAAACAGCCAGAGAACAGACCCTTCACGGAGGGCAGGACCCTCCCTACTTCATTTCGGTTTCTCCCACATACCCACCCCTTTCAGCATTTGGAATCCGGAGGAGGCAAAGGGGAGCGTGATTAGTGGACAGTCACCTTGGGCGGAAGCAGGCCCCCGTCTGGCGCCGGGGGCCCAGGTGGGCCTTAGTCGGCTAAAGTCGGATGCCCAGAGCCCACGAGGATGCTGAGACCAGTGCATGGCGACACCCGCACCCTGCGTCCTGGGTGTCCTGACGTGCAGAGCGGTGTGAGGCCCGGGTTCTGGGGTCCGACGGGCACTCCCTAGCGCTCACGGCAGGCCCTTGCCCCTCTCTGTGCCTGTTTCCTCAACGGGAAGTGCCAGCGATGACCGTGCCCCCCCGGCAGCAGCGCTGCCCCTGTGTGCCCGCAGCCCCGCCCCCGGCTGCAGTAGAGAGCTGGCTGTTGTCTGAGCCGCCTGTGTTCACACTGCGGTGCCTGTGCGGAGCATCTCCTGCGACTCCGTAACCCCGTCTACGGCACAGGGACTGGTCCTGCCCCGGGACGGACAGGGATCCCGGCCTCCTGACGAGGGAGGGTACGCACAGAAGGAGTTGCCTGCCAGAGGAGTTCGGCGGATAAAAGTGACATGACACGTGATTCTTCAAAGTAGGAGGTTAGAGGCAGGCGAGCAGGAGAGCGCTGTGAGGTCCAGCTGGGACAGAGCCGGCTCTAGGCACCTGCCGGGACGGCTCCATGGCGTCTACATGGGGCGTCCAGAGGGCAGGTGGACGTCCCAGGGGCCCGGAGCGCAGGGCGTCGCTCTCACGGGGTAGCGGCATCCGCGTGGTTAACTGCACCAGGAGCACGGCGGGCAGCCTCGGGGTCTGTGGAGGGAGGAGACCCGAGGTGGGCACTCAGCCCTGAGGGCGAAGGGGCTGCGACGGCCAGGGCGTCGGGGGAGAAGAAGTGGCCGCCCCGGAGGCACCCGGGGGAGCCGGGAGGCCAGCGCCCCAGAGCCCTGGGGAGAGCAGAGGGTCGGTCGGCAGCGGACCGCGAGGCCCGGTGGGGATGGAGGAAGCGGCGTGCGTGGCTGGCGGCGGAGAGTAGACAGCACAGGGGAGGAAGAGGAAGGACGGGGGCCGAGGGGCTGAGGGCTTTACAGAGCAGCCCGGGGGAGTTAGGAGGACGAAGGGGAAGGCAGCCTGGGCCCGCTGGCTGTTCCCGTGGGGTGCGCCTTCTCTTCAAGGGCTCCTGGACTTCATGAAAGAAGAAATCGTTTCACGCTGGGTAAAAACAGCCTAACCTGGCTTCTCCCACACCTTCTGGCAGAGAAGGCCATGCTCCAACTTGGGAGTCATAAACGACAGTGACTCAGAGTCGCGGCTCCAGAGCCAGCCTCCAGGAAGGTGCGGTCGGAGGCCCTGGAACTTGCCAGCTGGGTGACGCCAGGCAAAGCCCTCGCTTCTCGGAACCTCTCTGAACCCCAGCAGGAGGACCCAGGTTGGCGCACGGGTCCTGGGACGCCAGTGCCTTGAAGGCAGAAACTAATTCTACAATGTCGAGATTCGTCTTCCTAAGCCTACATTTTAAATACTATAAAAGTTGCATCGCAAAAGCCAAACAGGCATCTGAAAGGTAATTCCCGTAGATACATTTGCTGGATTTAAAACTGAAAGCTGGACAGTTTCAGACAGGAAAGAGCTGGCTTGCATGGGGGAATCTTTGGACAGATCCCCACTGGTCACGAGGTGCAGGGCTGGCACGAGGCTGCGGACTGCCCTGGGGCTGACCGGGGCCCCTCATCCCGTCCGCTGGATCGTTCAAGAGCTCTGGACCCTCCAGCGCACAAGAGGATCACTGCAAGCTCTGGGAGAAGCTCGGGCCGCGGGCTGAGCCACACCGACCGAGCGGCTTCCTGCTGCCGCCCCGCCGGAAACCCCGCCACACACCCTGTGGGTTAACATCCAAGTGCGGGTGTCCGCTTTGACGGCCTTTGACAGAGGCAGACAAGCGCATTCAAAAGCTCATGTCCCATTCTGCAAGGAAAAGAATGAAAAAGGAGAGAAAACGTCACATGTGAGATTCAGTTTGGGGCCAAGGACAATTGCTAGGTGAGCAAATACTGCAAACATCATAAAATCCATTAGCATCCCACCCTGGCAACTCAGGCCCTCCCCCGTGCCCCCTCCATCCCACTAATCACCTGCGAGGGGCTGCACCACGGCCAGGCTGCTCTCGCTACGCTAACTGATCTGTCCAAGTGGCCACCATCGTTATTATAGGGTTTTCCTTCTTAACTGGTTAAATCCAGAGCTGCCATTAGGGCTTGTTTTCTATTTCCACCGCTCACGGATGCCTTATTTAAAAACTCACCCACTCTGACCCCACGTCAGCCTGGCGCTCAGAAATCTCAGCTTCTCTGGACAGCGGCCTGTGGGACACTGCCTGGCAGACAGCTGGCTAGAGAGACGTCCTCCTTCAAGCAGGAGGTGATAAGTCACCTCCGTCTAGGGCATCGCTCTGAAAGGGTCAAGTCCTCCTCGCAGGGTTGCACCCCGTGCCTCTGGGGTGAGTGTGAAGTCCAGCCCGCACAGTGCCTGATCCAGGCCACGTCCCATCCACAGACTCAGGAGTCACCGGGCCTGGGTTTTCCCATAAAGACGGGGGAGCCAAAGCTGCTCTCTGCCTGGTCCACCTCTGTTACCTGAAGGGCACCTCTTCTCTCCAGGCGTGAACTTCCTGGGGCCTTCTCGGTGGGTTCCGGACAGCAGGGCTGGGGCTGCAGCCCCATGGGAAGGACCAGGCGGTGACTGGAGGCCCTGGGGCCCCGGACTCGGTGGTCACGCTCCCGAGGGAGGGCTGGGGGCCGTGTCCCCTTCCTGCAGGTGCCCGTCCGGGAGGGGCTCGTGAGTGGCGACAGCTTTCCGGCACCGCATCCTCGGCGTCCCCAGAAACGCCGACCTTTTTGGACCAATGCTGAGCGGCAGCCCTTCTGCGGGGCCGGTGCCCCGCCCCCTGCGGGAGTGGCTAGCTCTCGGGTCCCCCTCTGCCTGCCGTTGGATGCGCTCCGAGGGCCAGGCCTGGTGTCTGATGGCTCCTTTCAGCGAGCTGCTTGCGGCTGACGGCGGAAAGTGCAGGTTTGGCTGCCCTGACGGCTCCGGTAATGGCTGTGATTACACCCTGTGCGCGTGCATCTTCTTCCCATGCCAGCCTTTCAGCCGAGGCGCGCATTATGCCTGGATGAGACTCAAAGAGCGGCTTAATATCAGGTTCTCTGGGGCTGTAATAAGCAGTTCAAGAGCGGGCAGATCCAGCCGTGGCAATATTTCTGTTCAGTCCCCGGGTTAAAACGTGTCAGTCGCATCCGTGGGCACTTTCTGAGTTAAAGCTCAACGTATGCATCTGCCTATATCAATGGGATGTGAATAAAAATAAACAAATCCCTTTCACGCAGCCCAGCACGAGAAAACCCATACGGGGCCACCAGGCAGCTCAGGAAACACACTTGCAGGAGCAGAAAGGGAAAAGATCAAAAACCCGCGTGTGCGGCCGTCCCCGAAGCTCTCCTGCACGCCAAATAGGACACCTGTGCCAGCTCGTTGTATATATATTTTGTCTTGAACATTCTGTGTCTCCTGAGACCTCCTGTTTTTAGTATTTGGGGATGAGGTGGAAACCTCATCTGATTTGGCCTGTGCTCCCCTGCACCTTCAGCTAAAGAGGCCCTTGATCGCCAAGCAAGTGCGAACCTTCTCCCACCGCTGGGCTGTGTCCTCGTGTGGACAGCTCTCGTCTCAGCCTTCTCCTGGGCTGCACGCCCAGTATGGTCTGGAGGAGATGCCGCTTTCCCAGAATACGCGCGACCCCGCGGTGTGGACTCGGGTCAGCCGTGTCACAGACTCAAGGGGGCCTGGCGCTCACTCTCTGGCCTCCCCGGTCTCTGCTTTCTCATCAGCTTGGGGCTCCAGCTGGTGGGCCGCAGTGCGCTCCAGACTCAAGCCCCGAGCCCGGGGTCCTCAGGCCACCGCACTTCTGACACTAGCTGTAAATCGCGGCGTTCCCGTGACCTCTTCAGCGCAATGGCTCACAGAACTCAGGAGAGTGCTGTTTCTACCATTATAATTTCATTATCAAGGATACGAATTAGGACCCGCCAAAGGAAGAGGAGCGCTGGCGAGGTCTGGGCGGCCCCAGGGCCGTCTCCCGCGGAACTGGGGGCATCACCCTCCTGGCACGTGGATGTGGTCTTGTCCAGAGTTTTTACCGGGTCTCTACATAGGCCTGATTGAACTCAACCCTGTGGGGGGGGGTCTCAGCCACCCTCTTCTCGTAGAGGTCAAAGTTCGGGCTGACATCATGCGGTCAGCTTTGCTGGCGTGGCCACCCCACCCTGAGTCACATCCTCCTCCCTCCTCCTCCTCATCTCCCAGGGGCCAATGTGCGTAACAGAGTCACTCGTGTTACCTCCCAGGCACCCGGGACGAAACCAGGCCAATTCCTTGTTACACAACAATTACAGTAAGTTATGACGATTAAACGGGAAAATGCATATCAAGTAGGAATCAGAGCGTCTACTACCTATGGTTTACATAGTAGACGCTTAATAAACGTCAGCTGGCGTCATCACCACCATCATTACATCATCACAGGCCCCGAGAGTCAAGGCCAGTCCAAACCCTACCATACCTGTACTTAAGGTGCTAGCAAACTTTATAACAGGGTCCACAAGGTAAACTCTCTCTACAGCTATCTATAAATAATCATTTCTGCATGCGCTAAGACACATATCAACCCATTTGGTCTAAATGTTTAATGGCTTTTCAGATAAACTTCATTTGTCAGAATCTTGAACTGTATTTTACTTACACCGTCTCTCACCTTTGAATTTTATGTGATACTCTAACGTATTTTAGGGGAGATTGATTAGTTAACTCTAAAAACCACGGGTAACCACTAAACGCAAATAATTTTTATATTTGTATGTAATTTTACCCTCCCAACCATAATTTGAAATTATATTATTATTCACATTTATAAGTAATTATTCTGATGAGGCTTGGAAAGGTTATGTGACTACCCAGGACCATAAAGCTGATAAGGGATGGAACATTCTAGAGAACCAACAGAAAGCCATTTGAGAGGAATAAGGACAAGGTGCAGCTTTGGGTTCAAAGTGTCAAGTGCTGGCTTGGGGAGGGAAGAAGCAGGATGGGTGGCATTGCTCCAGAGCTGCCGGACATGTTGTTACTTCAGCAGACCTACAGGGACAAGGCGAGGCACCCAGGCATGTATCAAATCCCAAAGTAAGTTGTGGGACAGGCCATCCTATGGAATTTCAAATGAGAACCAGTAAAACAGCTCACTTGAATTACGGATATAGAAGGTTTTAGTCGGTGGCATGATTGGTAAATGCCTTACAACTGGCTCTTGGTGGGGTGGGGGGAGCCCTGATCTGTAGTGTACCCGTTTCCGTGGTGTGCGTGCATCCATGTCTATGCATTCGCGTTCATGCACCCACGTCCATGCATCCTTGTCTGTGAATCCACGTCCATGGCCTCCACGTCCACGCATCTATGTCATGGATCCACGCACCCACGTCCATGCATCCACGTTCAGGCACCCATGTCCGTGTATCCACATGCATGCATCCGTATCCATGCACCCACGTCCATGCATCCTTGTCTGTGAATCCATGTCCACGCCTCCACGTCCATGCATCTATGTCATGCATCCACGCACCCACGTCCATGCATCCACGTTCAGGCACCCATGTCCGTGTATCCACATGCATGCATCCGTATCCATGCACCCATGCCCATACATCTATGTCCATGCATCCTTGTCTGTGAATCCATGTCCATGCCTCCACGTCCATGCATCTATGTCATGCATCCACGCACCCACGTCCATGCATCCACGTTCAGGCACCCATGTCCGTGTATCCACATGCATGCATCCGTATCCATGCACCCACGTCCATGCACTGCCGCGTTCCAGCCACTGACACGCCGTCGCTGCGTGCAGAGTGGGGAGGAGGACTGCGCGTCAGCTCTTGCGAGGTGCTCAGCTCTCCAAGGTCCAGGCCAGGCCTCCCACCCGTCGTGAGGATTTTGAGTCTTGATTTTGTCATCAGTCATGCCTGTGTTTAGTGATCCTGTCTCGGTCACCTTGAGATTTGTTCAGGCAGGCCCTGTGTTGAAAGAGGGTGAATAGAGTCATGGGGCCCCGGCTGGAGGCTTCCAAGTGGACCTCAACTCATATACGTGCCAGCTACCCACACCCTTAGCAAATCACGTCTCTTTACTCTCAGTGATATGGTGTTTACGATGAGCGTACTTGTGGTATTTTTCAGTGGGTAACCCTCACATCTGACCCTGGTCTCAGTACATGTCTCTCCTAGCGGTGTGTCTTCTGCAGATTTGTTAGCCCTATCGGACTTTATAGGAGCCACTGACCAAATGCCGGGTCCCCGAGTTCGGGAGGGGCTGTGCTAGCTTTATAGCAATTCATGGAAAACAGAATTTCATGCTGGTTGGGTGACAAAATCCAGGTTAACAGGACCGCAGAGAAGCCATGAATGTGACGGGAAGCGTTCGGTGTGCGAATGCAATGAAGTATCTTGAGACCCTCAGCGTGTTGCTGGGGAAACAGCAGGACTGATGGCTCCTGAGTGGGGAGGGCATGGGGCGGGGCAGGAGTGGAAAGGACCCGCCTGGACCCTGGGAGCAGGAGAGCGGAAGGTGCCGCCGGAGACCACGGCCTGGGACAGGACGGAGAAGGGGGAGCCTACAACGGGCGCCCGTCCGGCCAACGGCCGTTTCAGCGCCGTTCTTTTCGCCCCTGGGAGAAAGTTTGGGAGTAAAGCAGCTGATCTGAAACAATGTGATGAAAGGCACGACAGAGACTCTTAAGTCAAATAACCTGCGAGGAAAGCAGAGTTGGTCATGAAAAAATCTACAGATGGCTGCTGTTTAAAGAGGAGAGGATCTTTTCCGCAGCAGTCAGGGGACCACAGGCTTTACAGCCCGTCTGTGTGTGTGTCTGTGGGAACTTAGCCCTGTTTTCTACAGTGTTTGGAAATGATGCCCCAGGGCGCACCTGTGGGGCAGCGCGATCAGGCCACGCCCCCCGTCCTCTTCCCGCCGGGAGCCCGCGGAGCCCGCCGTCTCCGGCCGGCGGCCCTGCCTGCACCGCCGGCCTCGCCACCCCGCCTCGGCACCTCCGCTCTGCGGCCGCCTTCACTCCACTCCACAAGTAGCTTTAGCGCTTCTCCTGCCAACGCAGCCCACAGCCCTGCCGCGCAGGTTTGCCCGCAGGAGCGCTTTGAATGCCCCGCCGTGAAGTCCCCTCTGCACTGACGCGGGCCCGCGGGGAGCTGGGCCCTGCTGCCGACGCAGCGGACGGGCCCCAGAAGTGGAATGTGTTAGGGGTCGGCGTCTTCCGCTCTTGGTGTGTGGAGGCGTCCACTCTTCTGCGGGAGGCTGCTCCCGCCCGGGTAACGCGATGCTGCTGCTCTCGGAAGCTCCCTGCTCGTTGAGGCTTATCCTCCAGCAGCTCCACCCTTCACCCAGCAAACAGCCAGCCCCCCACCTCTGCGAGTCCAGAGAGGGGTGTCCTTCCTGCGGCCCAGGTGGGGGCCTCACGTCCGTCCCCCGCAGTCTGCTGTCTGGTCCACAGCGGGTTCCCAGGTGCAGACCCTGGACGGGCAGGAAAGAGGCAGAGCTGTGGTTCGGGATCTGCCTTCTCCCCGCTCCTGACCCCCGTCTTTCTCACTCCTGGCTGGTGCACAGTCATGTAAGTGAAGAGCTTATCAGCAACCCCAGCGTTTCGGTGGCTTGACGTCACAACAGCTCGGTTTTGCCCTCCTGCCACAGTCCAGTATGTGGTTATCCCGGGTGAGGTGGGTCCTGCCCTGTGCAGCCGTCCAGGGCCCAGTGGCCGGAGCTCCGTCCGCAGGGTGCCTGGGCCACGGGGCGGCGTGGAGACAAAGGCCGTCCGAGGCCCAGGGTGCAGACGGGAAGCGTTTGGTGAGCACTGAGCCCATCTCTGGCTCTCCTGGGATTTATGCAGGAAAATGGAAATGCTTTGGAGTCCACATTCCAACTCGAGATAGGAAGCGTTGATTCCAATCTTAAATATTCCCACACCTGGCCCCTCTGGCTCAATCAGAAAGCATCCATTGCCCAGCTGGCGTACAAAATCCTACTGGACTCTCGAGGTTAACCTCCTACATTACCTCCTTCCCCTCCTCCCCCCCGCCACCCCCCGGCCAAGCAGTTCACTGAGTCGTGCCTTTTCCCAAAGCACTTGCTAGCCCCCCCTGGAGCGCTGGTCTGCGTGGTGCTAGCCTTAGGGCCCCAGATCTACCTCCCCTGCCAGGTTGTAAGCCCTCAGGACAGGCAGCCACCTTCCTAGCTCTTAGAGCTGCCATGGTGCATACAGTTGGTACCCAATAAGTGTTCCTTAAACTGATCCCAGGCTACAGGCGCAAGTGCAGCCACGTGCAGATGGAGCTGGAGGGGTAAGACGTCACCCTTGCTTCGTGGCTTTGAGAAGAAGTTACTGGGAACGCATGGGTGGGTGCCTGGTTCTTAACCCCATTTCTCACTAGAAATTCTAAGGGAAGAGCCCCTGTGGTTCTGGATGCGTCCCTGCACCAGAGCAAGAGAACAGGAGACTCCCCCGAAGGGAGAGGACTTTCCTGACGTCAGTCGCTGGGGAGTTGACAAGTGGCCCCTGGCACAGAGAGTGCAGACTGGGTGCTGGCCTCACCCAGGGACACAGGGAGCCCCTTGCTCTGTGTGCACCGTGCCCCCGGAGTCTGGAACCCCGAGGAGCCGGGACCCCGGCGTGCCCCGCAGGAGACAGTGGTGAGCGGAAGGCGGCTCCGGGGTCTCCAGGGAGGGGCAGCACATGGTGGGTCAGGCTAAGCGCGTCTCCTCTGCAGATCCCATCCTTGGGCCCGCGGTGGGTCCACACCCTACGCCGTCACCGTCTCCTCTGGCCGAGGGGCGGGGGATGCAGGGAGCGCCTGAGCCAGCGCCTGAGAGGGACAGGCTTCCGGGGCCCAGGTGGGGCAGGAGCTCCGGCGGGGGGCGGGGGGGACCTCTGGGGGAGCCGGGGCCTGAGCTCCAGCCCCACCCGCTGCCCGCACGCATTCTGTCCGCGGGGCTCCTGCTGGGGGCCTCAGCCCTGCCTTATCGAGGGACAAGCAGTGTCCTGAAGGCAGACCTCGCCCCCTTTGTGAGGCTGCCCTGGACCCCAGGAAGCTCCCTCCTTAGTGCCGAGATGGCCATCGCGGGCCTTTCTTGTGCTGAGCGGCTGAGGGGCCTGCGGGGCCCGACGAGGCATCCTCCAGGCTGCAGTTAATGACTGCATGGTCTTCTGAGCTCCCACGAAGACACCGTCCCCGACAGCGTCCTCAGGAACGACTCCACGCTGCTTCCTCGTGGGGGCCGCGTCGGGGAGAGTGCTGGCTGCGGCTGGAGGCCACCCTTCTCCTTAGCACCCGCCTTGACTGGCCCACGGGGCAGACGGAGGGCGCCCCACCTCCCAGCGTCGGGTGCCAGTTTAAAAAAACGGAAGTCTTCTTTTATCAGTGAAGTCCCCTCCATTTTCTACCCCAGATTAAATTGGATAGTAAACACCCTCGTCATGGTTCTGGGCCCCGCTCGTAGGGGTCCTTTCCGCTTCAGAACTTGGAAGGCTGAAGTCGCGCCGTCAGGTCTCAGGGCCGGAGGACGAACTCAGCACGTCGTCCAGCGCTGCCTCCTGCGCAAAGGTCCCGGCCCAGAGACGTCAGGGAGGACCTCCCCGTCTGCTCGGAGATGGAGACACCTTCAGTGTCACGAAGTGGCAAGGGTCCGTCCCGTCTCGCAGCAGGGCATAACCATCTTGCAGACATTTCTCGTGCTTTGTATACATGTGAATCATATACAAAACATATATTATATATAAAATATGCTTTCTATATATGCAGAGAGAGAGCATTCTCTCTATATATCTACAGAGAATGTTCTCACTATATACATAACTATTACATAATACATAGTATGAGAAATACACATATGAAATACAAGATGCACACACTATATTTATTTTACACATAGATGTATATGCACATATACACACACATTCTCTTTGAGGAACGAACCAGCCAGGTCTTCTGATTTCTCAGCAGGTGATAGAGTTGTTGCAGTGGTGTCTTGACCCAATTGTGAGGTGCTGGCTGGGGGCTGGTCAGCTCCCCGTCTTGAGGGGCTGATTAAACCCCCGCCTCCAACTCCTCTCTCAGCTCTCACTCCTGGGGGAGCCACCGTCCGCCTGCCCTCGTCCCCCAGGGCAGGTCTGACAGGCAGATAACCGGGGGCAGCCCTGCACCCCGGAACCCTCTGGAGTTACTCACAACAGCCGGTCCTAAGCCTGCCCACCCTGCCTCACCCGGTCCCTCCCTAGAGACCGACACCTTCAGTGTCACGAAGTGGCAAGGGTCCGTCCCGTCTCGCAGCAGGGCGTAACCATCTTGCAGACATTTCTCGTGCTTTGTATACATGTGAATCATATACAAAACATATATTATATATAAAATATGCTTTCTATATATGCAGAGAGAGAGCATTCTCTCTATATATCTACAGAGAATGTTCTCACTATATACATAACTATTACATAATACATAGTATGAGAAATACACATATGAAATACAAGATGCACACACTATATTTATTTTACACGTAGATGTATATGCACATATACACACACATTCTCTTTGAGGAACGAACCAGCCAGGTCTTCTGATTTCTCAGCAGGTGATAGAGTTGTTGCAGTGGTGTCTTGACCCAATTGTGAGGTGCTGGCTGGGGGCTGGTCAGCTCCCCGTCTTGAGGGGCTGATTAAACCCCCGCCTCCAACTCCTCTCTCAGCTCTCACTCCTGGGGGAGCCACCGTCCGCATGCCCTCGTCCCCCAGGGCAGGTCTGACAGGCAGATAACCGGGGGCAGCCCTGCACCCCGGAACCGTCTGGAGTTACTCACACCAGCCGGTCCTAAGCCTGCCCACCCTGCCTCACCCGAACCCTCCCTGGAGACCGCAGTAAACGCTTCTGCCCACGTCTCCCCTCCGTCTGCCTTCTGACTGCCCTGGTGCCCCCCACATGGCCCTGCATGCTGTAATGCACCCCTTTCTCTTGTCATCTGAGAGCATCAAACTCTTTTCAGTGGCAGTTGTCTCCTGATCCGCTGGCCTTACCACACCTGAATAATAGTAAAACCTGATAAAACATAGCAGCCAATCAAGCCCAGCTCTTCCTGGATGAAGGAGACACTGGTCTCATGGTGGATGTCCAGGAAATCCCCTGGCCTGCCATACAAGACTGTGCTGGCGTCTGGCACAGTCCCATCCGGTGGTGGACCTGAGGATGCCTGTATGTGGGCACAGGTAGTGACCCTTGAACTTGTCCACTCCCACCTGGAGAAGGGCCTCGGTGAGCGCAGGCTCAGCGGCAGCCTGGACTGTGGCTGGACCCCCACCCTGAGGAGGGGAGAACCACGCGTGGGCACCTTCATTTGTACGTCTGCCTTGTCGCTTGGTTCCGAGCGTTTCTAACTCGGCAACCTCTCCATTCGGCATTCGGTTTTTACCTAGTGCCTACATACCGTTCCTTTCTAATCTGATTCGGAGTAAGATGCTCTGCCTCAGCTTAGAGATGATCTTACTCTGAATCACTGGTCTCAGAACGGCGCTGTCAGTTTTGATGTCCCTTCGGCCAGTAAGGTGGTGCCATTCATAGGGTCTCTATGGCATCGGGGCCTGGCTGAGAGGGTGCCAGTAGAGGCTGCACATGCTGGGATCACACACCAGAAGGGCAGCGTTGGTAACGCTGTGTTGCAGCCTTGAACGGTGCCAGCAAGGCTCAGGGTGTGGGGTGAGGACCCACCCCAGACAAGGGGAATCACAGGGCCTCCGGGATCGAGCATGTCTGTGGAATCCTGCATGGATTCTTCCCTGTCCCCCTGAGCTTAGACTCTAACTTCCTGGACGCTCAGCCCTGTCCTTCTTACACCCTGATCTCCAGATATTTAGCCAACATCTTGCCTTCCATCTTTTTCTTCCTCCAGTCTTTCTGGCGAAGGGTAAACTGGTTGTTTTGCAGACTTTGTACTCCTGGCCTCTTGGTTCTTAGGAGGCTGTTACACACAGGTGTGTGTTAAGCCAGGGCCCCGCCCTCCGTGGCACCCAGCTCCTGGCCCCTCATCGCTGCCTCTCGGGTGTCTGACCAGATCCAGTGGCCCCTCACTGAAGGTTCAGGGGAACGACACTGCAATGAGCATTAAAAGTGGGCTGGAAATTGCAGCAAATTGATTCCCCAGGAACTTGCTCTGCAAACCTCTATACTCAGTAACCCCTTGATCAGACCCAGGCGCCCAACTGCAGGGATCTGCATACGCAGGGCTGTACCCTGTAATACCCTTGGGGGCAGAGGAGCTGCCACGGAGGCTCCTTCAGCTCTGCAGGGAGAGCCGGCCCCTTCAGCACCCCCCCACCCCGCATAGAATGTGGTGGTCACAGCTTCCCCCATCTGTGTCTCCTCTTCGCTTCCGTGCCTTCCTCCCCCCTCCCCCTCCCCCTCCCTCATCCCCCTCCTCTCCCTCCTCCCCCTCCTCCCCCTCCCCCTCCCCTCCCTCCTCC
>NC_041226.1:80268156-80292700 GCF_002837175.3 Physeter macrocephalus
TCCCCCCTCCTCCTCCCTCCTCCCCCTCTCCTTCATCTCCCCTCCCCACAGCCCCACCCAGGCTCCCAGCCAAGTTCATTCTTCACAGCCAGGTCCTTGGCTGGGTGACCTGCCCATCTCAGTGCAGCGATTATGCACTAAACACACAGTGCAGTGGTGGGAACACTGTCTGGGAAGTTGAACTGTAATTTATACGAAGCTTCTTGCTGCCAGCAGCAGTAATTTGAGGATAAAATGCTCCTTTTCTCTATGAAGGTTTTAGGGCATTTTCCTCCCTCTTCTGTGGTCCTTCTGTAGAAACTCTGCATTCTGTTATGACAGCTGTTGCCTCAGCAATAGTGATGATTCCTGATGGTCAGGGCACGTCCCTGTAACCAGACACAGGCTTTTACACAAAATCACCTCCCAGCTGCTCGGCGTAACGTGTGGGGGAACTGGGCAGGTTACTGTCTCAGCTTTACAGGTGGAGACACATTTGGACTCCGTGGAGCTTTTGTGGACTTCACCAAAAACAGAGTATTGCCTGTTGGGCATCTGACAGGAACTTGTTGGTTTGAGATGAGCTAAAAGTGAACACCTGCTTAGTACAGTTTACCAGTTCTTCAGTTATTTAGGTCACAAGGGTTGGAATATGGAATCTGTAAGATTGGGAAATTAGACTGGATGCACTTAGAAAAAGCTAGAAAATATGTCACCTATATTTGCTCTATCTGGTCAGGGAGAAGGTGGGGTGAGAACATTGGCCTGGTGTGTTCCTCCAGGACAGCCTGGAATCTGCTCGTGGACGCCCCCCAGCACGACTGAGTTTTGAGTGGGCGCTGATGGGTGCCATCCCATCCCAGCAGAGACCCGGGAGGGGAGCATCCTCTGGGAAAGAAGGCAGAGGAACCGAGCAGGCCTGTGTTCTTCTGCTTCCCTAGCTTCTGTCCCCAAAGCCACCTCTGCATCAGAGGGAGCACACGCCCCCCCAAGGGCTGCCAGACCCCCCAGATTTGTAAAGACCTTCGGCCCCGCCTTCTGGTCTCCTGTTCCTTGTCCGTCCTGGTCTTTCTCCTTTCTCATCTCCAAATTAATTGCCTTCTTTTCTTCTAAAAATGTTTCCTCTAAATATTTTATAAATATTGCCCACGTCTCACTCCAGCCCCTCAGCCGCCTGCGGGTTCACAGTCTCCTCTCCCGGCCTCTCTCCTCCACCTTTTCGGTGTTTTAGCTCTTACGTTCTAAACTCTTCAGCTCACTGGCTCTGGCCTTTTGTCACTGATTTTTAAATTTACCTGTTTTACCTTTTAACTTGACTGAGATGTTTACCTCTCGTTGTGATGTTTGCTTTATTCCTTGCAAGTTTTTCTCTTGATACCACGCTCTTTCTCCTAATTGTCAGCGTCCTTATAACCTTCAACTCTTTTTATGATTGAAAAAAAATGCATCTTTTTCTTCCCCACTGCTTCTATTTCCCTCTCTTTTCTGTTTGTTTTTTTTGGTTTTCTTTTTTACATCTTTATTGGAGTATAATTGCTTTACAGTGTTGTGTTAGTTTTGGCTTTATAACAGACTTTTGTCACTGATTTTTAAATTTACCTGTTTTACCTTTTAACTTGACTGAGATGTTTACCTCTCGTTGTGATGTTTGCTTTATTCCTTGCAAGTTTTTCTCTTGATACCACGCTCTTTCTCCTAATTGTCAGCGTCCTTATAACCTTCAACTCTTTTTATGATTGAAAAAAAATGCATCTTTTTCTTCCCCACTGGTTCTATTTCCCTCTCTTTTCTGTTTGTTTTTTTTTGGTTTTCTTTTTTACATCTTTATTGGAGTATAATTGCTTTACAGTGTTGTGTTAGTTTCGGCTTTATAACAGAGTGAATCAGCTATACGTATACATATATCCCCATAGCCCCTCCCTTCTGGTTGTTTTTATTACGGCAGCAGGAAGCCCAGCAGTGTACCCCAGGGCGGGGATGGGGGGCGATATAAGGGATGGCAGCGCCCTCCGTGGAAAAAGGGGTCTAGAGGCCCAATCCCACGGGGGCCCCTGAAGCAGCCCCAGGGATCCTTGAAAGAGGATTTCTCAGCCCTTTTTCAGGATCCACTTTCTAAGACTCACCCTGGGGAAGTGGAGAGAGGCCCGGGGTTAGCTGCCCTCGCGCAGACATACCCCGTCCTCCTGCTGCCCCGACTCTTAGACGAGCCTGCCGTCAGGGCCCCGTGGGTGAGGAGGGGCTCAGGCCTGTTTCCACGGGGCTCCCCCTTCTCTGCAGGGTCACCTCTCCACCTGCTCCCCACGCCCTGTGCAGCCACCCTTCAGAGCACAGGAAGGAAGGAGGACGCGGCTAGATCCCGGTCCCTCTAAGTAGGAAAAGAAACCAACCAACACAAACAGCCGTCCTGGTTTACACCCTCCTGACTTTGTCGGGCTAGTTTGGGGCCACCAGGGCCACCGAGCACATAGACCAAGGAAATGGGTTTCTCCAGCTGCTGGCCAAGTCTTCCCCTGCAGGACGGGGGCACACGGGCTGGGGGGCCTCGTATGGGCCTGCGTGTGACCGCGACTCTGGAGCTGGGGTCAGAGGGCAGCCGTTCCGTAGATAACAGTTTCCAAGGGAAATGTTTAAAAGGGCAGAGTTTTTCAGTTCCCCTCCAGTGACTGGGTACATGGCTGCGGTTGAGATGGGCCCCCGCGATAGAAAGGCGAACGTGGGGGCGAGAGCACGTGGCCCTGCCCGGGGGTCCACCTGAGAGCAGCCCCGCGGCCTCACCGCTGCCAGAAGGGGCCACCACCCTCCTCCCCAAAGCCGAGTCCGGGCTTGTGGCCGTTGCACGCCCCCCTCGCCGGCAGTTCGCGGCGGCGTTCACAGTTCCCTCGGCTGCTGGCGTGTAACGCGCTCGCCCTGGAGAGCGTACATCCCCCGGCCCCGCTGTGCCTCGCCGTGTGTCTCGTGGCCAAGGTGAACGTCGAACCACACTTGCTGGGAGACGTTCCCGGGCCAAGCTCGTCTTCAGCAAACAAGCGGCCCTCCACTGAGTTCCGGGGCAGGACGCCAGCCACGTGTCCTACCTGTGGACCGCGTGGGTGGAGATAAGTCTGAGCTCGTGTTCCTGTCGGCCCCTCAACTTTGAGAACGGGCCTAGCACCCTCGCCCCTACCGCGGCCCGCAGACCCGTGACAGCCGCGTCCAAGTGCAGCAGAGCCCCTCCCGACCCACCGCCCTTACTGTCCACGGAGGAGAGCTCTTCGCCGTGGCCTTGGACCGACCTCCTACCTGAGCCATGTCATGTCAGCGCTTCGGGACGGGTGATTTTCCCGAATGTCCCTGTGGGTTTCCGTGTCTTGCTCACGACACAGCCATGAGCTGTGTCCCTGTATTTACAGAAATGACGTGGAGGACGTCGCTCATTACCGCCTTTATAAGAACGTTCAGGAGCCATATTTCTGGATTTAGGACTAAAGTATTAGTATTTCTCCCAGGCAAGTGGCCTGTGTTTATTTTACTGATGGATTTGATCTGGCCTCCCTCTTCGTAGGAGTTGCTAGAAAGCTTGGAAGTAAAAGCACGTGACCTGCTTCTAGCAAGGGCGTTGGTCCTGACCATGCAACTTGGTATATTTAGTTGGGTTCTGGCTCTGTCGGGTTTTAAATTTTTTTCTCATTTCCCGTTTGACTCATTTTCCTCGCACTGATTTTTCCCTTTGTATCTACGCAAGCCGTCGTAAACTTGTATCTTACCGGACTAAGACGAGGTATAGATGTACGCAAAGTTAAACAGGAAAGCGATTCGGCTTGGTTTCAGGAGTCCAGCCCTGCCACCAGCGAAGCTGGCTTGGATGGCGTCTTCGTGTCCTCTTGTGGGAAACCAGGAGGGAGCACGGCTCTGCCGCCGCACTCCCAGCCCGGCAGACGCACGTGGCGGTAAGGAGCAGGAGGGGTGTGCGAGCAGAGGCAGCTTGGGCCCGACCCGTACCCACTGGTGTCCCCGGCCTGAGCATCTCTGCCCATCGTCACCGAGCGCGAGGGTCTCTCTGGCTCCGTCCCCTCCCAGTGGTCCGGGGCCTGGCTGGGCTGGGGGGTGCCTCGCCAGTGGATCTGCCCCCACGTCAGACCCCTCATGTCAGGGAACTGGGCTCCTCCGATGCCCGCTCAGCACCTCTGAGGACCCTGTGCCCACCCCGCACTCTTACGTAGCAACTTGGCCGCATCGTAGAATTCTGTTCAACCGTCACATTTCCAGTTTGCGAGTTTACAGAACACTGAGGACGTCACCTGTCCAGTTTGATAAAAAGGTAAGCCTTGCAAATAAATTAGTACCTGGGAATAAAACCAAACACCTAGGGGAGACATTTTTAAAATCCCGCAGGGAGCTTAATGGCAGACCAGCAAAGACATTTAGACTCAGTTTGAGAGTGAAATTATTTAAATCCCGTGCAAGCTGACCCTACACTCCGTTTCTTTCATGTTCAGGGTGGTCTGTGCTTGGGGCACCTCCCAAGAGACGCTTAAGAACTCTTAGCTTATCAATGTCGGAAAATCCACAAATAGATTAACCAGGGTTGTTCCACATTTGGGGCCACTTAGAACGTCTGCGGGCCTGAGGGCTTTTGAGGACCAGCTGTCAGGCTCCCACTCATTGCGCTGACGGAGCCCTGAGGCCGTTTGCGGGGACGGGGGACAGGGGCTTCTCCTGGACGGAGCACACCCGAACGACTCAGCCAGGCCTCCACCTGGCGCCCTGCCCTCGTGACAGTGACAGCGCCACTGCTGCGGCACCACGCGCACCCGGCCCCGCCCTGGGGGTCTTCAGCATCCCAGCAGTCCTCAGGGCGGGGCCACGGTTCCCACAGTGTGAGTGACGCAGACCGGGGGGGAGGGGACAGAGCCACGCCCCTCCCAAGGGGGCCTGTCCCCGCCCTGCGCGGCTGCCGGGCTCACGCGTTTCTGAGCAGAAATCTCTTCGTACGCTGCCCACACCGCAGGGGTGTTATCCTGCCCCCGCCTCCTTGGCTGACAGTTTAAAGGCTCAGGAGTCACGGTCTCGCGGTCCCGTTCCCCGCTGAGCGCGTTGTGAGCCCGACGGCCCCGAGCATCTGACCCGGGCCTCTCCCCGGCCAGCCCCTCACACTGCCCGCCCCGAGGGTCCCCTTCCCTCCTCGGGCACCAGCTCCCGTGCAGACGCCCCTGGGCCACAGCCGTGCCACCTCAGAGCAGTGGCCCTGCCTCTCCCCCCGCCCCCGCGCCCTCCCCCCGGTCCCTGAGCGGAGAAGGGCCCGGCCGAGCCGAGAGCAGGGCCTCCAGAGCCGCGGGAGATGCCGTCTGTGGCTGCAGTCCCACGAGAGTGGGTCTCCCTGCGGCCGGACGCGCAGAGCCAGGCCCGGGCCTCGCCGGTGCACCTCCCAGCCGCCCAGGCGGGCGCCCCGGGGACAGGGTTCCCACGAAGCCTCGGTGTTAGGTGTCTGTTCCCAGGGCCCGAGCCTCCGACGAGTCCCACGCGGCAGCGCGCTCATTCAGAGGAGCTGAAATGCATCATATAATGAGCCCCACATGATACTCATCTTCGTGGAGACATGAATAAATCATTGTGCCCGGCAGGACCGCGCCCAAGCGGACGGGGAGGCCTGGCTGCCCTTGGACGGGCGGCGCTGGGCGGCCGCGCGTTACGATGAATGCACCTCTGTTTCCGTGCCCGCGGCCCTGGCACCTGCTGAAACCAGACCTGGGCCGAGGGCACCACCCGCAGCTGAGGGCGGACGGCGGGAACAAAGCCGGCTGCTGTCGGAGGCCCCTCGGCCCGGCCGGGACGTGCAGGCGGGGGGCCGAGGCCCAGCGGCGCCTCCTGCCTGGAGCAGCTCCCCGGTTCCCGCCCCCGGGGGGCCCTGTCCCCGAGGCGGGCGCAGGCTGCCCCTCTTCCCTTCTCCTGTTAACAGGTCGTCTCCACTGCTTCCGGGGAGACGGTGCGGCCCGGTGTCATAACGGGGGCTCGGGGGTCAGAGTGAGTCTCGACCCCGCTCACCAGGCTGTGATGTTGGCAGGAGACTTTGCTTCTTGGGGCCTCAGGGTCCTGGGCATAAGTACCGTAGAGACTCACGGAAGCGCTTAACGCATGATGGCAGTCTCACGGACCCTGCCAAGGAGCCCCCTGCCTCTGGCCCTCGGCGAGCCCAGATATCGTACAGGGGCTGATATTTCCACCCCCAGGGCTTCAGGACCCTCACAGGTCCTGCTAACTGCGCGGGGAGGCTGTGCATCTGTGCTGTTGTTAATCCAACGTGAAGGCCAATCAGACCCAGAGGCTCCCTTCCTAAACGCTAACGGGCTTGTGTGGGGTTACCCTGCGTGGAGCCCGAGAAACGTGTTGGCAGGCGGCTCCCGCCTCGGCTGAGCGCGTACTGAGTCACCGTGGGCAGGTCCTTCTTCCTTTTCATGGGAATGTGAGTTACCCAGAAATGGTTGTCTAGTCATTCGCGGGCCAGCTTCCCCAGGACACATAAGGGGCCTGACCAGGCAGAAGGGTCTTGGCCTCAGAACCAGGCTCTGGGTGTCTAAGGGCACCTGTCACATTGGGTCACAGGCCACCTACTCCAGCACGACCTCATCTTAACTAGTTATGTCTGCAATGACCCTGTTTCCAAATAAGGTCACCTTCTGAGGCACTGAGAGTGGGACTTCAACACAGGAATCTGGGGGCACAGTTCCACCCAAAACAGCTTTGGGCCTGTGCTCCTGGTTCTTGATTCTCCAGACCGGGACTGTCCAAGGGTCTTTCAACTTCCTTGTTCATATGCTACTAACACTTTTGAAAAACTCTGTACCCACTCTTCAATTTTTAAGACGACATTTAAATTTGTGTAGCGTATGTTTAAATAGTTGCACTGGATATGTCTTCGAACACATTGTGTATTGAAGCTACAGAATTTAGCTTATGCAATTTATTGCAAATGTTCGTCACACACGTTAATTAGAAAATCCAGTTCTCCTTGTCAGGTCCGTCAGAACCAGATGCACCACCTGCATTAGTCAGGGAGGCTCAGTTAAGCTATCGTAACAAACAGCTCTGAGTCTCAGCACCCACACAGGAGGACTTCACGCTCAGGCTGGGCCCGGGGGCAGGGCTGGGGGGTCTGCTCATCACAGGCACTCAGGGCACTTGGCTGAGGGGGTCCTCAATGTGGGCTTACAATCACTACAACCGGGAAGGGAGAGTGGGTTCACACACAGGCATTAAATACACACATCCCCTCAACTCAACTACAGTGACCAAAACAAGTTACGTGGCCACCCCTAACTCCCAGGGGGTAGGGAAGTGTAAACTTCAATCCAACACCCCGAAGGAGGAGAACCAAATCATTTGGAGACTTACCTGATGATTATCAGAAGAACCACGACTTCATTTAGAGTCAGCTTGTGTTAATACCTCTCATCCTGTGTGGTTTTCTCTGAATTCAAGATACAGAGACACACAGAGGGTCGTAGCCTTGGACGTTCAGCGGTTCTGCTCTGCCCTGCGGGCCTCCGCTTCTCAGCTGGCCTGCAGCATCTGCTTCTTCCTGGCTGTGCCAACCAGCCTCTCTCCGTTCGGGGTGTGCTCAGCCCCTGTCCTCTCCGAGGACCCCCAGTCCTGCCTTTATCAGCCCAGCGTTGGCCCCGATCCTGCTCTAACCTGGTGACGCTTCCTCCAAATACCAGCGATTTCCAAAGGCTGCATCAGCATCAGCACTCCTTCCCCAAGTGAGCGGATGGGGGCACAGGTGCTCCGACCGCGGGACTCAGGGCTGCTGCAGGCCAGGGGCCCCGGGACAGCCCCAAGCTCCTGGAAGCACCTTGAAAGCCACCGCGCACCATCAGGATGTTTACACAGACACACTTGGAAGAGCGGGTGCAGCCCCTGTTGGGTCACTTCACTTGGAGGCGACCAGATCGTGCTGCCTGGACGGCCCTCGCCGAGCAGAGCTGTCGTCTGCGTCACTTCTGCCTGAGCAGGCACGTCGGATCTTGTCATTCGGTCACATCAGGAATCCGGTGGTACTTCAGGCCCTCATTTGGAAGAAAGGATTGTGTCAGCATTTCTGTTCTGAATTCCTATTTTCAATGATTTATAATGAAGCATCTTCTTAAAATGGTTTCAGCTGTTTGAGCTATATGCAGCCAAGAGAATGGATCCTAGGGCTTTTTTAGCACTCCACTAACTATGAAATTGTTTGATTTTTACAAAACATATTTAGCAAATTGTTAAAAGTATTGGCTAAACACAGCATTTCATAAATGAAATGTTGAAGCGATCAAGATGTTGAACTTTAAAATCATCTGCTTTCTCTGAACACTGCCTTTTTATTACAAAGTTCAATACGAATTTTTAACATAATTTTACACAGCATTATAAGCGCACTGCTCCGCGTTGTAAATATCGTGCCGCTACACATTCTAATTACCTGATTACATTCATTTACGTTATATTTGTGATTAAACGTAATTTCGTGCTTATTGAGTGACAGTCCTTGGAAACGCTGCGATCCTACTATCCGCTGTGACGCATGAGGCCCAGAGCAGCCCAGACCTTGGGTGTCTGCAACAGCAGTTAGCAAATCACATCCGTTAAATCAGTTTCTCAAATACACGTGCAGACAGCGAAATTGTGTCAGGAGTTAGCTCGTGGTGAGGGATGTGCTAGGACAAAGATCTTTGTTTCTGTGGTTTTGATCTTTTGGGGTCCTGAGTTACGTGGTAAAATAAGATACTGCTTTGTCTTAAAAATTAGGAAATTGTGATTTGTGTTACGAGGACAGCTCCGTTATGGGAAACAGGCAACGAAAGGCACCTGCCTATATTCAGACCGAGTGTTTTTAAATAGTAAGAAGCCTTTCTTCTCTTGGAACATTTTATAGTCTTTTTCCAAATTCTGTCTCAGCTCCTACATCACCATAGCAACCCACCTCCTATGGCAAGCCTGGGGACACTTTCAGATGAGCTAGAAGGGGGAGCCTTAGCCGCGAATTTGGCCTTGAATGACTAATCGTATCTTCCTCTTGTGAACATTTAGCCTCGTGTGACACTTCAGCAGCCGAACATATGCAATGAGAGTCTTCTTGGCGGATCTTGGCTTCCCTTGACATCTTGACACTAAAGATTTGTTTGAGTCCTCCCCTGTGGGTTGCACAGAAAGATCAGGAAAAACCAGAACCACCTGTGTCTTGCGTGTGACCCACAGGGGACGGCAGGTAGAGGCACGGCTGAGAGAAGAGCGGCAGACCCAGCCAGCAGCCCAGAGCAGGCTTCACCGGAGTGAGGGTCGGGGGCATCTTCCCCCGGCGACCCCAGCCCCTCTCCTCCACATAATTATTTAAATGAAACAAAATGAAAGCTTTCCTCACTGAAAGGAGATGAATGAAAGTACGCACACCTGAGCGTGCATGAGATTTCCCTGCAGGACTCTTTGAAACACAGCGGCCGGCCTGGACCACCGTAGTCTCTGGTTCAGTGGGTGGGGGGTGTGGCCTGAGAATGTGCATTTCTAACAAGCGCCTGGCGAAGCTGCTCTGTGGACCTGGATGGAGCCTCCTCTCCCGGAATCTTACGGACACATTGTAGCCGCCCCCGGACAGAGCCCCGCTGGCCTCGGAGCTGCACGAGGATCTGGGTCGGAACTCTCCATGTAGCGGCCATGCTACTGCCGCCAGGGTTGGGGTGGCCCCTTTCCATTTTCACTGCCCCCCAGTGGCAGCTTCTAATCTAGAAAGAGCAGCGTGGGCACCACTAGTGGGGAAGGGCAGGAGAAGGCATCTCTGTAAACTCGCCTTCCCCCCAGAAGCTGATTTACAGAACAGCTGCCAGGGATCCCTGGACATGGGATCAATGCAGTTGATCCCACGCACCGCATATTGACTCAGGGCCTGTGACACAGGAAAGACTTTTAAAGCCAGATACGACCTTTCCTCACGAACGCACACATTGAAGATTTCCACGGCCCACTCCAGGCCCGGAAACTTTCCTCCGTGGCAAAGATTCACACTTGGGGGATAATATTTTTAAACATAAATCCTTTTATGTAACTATCACAGCTACAGAAGAGGAAATAGTTATACTTTCCTCACATTTCGTTCTGGAATAGAAGTCATCGAATAGCTCTGTCCTTTAGCTCAGGCAGGCAAGGTTCTCTTGAACTCAAAGGCATTCTGCCGGAATTAAAAATAAGCAAAAAGGTGTAACCATAAAAATAAGTAGTATTTCTGGAAGCGGGGGGCAGCAGGAGACAGATGTGACCCCATATTAGGGAATCATAAGTACTGTTTTATATTTTCTACATTTTTGGAAAGGGGCAGAGAAAGCATTCAAAAATGTTATTTTGGAAGCAAGTGATTTGTGATACTACTACTAAAGTCACAAATAACTGCTCCTTTACTAACATTGAAATGTCGGTGTCCCATTTCCACGATTACCCCTGCAGACGAGCTCACACCTCCGGTGTGAGGTGGACCCGGGGTCTGCGGTGTCACCGGGCCTCCATGGCTCCAGTCCATCCCCTGCAGTTCACTCGGCAGAGCTGTTCCCACCCCGGAGAACGGTGGGGAGACCCGAGATCTATCACTTCCCATCAAAACAGCTGTTGCTTAAGCCTCCCTGGGTCGCTAAAGTGCACAACCTTGTCCTTCGAGAATGTAATCTTTATTTTTACTGTACTTTCAGGCACGCATGCTTGCTCATTCATTCAGCATTTAACAAATATTTCTGAGCACCCAGCATGTACTAGCCACTGCAGATGAAAATATTTTGTAAATCAGCTTTCACGAAGACAGGAGATAAAGAAGGATTTGGACTAAGGCTGAGGTCTCTAAAACATACAACCTCTTACGGAAAGTGCGTGTGATGGTAACGGGCCACAGCGGTCCTAGCAGCGGCAGCTCACCTTTGTGCCCGGCACTGTTCCGAGCGCTCTGGTTCTGGCGGGAACGGCGGGGAGAAGGACCTCGGTCCTTGTCTTCTTTGGAGAAAGTATTCAGTAGAAAGACCGAGATTGTGAAATAGAGACGGCGTTTACTAGAAGTGCAGTACGTGTGGGAGAAGACGTACTCAGCGTGAGCTGCACGCAGTAGGGGCGGCTTAGGTTGCTTACATGGGGCCAGTTTTCCAGGTTGTCTCTGGCCACTCATCTCGCTTGTGCCCGTATCTGGTCTGACTCAGGGTCCTTCCGGGTGGCTGTGCGCACCTCTCAGCCAAGATGGATTCCAGTGCGAAGGTGTCTGGGAGGTTGGCAGGACATATTATGGGCTGGCGTCTCCTCCCTCCTTTGGTCCCTCCCCTAGACTAAGGGCCTCTTCTGTGCATGCGCCGGGCGGGGACTCCCCCGAGACCACAGGAATGAGGAAGGTGCGGTCCCTCTGTCTTTCACGAGATCCGGCCCAACGCTTCTGCTGGTACCTCATCTCCAAGTGTCAGCAGGAGACCCGTTGCAGCTGCTCAGCCTGGGGCCTGTCTATCTCCTGCCTCAACTGGACATGGATTTCATGGTACAGTCTTCACAACCCTAGGAAGGCAGTGCTGTGAACAACCCATGTTGGGGGAACGGAGGGTCAGAGAACTCAAGCAGCTTTCCTGAGGTCACACCGACTGATGATCTGACTGGTACTTCAGGATACCGTCTGATCACGTGACTAAGCTACTGGCCTCTCTGTGACGCTGACTTCAAATGCGAACTCCTCCTGAGGAATCTTTGCATAAACAGGAGGAAGGCTAGGTCCTGGGAGGGATCCCGGCCCTCCTGTCAATCAGGAGTAGCTGCTCTACCTGCAGCTTCTGCCCTCAACATCCCTGGCCTTGGGCTCCCAGGTGGGTCAGGGGAGCATGGGGAACAGGCCTTCCCTCGGTGGCGGTGCCGAGGCGCCGGGGCCGTTGGGTCCCACGACCTCTGGCGCTGCAGGGCCCGTGGGCACCTCGCTTCCCCTGCTGCTGTCAGGTGATCGCAGCTCCCGCATCACACAGAACCGTCTGAGAGGAGATGCTGACACTTTTGCAGCTAAGCAGGTGCAGGAGGGAGAAAAGGCACTGAGCTTTTTAAGAAGTCAGATGGCATTGTACGGCAAACAGAAGGCAGGCGGCTGATTTCAAAGCCCAAAATCAGATCCTTTTATTTGTGTAGAATATATCAATTTGGAATGCACAATTTGAAATCGCTGGTTATAGAATTTGCTACATTTGATTGTAGTATAACGTTCCAAGGCGGCCCCATGCAGATCCCAACCCAGGGGTAACAAGCTCACACTCAGGTTTATTTCTTCTGGAATCATCACCTGGTGCCCCAAGAAGCGCGCTTTGCAGGGAATGCTATTTCTGCTCCTGTCCCTTGCACAGGAATAACACCCTTGGGGTGCTTTGTTGTTTGAAGCATCTACCTACTTGCCATATGCTGCTTCTTAAGACTCAGAACGGATTTTATTTGTGTTTTCACTTTCTTTCTTATTGATTTCTCTTAAACTTCCATGTAAACAAAATAGGGAAAATATTCCTAGATTAGAGCATCTGGTTCCAGTTTTAAACCAGTGCCTTAGGCTATGGCCTATCCCCTGGGAAGCAGCGCGGAGCTCAGAGGAGAGACATGTCTTGCGGTCAGAGCCTCTGGTCGAGGTGCCCCCGTCATGGACCAGCTGCTGGGCTGGTCCCTTCCAGCCTCCACATCCACGGAGGCTGGGCTTTCCTCCCCACAGCCAAGGAAAGCGCTCGCCCAGAGACCACTCACTGGCGGGACGGTGAAGAGCTGGGCCGTCACCCTAGGAGCAGAGGGGGGCCGTCTCAGGAAACGCTTGGGGTGGGTGGTCTCAGCACCCAGCAGGAGACCCAGCCCCTGCCCGCAGCCCCAGGCCAGTGTCAGCCCGCAGGCCGAGGGCTCCTGCCGGCTGTCTCCGCCGCGGCAGCCTCTGCGTCGGGACCAGGACGAGCAGGTGTCTGCGCCCGGCTAGCCGCTGCAGCCAAGGCCGGGGCTCACTGTGGTTAGTCTCAGACGCAGTGTCTACGCCACCCCGTGGGCCACACGCGATCCCAGAGTCCGTCACAGGGAGGGCGTCCTTCAGCGCCGAGTTTATTTCCATTTCCTACTTTGCTGTCGTTTTTGAATTGACAGGGGCCACCAGGCACAGGAGGCTCTATCTTAGAAAGAAACAAAGAAGCGAAGGAGGAGGGAAGGAAGGAAAGAGGAAGGAAGGAAGGAAGGGAGGGAGGAAAGGGGGCGGGGGGGGGGGAAGAAAATTCTTCTTCATTAATTACTTCTGTCACTGAAATAGATTAAGGAGAGTAAAGAAAGGTCACGTTGAGTAAAGGCATGCAAATTAAAACACCAGCGGGTTGTTTCCCGTTATTTGTGACTTGTGTTATGAACTACAGTCCTACGTGGTGAACAGAGCTCTAAACGCCAAGTCTTTTCCCCCCTTCACCCCTGATTTTCCCTTCGGGCGCTTGTCTCTCCTACACATTGATTTTGCTCTCGGAAGCAAACGCCATCATATTCTGTACAAACAGAGGAAAATGTGGATTATAAGATCCCTCGGATAGGTCGTAGAATCAAGTATTCCAGAAGCACTATTGCCCCTGCACGTGGGTGCTTCCCTGCCGGCTCATACCCTAGGATCATGGCTGTAGACAGCCTCACGCAAATGCCTTTGGCCTTTTTTATCTATTTACTTATTACCCTGTCTTATCATTTTTTTAACAAAAATGGAATCACATTCTTTAGCCAGTTTCCCAACTTGATTTTTCGCTTAACAAATCATGTCTTTCTCTGTCAGCACAAGTGGATCCACTTTGTTCTTTTCAGTAGACGCACGTATTTCCTCTTACCTATGGGTTTGTCGTTTCGTTTTTAACCAGTGTGTTGCTGAGGGACATCTGAGTTACTTCCAACTTTTTTTTGCAATGAGTCATTTCCAATTTTTACAAACAACGCCACAGTGGACATCCTCCGAGGGCAGTACACACGTAGAGTGTCTGTAGCGTGATCGCCCAGGAGTGAAAATGAGAAGGAGTGTTAACAGTGAAAATCATGTGACTGCCCAGCTGCGCTGGGCGTGTCCCAGCCTGCCCCTTGCTGTCTTGGGACCCGTCCTTTCAGGAGGCGTTTCCATGTCTTCAGTCCCGGAGGTGTGGCCGGGACCTCATCAGACCCACTAAGGTCCCCTTGGCTCCCGAGCTGAGCTCAGTGTCTGCTGCGTGTCGTGGAAATGGGCGCTGGTTCAGCCCTGGGTCTTACAGACCAGCGAGGCAGGCTGGGCTCCCCAGTCACCGGCTCTAGCCCATCTTGGCCTCTTCTCTCGGGGCGAGAGGGAGGAGAAGGAGTGGTGAGAAGTACATTCTAAACTTTCCTTAATTCCACCAATTGCAGCTCACTTTCCCCGAGCTGTGTGTTCGGCGGATTTAACTGGACGCCCCGAGTCAGCGCGTTGGCCGGTGACCAGGGCTGGCCCGGCTCGGTCTGCGGAGCAGTCACCCCCGAATCGCTGACATTAGCTCCCGACCCGCCCTGGGGGGGCAAGGGAGGCCCCTCTCGGGCCGCGTGGCACCTCCTGGGCTTGCGGGCTCCCAGGCCCAGGGCCCTGTGCAAGGTCAGGCGAGCGCCCCTGGAAGCAGGCCCAGGAATCCCGCACGTTTGTAAGGTGCCTCCCTCACGGGGTCCTTGTGGAGCCCAAATGAATTAGATGGGTTCATATCTACAGATTCCTTAGGAAGGACCTGGCACACAGTGAGTGCTATAGAGGTATTTGCTAAATAAGGAAATAAGAGGAAAGCCCTTTCACATGCTCTTTACAAGTCACAATGCCAGATCTTGTTACTCATTTTTAAAGTGGGTTGTATTTGTTGTTCTTTTTTTTTTTTTTTTTTTTGTGGTATGCGGGCCTCCCTCTGCCGTGGCCTCTCCCGTTGCGGAGCACAGGCTCCGGACGCGCAGGCCCAGCGGCCATGGCTCACAGGCCCAGCCGCTCCGCGGCACGTGGGATCCTCCCAGACCGGGGCGCGAACCCGGTTCCCCTGCATCGGCAGGCGGACGCGCAACCACCGCGCCACCAGGGAAGCCCTTTTTTTTTTTTTTTTTTTTGACATCGTCCATCTCCAGTCATTTCAGTGAGTATTTCACAGGTGTCTTAGGTTTAATGCACAATAAAACTTGGGTTAACCAGAATGATATGCCTGAAAAAACTGTAATTTTAGATGAGGAAAAGGATTGATTTTTTTATCGGGGAGAGTGACTTTCAGCACTGATAGGTCAGCAGGAAGCGAGTGAGATTCTGGTAGGGATGTAGGCGTCACAATTTGCAGAGAGAACAGCACAATAAAACTCACATACCTTTCGTCCAGCTCCTACAGTTACTCATATTTCGCGGCTGTGTTTCCTCTTCCTTCTCCCATTACAGTTGTTTTCTAGTGTATTTCACAGGGGAGCTTTTCAAACTGGGGTGTCCGTGCAGGACGCCCGGGGATGTCACGATGCAGGTGCCGCTTCGGCGGGCCTGGGGAAGGCCTGGGACTCTGCATTTCTCACGAGATCCCAGGCGACACCTGCACTGCTGGGCCAGGCCGCGCTTGGAGCAGCAAGATTTTAGAACAACACCTGGCCGCCACATCCACTGCAGGCACCAGGCATTTACTTTCTCTAAGTATAAAGGAAAATATAGCAGTACCTTCTCCCTCACATATATACACTCATTTTATATATATATATACAGATATACAGGCATTTGTAGCATTTTATAATGAGAATTAACATCCAGGACAGTGACTCACAGAATTGCAAAATCCAGAATCGGCAAAGAAAGATCAAATGGTGTATCCTTTTCTATACTCACAAAGGCAGAAAAATATCCTCACACATTTCACGAAGACTTCTAATAGCATTTCTCAAAACTAAAATTCCTATTTGGGTTAACTGTATTGATCAGGGAAAAAGTCTAAAATCTACCCCAGATACGCCATTTTTCCAAGCATTTCTGTTCATTAGGGTTTACTGCCCGGAGGGGGCCTCAGGGCCGTGGGCCCAGAAGGGCCTGGCTCTTCTGGGACCCGCGTGCCCGTAGCCCACGTCGCTGGAGCGCACATGCCCTGAGCACACCCCACCTGCTACCCGCCCTCACTTCTGTGCTACCCACGGGGTCAGCATGTATTTCCCACCCTGGCAGGGATTTTAGCTGGAACCGAAAGGAACGGGTTTATTTTAACGGTCATATATTTATTCTAATCTGTACTAGGAAAAAAATCCAAACTAACAATCATACCCGTGATTTCAGGAGTATCATGTCTTAACTAAATACAAAAAAGTGACCCAGTTTGAAGTTGAAGACAGATATTAAGTGAATGGCAGTACAGATGTTCTGGGGCTGTGGTCAGAGCTGCGGGTGGTCATCCAGGGGCGGGGTCGAGGGACACAGCCCCTGCGTTCCTGAAGCTTCTGGACACACGGGGCACACGCCACGCTCCCTCGAGCGCACACACACGGTCTCTTCTGTCACCTCAAACGGCTTCAGAGCCACAAACGGCCGTGCTGCTTGTTTGGATGATCAGGTAGCTGAGAGCTAACCGTGAGCTCTCTCTTTCTTTCAAGGATTGATGCAAATCTTTGCAAAATAATTCATCATATACATGTTTATGAATAGGAGTTTTTTTCTGATTGTAGAACTAGGATATGCTTGTTGCCCCGGGGGGATAAAACAGACAGACATATACCTGGTGAAAAAGAGGAATTCACAGCAATGGCCCCCCAGGAAGTACGTTCATTCTGTTTCTCTTTTCCTCTCCACACACACACACACACACACACACACACACACACACACACACACACAGACATGCGCGTTCTGTGTAATCTCTGGGCCTCTGCAGCCCGTCCTCTGTCCAGCTCTGATCAGTGCGAATTGAGTTTCCTCAGCTTGGTGAGAGAGCACCCCTCCGCTGCATGGCTCAAGTTTCGGCCTCGGTGGTGCGTTAACTGTGAAGTGCGCACTTCACGGCTGGCTCCGCGTGGGCAGTGACAGGTGACAGCCGCAGCGCTTCCTCCCAGTCTGCGCCCTCCCCTCCCTCGTGCACAGACGGCGGGGGAGGGGGGCAGCCGTGCCGCTTCCTGGTCTCCCAGTGAGAAACCCCGTGGGCCGTTTTCCAAAAATGGAAAATTCAAAGAGGGAGCTGGCCCGCGGAGATGGCGGCGAAGAACTCTCCAGCGGTGAGGATGGACGCGAAATTCAGACCGAGCGAAAACGGGGCCTGAGGAGACAGCGGCCCCGTGGGGACGTGGACACCGCGCTGCTTGGGACACTTGGGATGCGCGGCCGCGGGAACGTCGTGACGCAGCTCGCGGACACGAGCGAGGAAAGTGGTTGGGACGGAAAGGAGGCCGTTGCCCCAGAGGAAGCGACGCCAGCAAAACACTTCACGGCAGGGAAGCCCAGAGGCACCTCGTGGCATTGACAGTGCAGAGAACAAAGTGCTGGGAGCAAACTTAGGAAGCAGCGTAACAGTTCTCCAGGGCAGGGGAAAATGTGCTCGCCGTGATCTGAAATTACACAGCGAGGAGAAGGCAAGCACCGTTCCAACTACCCTCGATAACATTTTCACAAAGGAATAAAACACTTTAAATTCTCAGTGTTTCTATTGTTTTAAATTACAGCACGTGAAATAAATATTAGTTAAATATTAGAAAACTGTTACTGTTTTTCATTTCCTGTATGTTGATAACTGACGGTAAGAGAGTTTTTAACGGTTTGACAAGAAGTTTTAAAGGTCACCGAGCAAGTGCAGTTTCCCCCGGTTGATTTGGAGGATCGCTTTTCCTGGTTTCAGCTTCCGTGGTGGTCTTCGCGCCCCTGCTGCACTGAGCAAGTGAGGGGCTGCCGAGCACGGAGTATTCTGGATGGGCCAGAGATGCGCACGCTAAGTGAGGTGAGCCGGACAGAGAAAGACAAACACCATATGACGTCCCGTACATGTGGAATCTAAAATAGGACACAAATGAATTTATTTACAATACAGAAATAGACTCGCAGACAAAGAGAACACACTACTGTATATGAAATAGATAATCAACAAGGATCTACTGTATAGCACAGGGAACTATGTTCAAAATCTTATAATAACCTATAATGGAACAGAATCTGAAAAAGTATATCTATATATATATATATGAACAAAACTGAATCACTTTGCTGTACACCTGAAACCAACACAACATTGAAAATCAACTGTTTCTGAATTTAAAAAAATATATCTTTGGGGACCAAAAAAAAAGTCTTCTCCCAATCCGCCCTCGGCCACCAGCCCCTCCCTGGGGGCAGCCATATTTGCACTGTGCCGTTGAAAAGATAACAGAAGGCAACTTGCTTCCCTAAAATAAGCCCCATGGTGCCCTAGCGTCCTCTTTTGTGTTATAAGTCAACCTACCAACCTACGAGTCACCAAAGTGCATATGGGGTTCATTGACGTGCGGTGTGTGGGCAGCCTGGCCAGTGGGTAGACTCAGCCCACGGAGCATCACGCCTGTCTTCACCTCAGCAGCCCCCCATCTCTGGGACTGGTAAAGAATCTCTTCCCCTCTTTTCTGCCCGCGACTCTCTGGGGTGTGGGTCTGCTTGCTCACCTCACAGAAGCATATTTGCAGGACCTGCTCAGAGTTCCATTTGTCTTTCCTGGTTGTACCCAGCGCACCGGAGCGTCGAACGGAGTAAAGATGAGATGCTGCTCTCCCACTGTATGTGGACCATGCACGCACCATCGTGTGTATCTGCATTTTCTTCTTAAAAAATAATCAGAGCTATTTATTGCTCAGAGAATCCTGGCTGCAGACTAAGGAAGATGCATGAAAGGAAAACTGGGCAGAGGACGGAGGTGCCCGGCAGCAAGCCTCACTCCCCGCGGCCAGCCCCGCCGGGTCCTCAGTTGAGGAGGAGTCCGGTTACCACCAGGAAAGCTACAGCTAAGGCCCCTACAAAGCATGGGACATGTTCACCTTTTTCGAAAAGAGTTTTCCCATCTCTTCTTTTTTTCCTTTGTATATTCCCGGCGTCATCTTCTTCCCTCACGAGGGCCACAAGCCTCTCAGTAACGACTGCAGGGTCTGTTTCTAACCCAGCTCACTTCAGACGAGATTTTACCCTTTTTCAATGGTCTGATGCGAGGGAAAATGTGATAAAATTGCCGGGATTTCAAAAGACAGAGCCTAGAGAAGGCGATCACGTGAATGTGTCGGGATTCACGGGCCGATGCAACAAGTGCCCGGTACGCCGCGGGTGTCCGTATTATCATCGCTCAGTTTAGATAAGTGTCAGAGTGTCGGGCAGTTTTCAGAACAATCTGCGAGTCTCAGAGAAGACGAAGCGAGAGAGGATGGAAGTGACCTCATGACAGCCAACGCCGGAGGTCTGCCCGCGCCGCGGCTGCCAACGCCGAGATGTCCCCTGCCCTCAGCCAGCACCGCCCGGGGACAGCTGGGGCCAAATCCTGGCACTGATTTCTGCCCTTGTCCCAGTCCTCCCAGCTGCCTGTCACCGGGAGCTTCCTCCAGGGTCCCCTCCACAGCTGGCTTCGCGACCAGCTCTGGTGACGCTGCAGAGGGCGTGAGTACCACCGCACCGCTCACTCCTCCGGGCTGTGCGGTGCCCCCCCACCCCCAGCTCCCCGTCAGCCCGGGATCTGCGGGGCCCTGGGCATCTCGGCGTTTCAAGAGGAGGGAATCTGGAGAAACCGAAGAGTATCGAAAGTGAAACTGCAGTCACCGTCAGTTCTTATTTTGAAATAATTTGCAAACCTGTAGCCTCTTGGAAGCTGTCCTCTGGGGAATGGAAACAGGTCCCCTGGGAGGCGGGAGACCTGTGTTCCAGCCTGCGGTTGTGGGCAGCTGAATGGTGGCCCCGTGCAGGTGTGGAAGTGCTCACCCCCAGGACTCGGGAAGGTGACCTTATTTGGAATCGGGTGACAGCAGATGGTCAAGTTGAGGTCATCCATCAGTCCATTATGACGGGGTGTCCTTATAAATCCTAATCCGTTATGCGTGGAGTCCTCATAGAAAGAGGAAGTTTGGACACAGTTGCACACAGGGAGAAGACCAGCTATAGATAGAGGCAGAGACAGGGGCTGCTTCTACAAGGATCTGCAGGATCTCCGGGAACGACCAGGAGCCGGCGGAGAGGCCTGGAGCAGACCCTCCTCGGAAAGAACCAGTCTGCGGACACCGTGGTCTCAGACTTCCGCCTGCAGGCTGAGAGATAATAAATTCCTTTTGTTTTACTCGGCCCCGTTTGCGGTGCTCTGTTGTGGCAGCCCAAGCAAAGTAACACACCTGTGCTGCCCAGCATCTGGAGGGCAGAGGTGACCCTCATCAAGCCACACGGGTCTTTTGTCTTGCTTTTATTATCTTTAAAAATAACAGGCGTTTTTACACACTACTATATATAAAATAGGTAAACTACCGTATATAGCACAGGGGACTATAGTCAATATCTTGTAATAACGTGTAATGGAAAAGAATCTGAAAAAGAACAGATAAGTGTATATGTATAACTGAGTCACTTTGCTGTACACTTGAAAGTGACACAACATTGTAAATTAACCATACTTCAGTAAAATTTATTTTAAGTAAGAGGAGTTGGATAGATGAGGGATTTCAAGGGAGACCACACTTTGAAGCCCAACGTGTAAAACAGATAACAGTGCAGGGGGCGGGGAAACAGCTGTCCACCTACACAGCCCCAATCCCTGGAGCATCTCTGAGAACCCAGGTTGGAAACCACCTGACCTCCTCACCTTGGGTCCCTGGGCAGCTCTAGGCCATCTAGCAGCGAGTAACCATCCAGGTGCATCACAGCGCAGAGCGCCGTCGGGGTGACATACGCGTCTGAGGGTTAGCTGGCGTTTAAAAGGTTTTCCGTATCGCAGGTTGCCGTTTTGTGGTTGAGTGCGTGTGTGCAAGAGGGTTGGAACTGTTCACATCTTTCTGGTTTGCTTGAGTCAATTCGCAGACCTTCCAGGCCCTGGCAGATTTGACTATGTCTGTAGCCACTGTCTTCACCTGACCCCAAGTAAGGTAGACAGGGCCGGCCAGGGCGGCCGTCTGGGGGGGCGGCCATGGGGTCCTGACTGGCCCTCGGCTCCGTGGCCGTCAACAGCCTTGGCGAGAGCAGGTGTTGTTGGAAACAGTCTTCTGGAAATCACTTTGTAGCCGCTTTCCCTGGCTCCCGTTTTCCACTTCAGTCCGTCGTCCGCGTTCCTGTTGAGAAGAGGTGTGAATGGGGGCGGTTAGCCGTGGTCAGCGTTCCACCGTGAGAGCATTGCCGCTTCTCCTCGGACACGAGCCTTTATAATGTTGCCTGTGCTTCTTCAGACTGCACGGCTGAGTGTTTCTAACGTACTGGGGTTGAGAACAAGGCAGTGGTACATCACAAACCACCGTTGCTAAGGATGCTTTCCGACGCTGCAGAAGGAACAGCGGCCCCTCAAGCCTGCGTTATTCCAGTGTTTGCCGCGTGGCACTCATAATACTTGCATTTTATTGGAAAACGTTGCACCATGTCCCACTGGCCAGCCCTTCTGGGGTGACATGCAAATGTATCTGCTTCAAGTAAGCCTGGAATTCGGAAATCCAAATTTGCGAAAAAGTTCAGTGGGGGAGAGGAGTGGTTATACCTTTCAATATATAAATGTTTCTCACCACTTTTTTTTAAAGAGTAAGCTCCTCCTCGTGCATTTAAAATGGGATTTTAAGACATCTGAAAGGAACACGTGTGTATAAATTTTCATATAAATTGTCATCTGCCCACATCCGCATGTCATAAATCGCGCGGTAGGAGCTAAGTTGTCGGTCCCTGTGGTGCGAGGCTGTTACGTTCCGGCGCTGAGAGCCCGGTGATGAGCAGGCCTGTCTGTAACTGGAGCAGTTCAGGCGCTGGGGGAGCAGGCACGGCAGGAGCGAGAGGGGCAGTGGCGGAGCCAGGAGACAGCCCGTAAGGTGGTGTGAGCCGTGAGGTCGCCAGGGAGGCTGATGAGACAGCCTGAGGGATGACACCCGGGTTTACGGGGAAAGGCACGCGGGGGCCGCGTCGTACAGGGCTGAGTCAGTCACCAGGCGTGAGGAGGCTTTCCTAGAAAGGGGAGCGTCATGATCAAAGCTTGGCGACCTTCAAAGAGGCTCAGGAAGACTCGGAATGAGGGTGGACCGGAGGGCGGGGGTGGGGGAGGGTCTCCAAGGCCGCGGTAGAGAGACGAGGTTCTCCGGTCTCCTGGCCGGCCGAGGCTTTCCTCTACAAGCCCCCGGATCTCTGCCCAGGGCCTTCTCTGGCAGCAAGACGGTGTCCACTCCTCAGAGCAGACCGGCAGCCCAGACGGTCCCCCATACACAGGGGACAAGCAGCACTGCCCGCTCAGCCTCAGGTGGGACGGCTCTGAGGGGACCCAGCCACCTCCCCGGGGCCCTCGAGGACCAAGCCGCCGAGCTCACGGGCACAGAGCCGGCTCGCTTCTCCTCCCCCACGGTGCCCTCCGCTGCCTGCTCTGCGTCGCCTGGGTCACCTCCGCAGGGACGCCTGCTCCCAGCCTGTCCCTGGGTCAGCCTCGGGAGGGACCCGGCCTGGAGCGGCGCGGACTTGGTCGTGGATCCAGGGCAGCCACTGAGGACCACGGAGCAAGGAAGCGGACGCGCCAGGGTCGCTGTTGCAGGACGATCCGTCTTTCCAGCCACGACGTGGAAGGGGGAGGAGCCGGGAGGGGCAGAGGGCGGAGCCTGAGCCCCCGGAGATGGCGGTGCGTGGGTGTGGGCTAGTGGGGGGCTCCTGGTTGCCCCCCAGGCTGGTTCCCAGCCCAGTGGAGTCCGGCCAGCCGTGCGGGCAGAGAGGGGCCCAGGGGGCAGCGGCATGGCGGCAGCCGGCTGGGCGAGTGGCCTGGAAGAGCTTCAGAAGCTCCGAGGGATTCTGGAGGTGAACAGGGTGAAATGAACGGGAGTGAACAGCCCCTCCCGTGTCGTGAGGTGTACGCCCTAAGAGGAAGGTGAGGCTGGTGCCCGGCCCGGAGCGGCCTGGACGAACAGCCACGTGACCCGCGCCTTTGAACTACAGACGCCCTCACGGGAAACGGCATCTTCGTCGCTCTGCGTAGTTTTCTTGGGGTTCTTCCTCCTTCAGTGCCTCTTTCACCAAGAAGAAGGCAGGACAGGGGTCTGTGGCCCCCAACGCCCTGCTCACAAGAAGAAGGCTGCAGAGCCGGGGTACCTGCCCCTCTGGCCCCCACGAGCCCCCCGTCCCGCGCAGCCACGCAAAGGCAAGCCCTTCTCCTGGGAAGGCGAGGGGCAGTAAAAGGGCCCGGCGCGCTCGGCAGCGCGGGACGGGCTCCGGCCCCGGGACGGGGGCTGCAGGGCTGACGCAGACCAGGGTGCAGACAGACATGGGCACTGAAGGCCACCTGATCTGTTCAGCCTCTTCGTGGCTCCCCTTTTACAAGAGCCTGTGACTGTGGGATGCAGTTAGGACGCTCAACGTGCAGTCAGTTCATCAATACAACTGAGTATTTGCAATACCCAGGGTCGTTCCTCCCAGCGTCAGCTGGAACATTCTCGGGACACACCGAGGATGTTCCCAGTTTTGATTTGTTCCTGTTTTCAAATCCCTGATGTCACTGTGGGGAGTTACTCATTCCTTACTCGTTTAATAGCTATTGATCGCATGTCTGGATGAGCAGATGAAACAGTAAGGAAAGCAGACACGCTGCCCTCGCGCGGGGCCTCGGGGCGAGAGCCAAATACACAATAAACCCCCGATAGAGACCCGGGCGGGAGCTCCAAGGAGAAAGCCAAAGCAGGGGAGGGGCCAGGCCGTGAGTGAGGTGACGTTAGAGAGGGCACGGGAAGAAATGGGGGCCCCGGGCAGGAGGAGAAGCCAGGACGGCAGTGAGGGCCCGAAACCACTCGGGGGCTTTTTTCTCGTGCTTTATTTTGTTGTTCTGTGGTTTGACTCTTTCTCCAAGAAGCACGTGGTCATAATTTCCAAGTGTATTAGCCCCAGTTCTTAAGGTTTGACTGTGGGTGTCGCTTTGCAGCTTGGGGAGGGCCGGCTGAGGTGGCAGTTACGGAGCTGGTTACACAGGAGCAGAAGGTGGCTCCACTGCCCAGGTGACCGTGCCCACGCGGCTGCCACCTGGATGGCACCTGGTGTCACCGTGTCCGGGTCACCGGCCCCGAAGGAGCTCACAATTTAACTGTTTCTGTTTCCGGGTCCGTTTAAAAAATTAATAATGCTCTTACAGAAACAGTTAAGAAATAACTTGTCAGTGGAAACGCAGGTGATTATGGCTCAGGCAATTCAGGAACGTTTCACCCTGCTTCCTGAGGATCAATGCACGTGTCATCGTCCTGCCCTTTCGGAAAAGGTCCTTGATTCTTTCTGTCTTTCTCACTGCAGTGAAACTGACTTGACAAGACCGAATGCATCCTCAGGGAGCTCTGCGTGTGATTCAGGATCAAAATCTTGCCCTGGGGCTTCCCTGGTGGCGCAGTGGTTGCGCGTCCGCCTGCCGATGCAGGGGACGCGGGTTCGCGCCCCGGTCCCGGAGGATCC
>NC_041226.1:80293038-80315987 GCF_002837175.3 Physeter macrocephalus
GAGCGGCTGGGCCCGTGAGCCGTGGCCGCCGAGCCTGCGCGTCCGGAGCCTGCGCTGCGCAACGGGAGAGGCCACAACAGTGGGAGGCCCGCGTACAGCAAAAAAAAAAAAAAAAAAAAAAAAAAAAACTTGCCCTAAAGAAGAAAGCGCTGGTGATAGAAAACTCCCCGCCGCCCCCAGGGAGATTAAGGAGGGGTGGAAGGGAGGCCGACAGTTACCCCTGTGCTTGAGTGTGTGTGGCCCGGTATCGCGGGGCTCCCGGTGCTGTGAGAGCAGGACAAGAGATACCTGCGGCCGAGTTCTGACTCCTCTTCCTTAGCTTCGGGCAAGTCCCCCGACTTCAGGGCCTTTGCACCTGCCTCTCCTCTGCCCGCAGCACCGTTTCCCAGACGCCCACCAGGCCCGACAGCATCGTCTCAGGGGGGCCTTTCTGACGACCTCCAGTTAGATTGGAACACACACCCCCCAGGCTTCCCTGCCTGGTTTTCCGGTGCAGCCATTCTCACCGTCTGTCATTCTGTATCATGCCCATCGAGCTCTCCCTCCGGTAGAACGGAAACCTGCCTGTCTGGCGCTAGAGCGTCCAGGGCTGTGCTGACGGCACTCAGCCCCGGCACAGCAGGGACACCAACCAGTGAGTGCAGCCCTGCCTGTGTGCCTCTGGCTTGGTCGGCTCAGAATAAGCAACTGGGGGTGGCTGGGGCTGGGTGCACGGGTGGGCAGAACCAAGGTGCTGCTTCCTTGTCCAAGGCCTTCGCCGGCTCTGGATGACACAAAATGTGTGTCTCGTCTTAAGGGGCCAGTGGCCCAGACACACCCCCAAGATTTCAAGACAGATCCCTAGTCCCATGATAACCTGTAACAATCAACATAGCAGGTATAGAAAGGTAGGGCTTCAGATCCAAGCCTTTCTACAACTCAGATAAGAAGGTCTGGCCTTGGTCTGGAGGACATCTGAGCCTTTTCTGGAAGAAAGTAACAGAAAACCCTCAGGCCACTGGGCCCAGACTGCAAACAATTAAGAACCAATTCCCTTTTTATTTTGCGGTAAAATATGCATAACTTAAAACGTGTAGGTAACCATTTTTAAGTGTATGGTACAGTGACATTAAGTACATTAACATTATAGTTGACCCTTGAACAACGTGGGTTTAAGCTGCATGTGTCCACTTACCCGCAGATTTTTTTCAAAAGTAGACGCTACAGCCCCACGTGCCCGGGGCTGGGTTGAATCTGCAGATGTGGAACCACGTATATGGAGGAACCGTGTACACGGAGTTATACTGGGATTATACTGGGATTTTCTACCGTGCAGAAGGTTGGCGCCCCAATCCCCCGTGTGGGTCAGGGGTCAACCGTACTGTGCAGCCATCAACACCAGCTCCAGAACTTTTCCATCCTCCCAGACTGAAACTGCATCCACTCAACGCTGACTCCCCAGCGCCTGGGACCCACCATCCACTTTTTGTCTCTATGAATTTGACGAGACTCGGTCCCTCATATAAGTGGACTCAGGTAGTATTTGTCCTTCTGCAACTGGCTTATTCCATTGAGCATGCTGTCCTCAAGGTTCACCCGTGTTGTAGCGGGTGTCAGGATCTCCTTCCTTTCTAAGGCTGAGTAATACCCCATTGTATGGATGGACCACATTGTGCTTATCCATCATCTGTTGATGGACACGGGCTGCTTCCACCTTTTGGCTGGAGTGAGTTTGCTGCTTGCTGGGCACATGGGTGTGCAGACATGAGACGATTCCCTTGTGCAGCCCATGTGCTTTTGAAGCCGGACGGACGTGGGTATTAAGCCTTTCATGTAATTACCGGGGGGCGTGTTCAACCCCTCCAGCCCCCAGGCTTGGCTGTTGCATTGCCGTAGGGAGCCCGTTATTTTTAACGGAGATCTCAGAGGACTAACGAGCAAGTCCACGGCCGGGAGTTGGGAAATGCAGGTCTCTGAGAGCAGGAGGAGGTGCTGGGGTTGCCGGCGTCTGGGCAAAGCCCTCTGGTTCTTTGCATCACCACGACAGGCGGGCATCGGGCCAGAGCCTCTATGGGACATCCATTTGGGACGAGAAGGTGGAACCCAAGCTCTGAACCTCCCCGGAGGGGGGGCCGGGCAGGGACGGAGGGCGGGCTGGCCTTGTTTCTGGGACGGTTCCCTCCCCTTCTGAAGGGCACCTCCCTTTGCCTTTGGGCTCCTTGGCCTCCTGTGACTCCCAGGACCCGGACTGACGGTTGTGGTTCATGAGGCTTTTATCTTCATCGCTGGGCTGGGCTTTTTTTAGACTCAGCCGTGATCTTAGGCTTCCTGACGACACTATCCATTACACTGTCAGCCCGCGGGGCGTCTCAGGGCAGGACAAGTGTCAACAGAAGGTGAGGAAGGAAATCAGCCTCCATCGAGAGCTAATTACCCTGCCTCACAGTTAATTAAACGCTTGTTAGGAGCAGCGGGGTAGATCCTAATTAAACTTGTCTAATGACAGTCCCCTGACGTTCCCGGACACGGGGGTCCCTCCCGGCTTAAACCCTTCCCCGAGGGCAATGGTACCTGTCAGGTCTGCCGGGCAAAGCACAGTCATGCTCGGGCCTCCGTGTTTTCTGCACTCATTTCCCACATAGCGAGCGCTTCGCGTGTGTTTAATTTACACACGTTTCAACTGGGGGGACCCCAGATTGCCCTGATGATTTTGTCGTTTTCCCCTCTTTCCAAGAGGGAAGGAGAGGGAACAGAAAGTAACGGACGTGCTGCGGAAGCCGTCAGCAGCGCCATTTTGTATGATTTGGGTAATGATCATGATTAATGCTTGTTGATCGTTATATCTCTTGTGTTATGTAAATAAAGCTGTGGCCTTCTCCTTCCAATTCCAATTCCATTTGGAAGCGTGGAGGGAGGGCAGGGCGGCCCTGCCAGCCTGCAGGCGCCTGTGCAGCCACCCCACGGCTCCGGCCCCGCCTCCTGCCCCTGGCACTGCGGTGGTGCCAGCCCCCCCTCCCGGGAAGCGGGACACCCCCCCCTCGCCCGCCCTGCAGTGAGCATTCGTGGGGCGAGCGGAGGACGGAGAGGAGGCTGCAGGCCCCAAACCAGGAGCAGAAAAGGATGGACTTAGGACTTCCCTGGTGGTCCAGCGGCTAAGACTCCGCGCTTCCACTGCAGGGGGCACGAGTTCGATCCCTGGTCGGGGAACCAAGATCCCGCAAGCTGTGCAGCGCCGCCAGAAAAAGAAAAGAAAAAAAAAAAAAAAAGGTGGATTTGACGGTTCTCTTTAAGCCTGAGTGGGAAAAGAGGACAAGTTGGAGAAGTTGGAGTGAAGTCCGTGGCCGTGTACCTGACGGAGGTCTGGGAAAGGCCAGAGAAGGAGCCCCGGATCTCCAGGCCCTCTGGGCACTGGGGATGCAAACTGGTCGTGTTCAGAAACAGAATTGCAGCGCCACGGCGGCGGTTCAGATAAAGGCACGTTCTTTCTCAGCCTCGGAGGGTTTGGGGCTGCTTTTTCTCTTGCTAAGAAGCGTGAATGCATATGCACAATTTTAATGCCCATGAAAAAGAAACCCTGACGCCCGGCCAGGTTCTGCGGTTCAGCCGATGGGTCGTGGCACCATTTGTGTGACGGGGTGATTCTCAGGGCCCTGGCTGGGCCTCCGGAAAGGAAGATGTCGGTGACGAATCCCTGATTACTGCGAGAGCGAGTCCTCGCCGGGGGCCCCGGGCGGCGCGTCCAGCGCCAGCGGTCGGTGCTGCAGGCAGGGTCCGGGTGAAAGCAGCCGCTTGGGTTAGGAGCGCGCACACACACCCGTCCCAGAGACCCCGACCCGGGGAGGGAGGAAGCGGTGCTGATTCGTTCTGGTTCCGCAGATAGAGCCGCAGTTGGACCCAGGAAAGCTGTGCCCCAGACCTGCTCCTCCTTCGGAGACCCAGTAATGAAAACGTTAAATCAAGCCGCCCCTTCTTATTTTTCACCTTCTCCCCAAACAGCGTGAATTAATGACAAGATGTAAGCACTCAGATCTTCTCTGGCAAGAATTCTCCTTGAAATAATCAGTTAACCTTGGAAGATCAAACTGACGGGCCGTAAGTGCAAAGTTATTTAAGATGCCAGATTATCTAGCCAGATGACTCCATCTGTTGCAAGAAAGCAGTAAGAATGTTTCTGAGAAATTTCAAGGCTTCAGAAAGATTTAATGTTATTTCCCCGCAGGATTAACCTGCCCATTAGAGCATACTTTAACCTCTTACCAGTAATATCCTGGGATAACTTTAATTTACCTCTTTCCTTTATTCATACGGTGGAAATGATCTAAAGACAGCAAACAGATAAATTAGTTTCAAGCTTTTGCTTTCATTTATTTTCAAATGGGGTTTTTTGTAAAAAAAAAAAAAAAAATTCCATGAAATCTCAATTTGCATCAGATAGTCTACATTCGTCAAAGCACCACTTGGATGTCCTTTATTTTGCAGTAGTGCTTTACACTTGCTGCTGTACACGCAAGGTGAGAACATTTCATTCAGGAATGCTTATACGATGAAAACTACCTTTTTAACAGCTGGCCAGTCTGACTGTTTTTGCAGAAAGTAAGTGTACGCCGCCTGGGGGAAAACACTCCCTGAGAAGTGGTGTCAGTGGGTACACGTGGCACGTGGCCACGCTTGGCCGCGTCATGCTGCGTCTCCTGAGGAAGTGCCGGCCATCAGACACGCGGCGGAGATGGTTTTCTTTGGGTGCCGCTCTTGTAAAGTGCTGTTGGGAGCAGCCGGTTTTTCCATGGTGTTTATCTTACCCCACTTTCAAAGTCATTCACAAGACGTGAGTATTGCTGTAATTTGGAAGAGTAACTGTGCAGAAGAGAGTATAATTCAGACTCGGCGTTGCCCGACCCTGGCTAGCTCCATGACAGTTTTTGTTTCCTATGAAAGCCGCCTGCTTATTGGTAATTCCTTTAAATAAAGGAATTATTTTCCTAAGCAATTTGTTTTGATTGTGTTACGTTCTAGCTCGTCCTCCTCGGCTGCGATGAAAGAAAAGCTAATCTGCCGGTTTACTATCTTGCCACACATAAAAGACAAGTGGAGGATGGAATTTTCGAAAAGCGAAACTCCTAATTTTTGTGACAAAATGTGAATGAAAATGATGAACTTATTCATAAAAGATGAGGATTTTGAAGTGAATGATTTATGGGTATAAGCATTAAAATATATTAATTTAGTGTGGAGGCAGCAGATGTAAATGTTACTTGGTAGCTGAGCGCAAAGGACGCACGCGACTGCACGGAGGTGCAGACAACGCCCGAGCCAGTCACGCTGTGGAACCAGCGTGGGTCTCAGAGCTCCGGGAGGGAGCGATCCAGTGGGGCCTGCGACCCGGTTGGGGGCGGTACCGACCAGCACAGCCCAGTGTTTTCACCCATCTGATGGCGCTGGGTCTGGGGATGCAGCCCATCAGCGAAGCCGTGAGCCCCAGAGGGCGAGCTGATGGACAAGCGGCTCGGTGTTCTGTACGAGCAAATCTCTAGCTAAACTCGGGCCTTCTCAGTCTCGACCCTGTTGACATTTGGGGTCAGATAACCCCTTGTTCTGGGGGCTGTCCTGTGCATTATGGGATGTTTAGCAGCATCCCTGGCCTCTACCCACTGGATGCCCGTAGCGCCCCTTTGGCCCCCCAGTTGGGGCAAACAAAACAATCTCCAGACACTGGCAAGAGTCCCCTGGGGAAAACAGACCCCAGTCGAGGAGCCCTGCCGTAACCTACAACAACCCGTGCGTGATGTCTGAGCGCCGGGCTCAGGCCCTGGCCGAGGCCGACACACACGAAGCTATGGAAACGTGAGGTTCGGGCCCCTCACTTCCCCAGGCCCTTCTGAGGCTCTGGACCAACTTTCAGTTTATAATTTTATGTCTGCGATTGTTTACGTCTCTGTGAAAGAGGACCCCCAAACGCCAGAAGTTTAGGCCCCATAAAATCTAGACCTGCACCCGGGTCTCAACCCAGCTGATACTCGTCCACTTACCCTGCAGAACCGAAGCCTGTTCACACGGCCTCCTCCTCTTCCTCCTGTTGGTCAGTTTGAGTCCACGCTCAGGAGTGTGTGCTGTGACTCACCCTGGAACGCCGCCGCCCTGACTGTGGAGCCCCGCGAGGTTTGGATCTAAAAAGTCAGGACTCACCCCGACGTTACCACCTGTGCTCAGGCGCAGCTCTCACAGCCCGGGAAGCTGCAGGGTCCTGTTTTCGTGCATTTGAGGATTCCACACAAATACAGGTTGCCAACTGGAAATTCTCCTCGTGATTTTTCATAAAGCTACCTTCAGATCAAAAATTCCTTGAGGAATAGTCCCAGTCCCAGCCAACATAGTCTTAACTCTTAAAACATAGGGAGGGAGGAGAGTTGAGAAGACGATCCGTGAGTATTTGCTACCGAGACTTTGTCTTGTTGGAGAAGGCGGAGCTCAGGATAAATAAGGTGGAGGACAGGCCTGTGAAAGAATGACCAACTCTCTGACTGTGACCCTTTCTTGAAACCTTAAAAACTCTTCGATCATTTATTACAATTAAACCTGGCATTGATGGATGGATGGGTGGATGGAAGGAGGGCTGGGTGGGTGTATATAGGTGTATTGATGAACTGAGAGATGAGAAGAGACAGTGATGCTGTCAATGACTGGATAGACGGACGGACGGACGGATGACGGATGGATGGATGGATAAAAATAAAGAGACTGCCTTTACCCTTTTTATTTTCTGCTGAAAGAGAACACAAGAAACTACCAATAATTAGTTGCTGGGAGAACTAGGAATGTGTGGGGAATTAGGGTGGCAGTGAGGGATTTTTACCGTTTATTCTGTACTTTTCTGTAATGTTTGCATTTCCGCGTCATGTGTATGAATTGTTTTTATATGGTTGGGATAATAGGCTATTTTTCTTTTTTGTATGTTTCCATTTTTTCATGACTAAACTTTAAGAAATGAACCCCTCTGGGAGCCTCCTGTTGGGTAAAATGGTTTACACATCCTATCGGATTTTTGCTAAGCTCAGTGGACACATTTCTGCCCTCACCTTACAGGTTATCCCCCCACCCGAGCCTACCGTTGTCGATTTCTCTGGTACGTTAGGTTTTCTTCCGGCGCCTCCTGCCGCGCTTTATCACGGTGCCTGGCGGGGCTCTCATCCTGGGCCCACGCCCGCGCTTCTCCGCACCTGTCTCCCTCCACTTACCTTTCCCCACTCTCTCGGTCCACGTCCTGGCTTTCACTCCTTTCTGCGTGCCAGTGACCCTCAAGCCCCTCTCTGGAGCCCTCGTCTTCCTCCCGAGCTTCTCGTCCGTGGATGCGGGCCCAGGGCCCCTGCTAGAACGCGAGGGGCTTTCGTGCAAAGGGCAGAAGGGCGCCCTGCCCGGCTGCCTCCGCGCCTGCACGTGTGCCCCCCGTGTTCTCCTCCGTGTCACGTGCCCGAATTGAACCCGCCACTGCCCGCAGCCATCCCCCGTGTCACTCTAGCCGAAGCACCGTCAGTCACAGGCGGAAACTCGCTTCAGCCCTGCAGGGCAGGGCTCGTCGTGAGCGGGACCGTAAGAGTTTATCCTCGTGTCCCTGGAGTCGGACTCAGACTCAGACCTCGCCGGGCATCGACGGTTCCAGTGGGTGTCCGGGTCACGCTAAGTGCTGTGTCACGAAGCTCTCACCATCCCTCTTAGATGGAGCCAGCACGAGGGAGGACCCTGGATTTTTACGCTTTTTAAGCAACTGATTAGTTACTTATAAGCAAAAATCCAAATAAGCCGCCGCTTTCGTCCCCCATGTCACAGAGGTCTTCCTCAGGAGGGTCCGTGAACCCTTCCCAGGCTCCCAAGGACACCCCCAGACGAGCTGGTAGGCATTTCTGGGCGCTCACCCGCTCAGGCTTACGGCTTTGCCCTCCCCCGCCTCCTTCGCTGCTTCTTTAATCTTCTCAGATGCGTGGTTCCTCTCAAGCCGCCTCCGGTCCTTTGCTGAATGAGGCGATAAAGAAGTAAATGTCCCCGTAACGTAGAACGACCGGCGGACCTCCGAAGGTTACAGAATCGGGCAAACCGCGTGGCGCTCCGCCGTCCGCCCCCGGACGACACCTCTGCCTGCACAGAGCACTCCTCCAGTCGTGACCGCTCCGCACCTCCTGGACCGCCCGGGAGGGGAGGGCCTGCATCCGTCCTCGGCCGCCGCGTCCCCTGGGGCATCTCCAGCCGCGGGCGGGAGGCCGGCTGTACCTCAGCCCTCCCTCCAGCAACGGCCCCGCACAGCCGCAGGCGCCCGCCCCCCAACCCGCCTGACCTGCACGTCCTGCCGCGCTCACCTGTGTGCCGCCCGCCCAGCACCCGGTCCCCACGCGTGCGCCGGGCCCAGTCCCCAGGCCTGTGCGGCTGACCCCCAGCTGCCCAGGGCCTGGGGCAGAGCCTGCCCGGAGGGGCCCAGCCAGTGCCCGGTGAAGGGCGGGAGGGTGAGATTCAACAGGTGACGGTTATGCCACCTGCGAGCCGGACCGCGGGGCACTTGTCAACCCGAGAAACCCTGTAAAAGGCGAGGTTATGACCCTTGCTCTGTCCATCGGTGTGCGCGGCCCGGCGACCCCGGTAACAAAGCTGTGGACGCCCGTTCCTGGGCCCCTCTGCCGACTGCGGGCTTGCGGTTGTCTGTGGGCTCGATGATGTCACGGCCGCACTGCCCACGGTGACCCTCTGCCGGGTGACCTCGGCCCGCTGAGTCCCCGTAGCTGCTGGGCTCACGCGCGCCCGCGGGAGGTCTGCCTCCTGCCCCGCTTGCCTCGCCGGGAACACGCGCTCTCAGCTCAGGGCGTCCCCAGGTCTTAGTGGCCTTCCGGTGCCGAAGGGCCGGCCGGATCCCCTCGTGTCCCTCAGGCCTCAGTGAAGACCGCGACACCCTGTGTCCCCACTTTGTCACTTTGCTGCAGAGTAGCTGCCTTCCCTGTGTCCGTTCACACTTCTGCGCGTGGGTTCCTGCAACTTGAGGCAACGATCCGCGTTGGACCCCCAGCAGGAGGCAGACCGGCCGCGTCTGCTGCAACAGAGCCAGGGCGGGCCTGGACGGCACGCTTCCCGGGGCCCCGCGCGCTCTCCTCTCGCGGGCCCGGCTCGGCTCAGGGCCCCTGGCTGCGTCCGTCTGGGTTTCCTCCGCCGTCCGTGGCTCAGCACTCGCTGCTCCGGAGCGTGGACCGCTGGGCGATTCCCGGGATCGGCTTCTCACCAGGAATCGCTCTCCTGAGGCTTTTACAAGTTTTACCCTCCCTCCTTCAGCCACAGAAGAAGATAAGTCGGGCGTCCGAATGTGCCCGTTGCCCCGGCAAAGTGAGGTTCCCCCGGCGCCGGCGTCCGGCAAGCCAGCTGAGGAGCACGGCGTGGCCGCGACGGGGAGGGACTCCCGCTGAGTTTGGGGCCCTGGGGTCCTGGGTGCCTTCGGAGCAGCGGTGAACCCGGAGCTCGGCCTGCTGGGCTGGGAGCCGCACCCCGGCCAGCGCCGTGCGCTAAATACCCCTCTCCGTTGCCCAAGACTTGTATGTTCTGCTCCTGGTAATTGTATCAAAGGCACGGCTCTGCCAGCTGAGCTGTATCCCCAAGCCTGAAGCCACCAAAGGGGGTGGACAGAAGAGCAGAGCAGGTCAGGGCTGGGGGTTCACGCGTGAGCTTGGACGCTCAGGCTCAAGTCAAGGACGCGATGACCAGCGCTGCTGACGAGCCTCCTGCAGGGACTGCGCGTGCAAAGCCAAGCACAGCTCCTCCCCCGCCACTTTCGCTGCGACGGCGTGACGGACCTCAAGACGCCTCCCCAAGGCCAGAAACGCAGCCAGTGTCCACGGGCTTGGGGCGCATCCTGGGAACAAGCCTTCCCCACCTACAGCCCCCTGGGCTCTCCAGGCCGTCGGTCAGCTAGAAGTGTGACGTGAGCCACGTGTGCGAGTTTAAATGTTTCTAGTCACCACGTTTTTTAAAAGTAAGAAGAAATAAGGAAAAGTAATTTTAATAATGTGCTTTATTTAATCCGGTATATTAAGAATACACTTTTTTCTATCCCGCAGTCATGCTCTTGGGTATTTACTCAGGTGAGTTGAAAATTTACAGCCACAGAGAAACCAGCGCACAGATGTCTCTGGCAGACTTCCTCCCGGCCACCAAGTCTTGGAAGCAACCGAGATGCCCTTCAGCAGACGATGCGTAAATAAGCTGGTGCGTCCAGACAATGGAAGCTCATTCAGCACCAAAAAGAAGTGAGCTTGCAAGCCACAGAAAGACACGGAGGGAACTTAAACGCGTACGACCGAGTGAAAAAAGCCAGTCTTGAAAAGGCTACATCCTGGAAAAGGCAGAACTCCGGGACAGTAAAAAGATGGGTGGTTGCCAGCAGTTAGGGAGCAGGAGGGCTGACCCGGCAGAGCGCGGAGGATTTAGGGCAGTGAGACACTCTTCTGTGCGAGACGCTGACGGTGGCCACGTGACGTCACACGTTTGTCCCAAACTGTAGCGTGTTCACACCAAGAGCGAACCCTGATGTAAACCGTGGAGGCTGGGTGGTGGTGACGTGTCGTCGGGGTTCATCAGTCGTAACAGGTGCCCCGCTGCAGCGGGGTTTGTTGATTATGCAGGAGGCCCCGCGGGGAGGGCAAGGGGTGTATGCGAAATCTCTGGACCTTTCTTCGGTTTTGCTGTGAGCCTAAAACTGCTCCAGCAAGTAAAGTTTATTCATTAAAGTTTTAAAAATCACATTCTTTTTTCATAGTAAATCTTCAAAATCTGATGTGTGCTTTGCACTCACCGCACATTCAGCTGGATTTCATGTCTCAGTGGCCACTTGGTGCCGGTGGCTCTGCCCTGGGGGTTTCAGCTGCCACCCGCCCAGCTCTGCCGAGGCCGGGCGCACAGGGCCAGTTACCTGAGGGATGGAGCCAGGCCGGGGGAACCACGAGGAGAAGGGAGCATATGAGGGCCACCTCCTGGCACGGCGCTTTATCTCCGTGTGCCAGCTTCTCCTTACTGGGAATAATAGCACGTGACGGTGAGCCTTGAAAGGCTTCAACGCCCGGCTGGGCCCAAGAAAGGGAGGAAGTGTCTTGTCCTGACTGCCTTCGCTTCCTCAAGCACACCAGTGGGCAAACGCCGTGTGTTTTGGTGTTTACAGCTTGCCATCAACGATACACAGGGCTTTTGCTCAGTTTGTTTCAGGACCGAGTCCCCGTGGAGCGGCCCATGTTCAGGACTTATTTGCTGAACTCAGAGGATACCTGTCATTTTAGAAAAAGCCTGTGTTTTAGGGCAATTCAATAAACAGGCATCAGAAATTTCCTTACTTGGCTCTATAATAAGGTGGGAAGTTAGTTTTAAAATAGACCTTTAGGAAAAACACATTATCATAAAACATCAATTATTTCGTGTTCAAATAGATGGCTTTACATCTAAAAACCTTCATTCGCATTTTACCTACCAATTGTTCTGTTGAAACTCAGCTTGTTGCTTATGAGTAGATCTGGCCCCGTTCGGGGGATGACGTGGGTGACAGCAGTGATGACCGGAGAGCTGGCATCGGGACGTCCCCCTCCCGGGGCCGCTCAGGACCCTGGTGACATCGTGAAGAGATCGGAGCTGCCCGTGTCACAGAGGAGCAGACCCCATGGGCCGGGCCGGGCCGGGCCTGCTGGCACCTCGGAGCCGTGGTTCTTCCCACCTGTGGCGGGCAGGGCACGGTCAAGTTCGCAGGGTGGGTCAGCAGATGAAGAACGCTCCAAGGGCCAGTGCGGGCCGTGGCCGCCTCGGGCTCAGCGGGGCTCAGCCGCCTCCTCTCCGGCATCAGAGCGGCGAGTAGCCCCTTTGCGTGGAGTTCCAGAGGCTTCCGTGAAGAGGCCCACGGAGCCGAACCCAGCGCCCTGCCTGGCACAGCGACGGCTCTGGAAGTGCCCGCAGCACAGCCCCTGCTCTGCACGCAGACGACCCCGTCCCCACGGGGCAGGCAAGGCGCGAGCAGCCGTGCGACAGGATTTGCCGAGTCAGCGGAAGAGCCAGTGGGCTTGAAGGAGGCTGAGAGAATAAATGCACGTGAAACGGGGAACTGCACGACGGTGACGAAGGAACCAGCCGGAGAGCCGCGAGGGGGAGGAGGACGAGACGGCGCAGGCGGGCAAGCCGCGAGGCAGGGGAGCGGCTTGTGGGCCGTGGGAGGGCACGTCGCCAAGTTCTGTAATAAAGTGATTAATGGAGGCGGCCAGGAGAGGACTAGAACGGAGAGCTTTTGACATTGTGCAGTTAGGGAAGAAGACTGCGAAAAGGAATTTTAAAGCACATGAAAAAAAAGAGAAGAAAAGGAGAAAGAAGAGCTGAAAAAAATTAAAGACTGGAGAACGGATTTTTTTTTTTTAATGGGCTTGCTGTAAATTCAATCCAGGAAAGCAGGCACTCCTCTGCTCATAATATGAATTTAGTTACTTTTCCTTGGGAAGCAGAACCAATTGTTTGAGAATCTGGACGTACCAGCACCCAAGAATGGAAAATGGAATTCAAGGACTACATCAGGATGCAATCAGCTCTTGAAGGGACTTTCAAAATTGGAAGGATGATAGGTAAATTCTGCCTCTTGTGCATGTGTTGTAAAAATTCAGATTCTTAAATGTCATGTGTGAAAAATCAGAGTGAAATGGTCAGACTCCTAACATTCTGTTTAGATGGGACCGTGATGTACAGTAGTCGAATAAGACACTGTGAAGCACCTCAGATGAAACGGATTAACCGGGAGAAGAGGGTCGTGTGCAACGACCTCATGCCAGCCTCAGGGGATGCCCCTTCCGACGGAGACTAGAATTACCTGGAATTTATACAGCACTTTGCTTCCTAAGAGCCTAAAATGAGTATGTAGTTCTAATTTACCCTCCCCAAGGTCACGACTGATTAAACGTATTGTGGGGACTTCCATGTGTTTAGGAAACACGTGAAGTTGAGGGTGTAGAAGTAGATATACATAAATTGTCAAGACCATTTTATTTTTTCTACAGTTCTTTTTTACTGAAGTATAGTTGATTTACAAAGTTGTGTTAATTTCTGCTGTCCAGCAAAGTGATTCAGTTATACACATACATACACATTTTTTCACTTTCTTTTCCCTTATGGTTTATCCCATGACATTGAATATAGTTCCCTGTGCTCTACAGTAGGACCTTGTTGTTTATCCATCCTACATGTAATAATTTGCATCTGCTAACCCCAGCCTCCAACTCCATCCCTCCCCCCAACCCCCTCCCCCTTGGCAACCACCAGTCTGTTCTCTATGTCCGTGATTCCGCTTCTGTTTCATGAATAGGTTCATTTGTGTCGTATTTTAGATTCCACATATAAGTGATATCAAGACCATTTTAAAGTTGGAGAATTGGGAGACCAGATTGGGTCCCCCAAACCTGAAATGTGATCTAAACGCACTTCCTAACCCCCAGCTGATGCGCCATCCGCTAAATCTTGGACCGACCCACTTATCATTTGCCAGCTGAGCAGAGCACTTGAAATTATGCATTTTTGTGGCCCACAGCAGTCTGTCATGTTCCAACGGCCTAGGAAATAAATGGATGAGTCTCTTTGTAAGGGTGAGGAACCATCCAGAAGCTGAGCCTGTTTTCCTTGCCGCGGATTAGGGCGCCCGTTTGCGCTGCCGCCAGTGGTCCTGCGAGGCCTGACGTTTCCGGAAGCGCAAACACCTACCCGGTGGTGCCCGTGACTTTATTATCGCACACGAGGAACTCGCAGAGACGAAGCATTCCCCACACCATGGAGTCTCTGAGTCCCTGCTCACTCCGTCATTTGCCACTGAGTCACTGAAGGACTGAGAATCTTGTGTACACAATGGAAGGCCCCTGTAGACGACAGGGCATGTTTACTGGCGTGTCTGTACACCAAAAGTAATGATATTAATATCGTTGACTACTGCTTTTCATGGACCACAATTTTTTTAAATTTTTTTAATTTTTTAAAGTATTGATACATGAGTGGCTTCACAGATCTGAGACCTTATCCCAATCTGTCAACTAACTAATCTTGAAAAAGCCAAATTTCTTTGAATCTCAATTTTCGCTCTGTAAAATGGGAACATTAGACCAGTTGATTTCTCGGATTCCTACCAGGTTCTGTTGTTCTACGAGCTTCCGAGACCCACACGCCCTGGGCTCAGTTTGCTCTACTGAGAAATGAAAACGTCAAGTGCCAGGACGACCCCGGTGCCCCCTGGGCTCCCGATAAAACCAGCACGGATTTCATCCACAAGTCTTTCTGGCCACGTAGACACCACTGCAGTCATTTTTATAAAAACGGAAAGTGATTCAGCTTCAGAGAAGCACTAGCAACACAGGCGCTGCCATGACATCACAAGCAGGGGTCGCATGAGAACCGTCTTCCGTCTCTGGCCCAGCAGTCCGAAACTTTTTCCCGTTGACCGCTCTGTTCATTATTTCAGCTCTCACTGTCTCCGTTTCCCAAGTTAAAAGAAATGGAGGCTCAGAGACGCTGGACAGGGTCCCGTCGCAGCCGGGCTGGAATCTAGGACTCACCGCTTCACTTGTGTTTTACTGTCTACCTGAAGTTGCCAACGCATTTCGGGACTTTTTCATTTTTTCTTGAATAGAAGCTTAGACAGCTTCACCAAGATCTTAGTTTTGTGATCTTTGTAAGTGTAGAACTCTCCAGAATCCGTCGAAATGTTAACTTCAGAGTCATTCAAAGAATCCCGATTTTAGAATCTATGCACTGATAAAACTATTTCTGTTTCTATCATGGGAAATAAATATTTTTAAAAGAGGTTTTTACAAATGCCCCACTACAAAATCCAAATCACAAAAACACAGCAGCAGGTCACTGTGTTTCGGGCATTATTGGAATTCACGTGGTTTCCTGGCTCTGCCAAGGGAGATGCTTCTGGAGCATGAATGTGATGCAAAGGCTCATCCCAAGCTGAGAACACGCTGGCAGGGAGGCCGGGACACACCGGACAGGCAGAGGGCCAGTGGACCCTTAAAACGCGGAAAGAGAGGCTATTAGCAAAAAGACAAGAGATAACAAGTGTCGGTGAGGACATGGTGAAAAAGGAACCCTTGTGCCCTGTAGGTGGGAGTGCAGATTGGTGCAGCCACTGTGGAGCACAGTATGGAGGTTCCTCAACAATTAAAAACAGAATTACCGTGTGATCCGGCCACTCCACTTCTGAGCGTTTATCCAAAAGAAATGAAGACAGGACGTTGGAGAAATACCTGTATCACCATGTTCATTGCAGCATTATTCACAATAGCCAAGATAGCGAAACAACCTAAGTGTCAGTGATGAATGGATAAAAAATATGTGAAATGTGTATATTCTACTATATATATATATTCCACTAAATATTATATATTATATATATTCACTCTATATAATAATATATACTATATATATCTCACTTATATGTTCCACTATATATAATATCGTGTATTATATATAATATACATCCACTTTATATATTCCACTATACATAACATTCTATGTATTGTATATATTTCGCTATATATAATATTATATATAATATATATTCCACTACCTGTGTTCTACTGTACTATGCATAACATTCTATGTATAGTATATATTTCGCTATATATAATATTATATATAATATATATTCCACTACCTGTGTTCTACTGTATATAGCATATATTATAGAATACATATATTTACTATATATCATATTACATATTATGTAATTTATATATATAGTAGTATATATCTATAATATATATTCCGCTATATATTCCACTGTAAGTCGTATCTATTATATATATTCCACTCTATAATAGCATTCCACTCTAGATATAGATATAGATACCGATACAGGCACACACACAGAGAGAGAGGACTCTCTCCAGTGAGACAAAGGAAGGAAATCCTACCATTTGCAGCAACATGAATGGGCCTTGAGGACACTAGGCTGAGTAAAGTAAGTCAGACGAAGACAAATTCTGTACGATTGATCTCATATGTGGAATCGGAGAAAACTGAACTCAGAGAAACAGAGAGCAGATCGGTGGTTTCCAGAGGTGGTGAGTGCAGTGGGGTGACATGGGCGAAGGGGGTCAGAGGTACAAACCTCCAGCCTTAAATGTAAAGAAGAAGAATGTCTGTTTCAAAATGAAAACCAGCTAGAGGTGGGATCTGTTCTTTTCAGCCTGAGGTGAGAGGCAGTAAGTCGCTGAGTCGGGATGGAAAGTCAGGAGTGGAGCCGGACACCGAGTAAACCGAGGGGGGATGGCCCGGGGCGGCGGGGCCCACACGGCCTCCACGCCCCCCACTCGGCACCGCCCACGTGGCCTTGGGAGCCCCCAGCCCCCAAGAGCGGGCCTCCTCCATTTGTGCCCCGCGAGGCTGGGGGCCCCTCCGGGACCCCACGGGCCCGGCGCGCACCCCAGCTCGTCAGGACCGCCATCCGCGCCTGTGCCCGTGGCGCACGCAAGGCCGCGTCGGCTGTGCTGCTCCGCCCGGGGCCACAGCAGCCATTCTGTGCAGAAAAGCAGCAACGTGCAGTGCCGAAAAGCATCCCTCTGTGCCGACACAGCCCAGTTCTGAGCAGGTGCGTGGCCCCCTCCTGAAAGGGGACATCTGGAGAGGGGTGACAGCCAGAGACATAGCCCAGGGTCGGGCACAGGGGGCCTGGCTGCGGGCTTCCAGGGCAGCGTACCCCTCCACCCGCCCCTGCACCCGGATAAGAACCGCAGCTAAAGCACTGAATCGTCTTTCCCCGTTGGCGTGAGAGGGTAAAAATATCTTACCGGAAGAAAACTTAACATTCAAAGGTGCTTTTTCCTCCAGTTGGCAGGGGACGTAGACGTTTACAGTTTATAACCAGCAGCCCCTTTCTTCACAGAGGTAGTGGAGTCACTTTACTAAAGCAATACTCAGCTGCCAAGCATGAAGATGAAACAGATCAGCCCTGCCCGCCAGCACACAGAACGTAGAGCAGGCCGCCCACCACAGAAGCCCCGCCAGACCCCGACGCAGGGCACGCGGAGGCCGTCGTTGACTTTGCTGGAAATTACGGAAACTGTTCTCAGTGGGGGAGACCAGTGTCCTCCAAGAGGAAGATTCTGGAAATGCTCAGAAAGGTCACCTGGGAGTGTAGGTGGCGGGGCACATCCCCGGCCAGTGCTGCCCGAGCGAACCTCCTGGAGGTCCCTCCGTGCCCGAATTGGGGGTGGTGGATGAAGGGGAGAAGGTGGGGTGCTCCTGGGCTGAGCCTTCGTCACATGGACTCCAGTGGGTTTTGCTGATTTCGGTTTTCCCTCCCAGAACGGGGGGATGGTAGCATCCAGCGTGGCCTGGCTGCCCAGATGCCATTCAGCTCCCGTCTGCCTTTTTGTTTACACTGGGGACACAATAGAAGCTATAGTCCTTCCAATACATCATTTATAAGTGTATTCTACCTCTGAATGTACAGACAGAACTGGCTGTGCGTGAATAAGCCCTGTGAATATTGCCAAGACACTGTGCTTTGTTCAGCATTATTCTTCACAATAGATACCACACTTTGGAAGTAATTTTAAAAAGGGAATCAAAATAGTGGTACTTTTTAGCCTTTGTTTCTTTTATACCACACTGCATTCTCCGTCTCTCATTCAGCCGATCCCATTATACTGACAAATTAAATAAACCACTCCATTGCAGAAAGGCTCGGGCAGGCAGGACTTCGCTCCAGTGCAGCCCCGGGAAGTGGCGATAAACATCGAGGTTGCTTCTGCGAGCCATTTCAGCTAACTTTAGTGGGAAAACAGCTGGGGGGCTGGAGGGTTTGGGCTGGCCAGCAGCACCCCGGAGCCCGCCCCTGCAGCAGGTAACGGGCCGGCAGAGAGGCTGCAGTTCCAGAGCTGCTGAGAGCTCCTTCCTGCTGGGTGGCCCCTGGGAGCGGGAACAGGTGAGTCACAGGAGGAGAGGGGCAGGCTGGGGGCTCCGCCAACTGGAGCAGCTGACCAGCTGACCTCTCTGGTGGGAGGTCCAGAAGCTTCCCTCTTGCAAGCATCTTGGCTTTCCTCTTCTTTCTGGAAGGCTTGATTTATTCATACGTTTGCTGAACTGCTTCCTAAAGAGGGGCAGTGAGGGACAGGTGTGGCAGAAGCTTCCTCTCTCTCTCTCTGTCTCTCTGTCTCTGTTTCTCTCTCTCTCTCTCTCTCTCTCTCTCGAACTCTACCTTGACTTTTAGCAGTTTGGGGTCTGTACAGTCCCAATCTATTTTTGAAATGCAAGCATGGGAAGAATAGAGGATAGGACTTCTGGGTGTGGGATTGGTTTGGGTCTTTTCGAGGTCCCAAGATGCACTGGAGACACGAATGCCAGCTTTGGAAGATGTCCCTCTGACTTTTGGCCTGGAAACATTTTTATTTTTGCAGGAGGAGAAAAACAAAAAAATTTTACTTTCTACTTGGGAAGGAAGCTCTTTTAAATTAACAACTGATTTTTTTTTTTTAAAGACACAGATTTACTTGGAAATAGAGCGCGCCTCGGGGGCGTTTGGTTAAAAATCTGGGTTTGTGATTGTTAGGAACAAACTGTGGTGTAGGTGTTTAAAAGCAGCTCTGGCTTGACTTGGGAAAATTGCCGTGAGTGGTGTAAAAGTCACCTTCCAGTGTCCGTGCTGGGACCCTACAGACCCCACGCCCCCCTTTGCCCCTCCCCCCCCCAACAAAATAACGGGAATTGGTGGAAAAGACGGAGTCCAGAGAGCTTGTTGTCAGGGGCCTCAGAGGCGGCCAGATTCCTTATGAAAACAGAGCCAGTAAATGCCAGTCACGGGGGACGCTTTGAAGCCTCCAGCCACCAGCTAAGATGACCTCATTGAAAATGCACGGTGTCTCGGGCCTGGGGTGGGAACTCTGTGTTCCAACAGAGGCGTCCCCTGGCTGCGAAGTCGGAGGCCACCGCAGGCAAAGGGAAATATTGAGCCAGAGGCGTTTGACCAGAACCATCGGGGTTCATCTTTTATTACCAAAGAAAGACTTGAAAAAGCCCAGGTGAAATTTCCTTCCATTGTCTCGGAAAATTCTCTGTAATTTGCCCCCAGGGAAATCCAAGTGCCTTGAGGCCGGGCCCCCGCTCCACCCCCTCTGTCCTCCTCTCCCCTCCTCACTCAGCATAAATGTCTCCGGGGTCCCTGGAGAACCGTGTGGGTGAGAGGGGACGCTGGAGGTCACGGTTGCCCACTGTGGCCTGACTTTTAAGCTAAAGAGGTTTTTCTTTCTCTTGTTGCCATGTCAGGTCTAATTTGGCGGCATTATGCTAAAGGGGTGGGCCTGCTCCTGACAGGAGGGGGTTAAATGAGATTACAAGCTTTAGAGGCTGTCAGCAGCTCCTGCTGCCTGGGATGTTAAATTGCGATTTAATGGTCAGCTTTATCTGTAGAGTATCGGTGGAGATCTGCTGTTTTCAGCAACTTAATTGGCTCTGTGTGTGCAGGAGGTTTTCGGGGAGGTGGGAGAGCTGACCAGATTTTAGTGCTGAATTATTTAGAGATCACATGTCAGTGGAAATCTGTGGTGCGTTTTGTTTTTCTGGAGCACAGAGAGCTTATGAATGGGCGAGATGCCGGATTCTGCTGCGATACCCGAAACTTTCTAAAAATATTCCTAGGCTCTGATGTAGTTTATTTATAGATGGAATAAACAAAAAGTAACAGTTGCTATCACAACATATGTGCGGCGCCCGATTGCAGGAGTGGGGCGGTGAGGGTGTGCAGATCGAGAGGCAGGGAACTCCAGACAAAATGAATGTGTGCTGGTCCTTCGGGAATTTTAACAGATGGCATCAGGGTGGAGCTGAGTGTTCCTGGGTGGGTTTCAGGTGAATTACAGGTGACTCCGGCAGTGCAGACTGACATCGGGACGAGGGAGCGTGCGCGCGCGCCTTCACGTGTGAGCGTGCCTTCACGTGCGCGCGCGCGCCTTCACGTGTGAGCGTGCCTTGACGTGCGCGCGCGCGCCCTCACGTGTGAGCGTGCCTTCACGTGCGCACGCGCCTTCACGTGTGAGCGCGCCTTCACGTGCGCGCGCGCCTCCATGCAGGGTGGAGTGTAATCCGCGTCCAGCACACTGGTTGGTCCGCGTGTGTCAAAGTCACCTGCGTGACGTGGAACGGTATGAAATCGTGGACCCCCCGTCACGTCCTCCTACAATCCCATCAGTTACCTAGGGTTCCGGGCAATCTGTTCAGACCCCAAGGGCCCTGTATAGTTGGTATTTCCAGACACAAGCCATGGAGGGAGGGCCGTGGTGCCCTCTTCGGATCACCTGCGGGAGAGAGTGTGCGTGTCACAAGGGACGAGCAGCCTGGGTGTTGGTGGCACTTGAGGGAGACTCGCTATTGTGGGTGTTGGGGGTGGCAGAGGACACATGAGGGATCCTAGGGGAAAGGCAAAGGGAGGAAAGAAAACAGAGAGAGTGTTTTCCCAGCAGACATCAGCATTGTCTGCTCCCAGTTAGGGTCAGTCCGGAAAGTTCAGGATTAGTAAATTTAATATCCTGTCAAAATTCTCATGATAATGAGTCCCGGCCGGCCGGCCAGCTGGCACGGCAGACTCGGCACCGCCGCCGGCGAGATAGCGCAGCTCCTTTATGAGCAGGAGATTGTGCCGCGCTGGCACCGGCGGCCCCGGCTCAGCCGAGGGGCGGTCCCCGATCGTGCGCAGCCCCCAGCGCCGAGCTTCCGTAGCCCAGCCAGGCGACCGGGTGACCCATGCGTGCCTCGCTCGCCGGGAGCCCCGGGTTGTCCTAGGAGAACCGGGGAGATGCCTCGTCGGAAAACCTCATCCTAAAACCATCCCTTGCCCGCCCGTTGCGTCGCGGAAACACCAGTATTGAGAACCCAAGCGGGTGTAGAAGGATGGACAGGAGAGTCGGAGGGCCGGGGAGAGAGGGAGAGCTGGGCCAGGAGAGGGAGGCTGGCTGTGGCCGCCTCCCCGCAGGACTGCCTGGGCGGGCGGTTTGCAGGCTGCAGGGGTGACGCGAGACGTTGTGTGCCCAGCGAGGAACCTAAAAACGAGAAAGTTCCTGTGCAATTTGTTCAAGGCCTGCACCTCTCTAAGCAGCTGTCAGATCCGTGCATTATGGTGCATTGAATCTGAATGAGGCTCTCAACATCAAAACCTCGTCTCCATTATGATATCATCTCCCGCTCTAAGCTGTAATGCTTATTAATTCTGCACCCATACTCTCCCGGCTTCGGCAAATGTATTCCATCAGCCTAGCATTTAATTTAATTAGTACAGCTGGGCTCTCATTCTCCTTTCTGTGTCAGAGGTATTGTCAGCACGGTCTGCTGTAACACAATTACTGATTGCTTTTAGATAGGCAGAAATATGATTAGGGTATTGGGTGACTGTATCATAAGCCTTATTAGATTCATTTGAAATCTGGAGATAAATAGGAAACTTTTATTTGCAGTGTAATGAGATTATGCTTATTAGGCCAAGACCTCACAGCCTTTTGCAAAGAACACTGTATCAGTCGGATTATACTCTGGAAACACACTCTCTGCTCCCGGCATCCCAGCCATTTCTGGGCCTCGGAGACTCCACTGTTGTCACCTTGGAGTCGTTTCGGGATTATGGCCACCCTGGTATCTTCCCGGTGATAAAGAGCACCGGTATCCCTTTTCCTTCTAAAGTCTGATGGAATACATACATGTTAATATGGAATTGTATTTTGCCAGAAATATTTTGAAAAATCAGTACACAGGCTAAGAGAAATTATACTTTTAAACGTATTTATTTGCTTTTAAGGATGTTTGCATTTATTCCACGTCGCTTACAGAGATTGGCATGTAATGAATGTCTTAAAAATCCCTGGTGCTCAATCTCTAAAACATTTATCACTGCTGTTATTGTTTTGATAACAGCTAGTACAATTCCAGAAACATTTATTTTTTTTCATTGGCATTTATTTGATCATCTCACATCTTTAATATTTGTGGAGGGTTCAGGCAGGAATTTTCTCCTACCCAGAATAAATCAGGCTTGAATAGTGCGGAGCTATCATGAAAGTGCCGGCATAACTTGAGGAAATCTACTGAAGTAGAGAGAATTTAAGGTGGCAGTATATTTAACTGAGCTGAAATTTGTCAAATATATTTATTGGTTTTAAAATAAAGTGTTTCTCTACCCAAGGAAAATGATGATGATTTTTCCTAGATATAAAAGTTTGGGGATGATATATATGAATTTTGCTTTAGGAAAATCCAAGATGTAAAATCTAAATTCACAAATTATATACAGTATCTTTAAACTGTGAATTATCTGCTATATCATGCCCATCTCTCACCCCACTCCATTTTTACCAGATAATTTATAACATTATTTGATTTAAATGACTCTAGATAGATAGTTTTCATGAATTCATTTATTGTCTAAGACCTACACGTACAATGAATGTGCTTTGGTGTCCAAAAAACAAGGAGCATATATTTCTTGGTTAAATATGTGGTCACATCAAGATATGCAAAAAAGGAAAACCTATGCTCGCTTGCCCAAACCGAAAGCTAAAAAGGAGATGGGGGGTACGGGGCAGGGAGAATGGGGGTTATTACTTACTGGGTACCAAGTTTCTTTTTGGCGTGATGGAAGAGTTTGGGAAATAGATATGGTGATACTCTCACAACAGTGGGAAAGTCATTAATTGTACAAAGCCACTGGACTGTACACTTACAAATGGTTAAAATGGCAAATCTTATGTTTTATATATATATTTTACAACAACAGAAGAAAAAGAGGACAGAAAGAGACAGGGGTCCGTGGGGCTCCATCAGTGTGAGTGGCAGATTATGGAATGCACTGGTCAGTGACTTCATGGCTTCAGCCCTTGGATTTACCAGTGACCGTGGATTTTTTTTTTTTTTTTTTTTGCGGTAGGCGGGCCTCTCACTGCTGTGGCCCCTCCCGC